>NW_023416285.1:73069702-73669702 GCF_014176215.1 Rousettus aegyptiacus | reverse complement strand
CACAGAGATAGCCTCGACAAATATAAGAGGGTTGAAATCATACCAACCATATGCTCTGATCATAATGCTTTGAAACTAGAGATTGAATGCAAAAAGAAAGCAGGAAGAACCAAAGATACATGGAGATTAAACAATATGCTACTGAAAAATAACTGGATCAGAGAAGAAATAAAAAGAGAGATGAAGAGATACATAGAAACGGATGATAATGATAGTACAACATATCAGAACTTTTGGGATAAAGCAAAAGCGGTCATAAGAGGAAAGTTGATATCACTACAGGCCTATCTACAAAAACAAGAACAAACCCAAATAAACAAGCTTCATCTTAAAAAACTAGAAAAGGAAGAACAAGTGAAGCCTAAAGTCAGCAGAAGGACAGAAATAATCAAAATTAGAACAGAAATAAATGAAACTGAAAACAACGAAACCAATAGAAAAAATAAATGCAACAAAGAGCTGCTTCTTTGAGAAGGTTAATAACATTGACAAACCCCTGGCTAGACTCACTAAAGAAAAATGAGAAAATACGCAAAGAAACAATATCAGGGATGAAGGAGGAAAAACTACAACTGAAATCTCAGAAATACAAAGGATCATACAAGAATGCTATGAAAAAGTACATAACATCAAATCTAATAACCTAGAAGAAATGGACCAGTACTTAGAAAAATACAACCTTCCTAGACTGAATCAAGAAGAACTGGAAAATCTAAATAGACCGATCAGCAGTACGGAAATTGAAAGAATCATCAAAAATCTATCCAAAAGTAAAAGTCCAGGACCAGATGGCTTCACCAGTGAATTCTAACAAACATTCAAAAAAGATTTAATACCTATTTTCCTCAAACTCTTCTAAAAAATCGAAGGGGAGGCAATACTTCCCAACTCATTTTATGAAGCCAATATTACCCTGATACCAGAACCTGGTAAAGATAACACAAAAAAAGAAAACTACACACCAGTATCTCTCATGAACACTGATGCAAAAATCCTAAATAAGATACTAGCAATCCGAATACAGCAACATGTTAAAAAGATTATACACCACAATCGAGTGGGCTTCATCTCAGGGGCACAGGGATGGTTCAACATACACAAATTGATCACTATGATACACTACATAAATGAATTAAAAAATAAGAATCGTATGATCATATCAACAGATGCAGAAAAAACCTTCGACAAGATACAGCAGCCATTTGTGATCAAAACACTTAACAAAATCGGTATAGAAGGCAAGTACCTTAACAAAATAAAGGCCATATATGACAAACCCTTAACCAACATTATCTTAATAGTGAAAAACAAAACCCAACCCTCTAAGATCAGGAACAAGGCAAGGCTGTCCACTATCGCCACTGTTATTCTGTATAATATTGGCGGTCCTAGCAAGTGCAGTCAGAGAAGAGAAAGATATAAAAGGCATTTAAATAGGAAACAAAGAAGTCAAACTGTCACTATTTGCAGATGACATGATTCTCTATATAGAAAACCCTAAAGACTCCACAAGAACACTACTAGAAACAAAAGCAAATACAGTAAAGTCTCTGGATACCAAGTCGACGTGCAAAAATCCATGGCGTTTCTATACTCTAATAACAAAGTGTCAGAAAAAGAAGTGGAAAAAATAATTCCTTTTGCATTTGCGACAAAAACAATAAAATACCTAGGAACAAATTTAATGAAACATGTGAAGGACCTATATAATCAAAACTATATACCTTGTTAAAAGAAATCGAAGAAGATACAAAGAAATGGAAAGATATTCCGTGTTCTTGGATTGGAAGAATCGACATAGTTAAAATGACCTTATTACCTAAAGCATTATACAGATTTAATTTAATCCCCATCAAAATCCCATTGGCACTTTTTAAAGAAATAGAATTGAATATCATTAGATTTGTATGAAAGCACAAAAGACCCTGAATTGCCAAAGCCATCCGAGAAAAAGAGAACGAGGCTGGAGGCAGCACTCTGCCAGACTTCAAATTATACTACAAAGTGACAGTAATCACAACGGCATGGTATTGTAAACAAAACAGACATTCGGACCAGTGAACAGAACCAAGAGACCAGAAATAAATCCATGTTTATATGGGCAAATAATTTTCGACAAAAAAGCCTTAAACATACAGAGGAGAAAGAAAAGCCTTTTCAATAAGTGGTGCTGGGAAAACTGGGAAGCCACCTGCAATATAATGAAACTAGATTGTTGTCTATCACCACACATCAAAATTAACTCAAAATGGATTAAGGACCTGATTATAAGACCTGAAACAATAAAATGCATAGAAGAAAGCATAAGAACTAAACTCAAGGACCTTGGACTTAAAGAGGATTTTATGAATTTGACCTCAATGGCAAGGGAAGTAAAAGCAAAAATAAATGAATGGGACTAGATTAAACTAAAAGCTTCTGCTCAGCAAAAGAAACCATCAACAAGGTAAAGAGACAACCATCTGAATGGAAAAATATGTTTGTAAGCAATGCCTCCGATAAGGGCCTAATATCCAAAATATACAAAGATCTCATACAACTCAATAACAACAAAAAAACAAAGGACCCAATCAAAAAATGGGCAGAGGACCTGAACAGACACTTCTTCCTAGAGGACATATGAATGGCCAACAAATATATGGAAAGATGCTCAACATCGCTAGCTATTAGGGAAATGAAAATCAAAACCACAATAAGATGCCACCTCATACCTGTTAGAATAGCTATAAGCAACAGGACAAATAATAGCAAGTGTTGGAGGGGGTGCGGAGAACTAGGAACCCTCAAGCACTGCTTGTGGGACTCCGAATTGGTACAGCCACTATAGAAAATAGTATGGAGGTTCTTCAAAAACCTTATAATTGATCTACCACATGATCCAGCAATCCCTCTACTGGGTATTTACCTCAGACTTGAAAACCCATATCCTAAAAGATATTTGCACACTGATGTTCATAGCAGCACTATTCACAGTGGCCAGGGCATGGAAGCAACTGAAGTGTCCTATGATAGATGACTGGTTAAAGAAGCTGTGGTACATACATACAATGGAATATTACTCAGCCATAAGAGATGAAATACTACCATTTGCAACAATATGGATGGACCTCGAGATAATCATGCTAAGCATGAAAGAAAACATTGAAAATCACATGATATCACTTATATGTGGGATATAAACCTAAAAGCAACAAATGAACAGGACAAACAAACAGAGACTCATGGGCATAGACAATAGACTAGTGGTTATTAGAGGGTGAGGAGAAGGTAGATGGTTAAAGGGAGTCAAATATAGGGTTTAGGGGGAGGGTGAAGTGGGTAAAGTGGATCAAATACATGGTAGCTGAAGGAAATTGGACTTTGGATGGTAAACACACAATAGAATATACAGATGTCAAATTATAATGTACACCTGAAAATTATAAAATTGTATTAACTAATGTTACCCCAATAAAGTTAATTTTTAAAAAAGTAATGAAAACAACAACAACAAAAAACTACAAAAGGATATTCTATGCAAAGTAAATCTCCCATTCTTTCCTGTCCTTCAGCCTCCTAGCACTCAGGTTTTTTTGTGTGACTCTCTCCAGAAATGTCCTTACATTTTTGTAAGCATATATATCTTTCTGTATTACTCCTCCACATCGAAGTAGCATTGGAGAGAATGTAAAACAAAAAAAAGATTAGGTAAAAAGGTCCTTGGATTAAACAAGAAATATTTAATCACTTAAGATATCAAATAGATACAAAATAACTTTCCTACTCAATTGATTGTCTGGAGTTTAATTGTTAGCAATAATATAGCATATCCCCAAATTTACAGCTGCGATCTATATTACCAACAATTATCAGTTCATTGTATATTGTGTAATGTGGTTTTTGGCTATAGCTCTATTTGAGGTGCTGCCTTTGTCTTAAGGTCTGACTTAAGGTTGCTGGCTATCTGTGGCTCAATGATATCTTTAAATAACATGATTTCCATGTGAAAAGACCAAAAATTTTTGTACATTTATTTTCTCACAAATCTACTTACATGTAGGGCCATAGTACTAGCTCTAGTCTCCTTCTTTATGCATCCACCAGTGCCATCCTCCTTTCCAATATAGGTCTACCAGATGCTCATTGTGCTTTTTTGTTTCTCCTCCATGACAATCCAGATCTGCATTTCACCCCACACCCTTGTAGTGGGTTTGTGATCTACAGCAGGGGTCACCAAAATACAACCTGCAGCCTACAGACCTATTTTCAGAGCTTTACTGAACATAGCCACACCCATTCATTTACATAATGCTTTCATTACAACAGCTCAGTTGAGTAGTTGTCATATAAGTTCCAAGCCTAAAATATTAATGATCTGGCCCTTAAATCACTGAATACTGCTGATAATGGCACTGGTTAAAGACATCTAGGAAATACCATGGGATAACAAAAAAAAAACAAATACTTTTATGTGGATTTATAAAAATGTTCATTTAGAAATGTGAGATGCTCATTAGTTATGTCTAGTTATGCAACAATCATTTACTCATTTATTCATGCAAAATATTTACATATTGAATGCCTACTATGTTTCTCCAGGTATTGGGAATATGGTGTGAACAAGACAAAATTTCTACTCTTGTGGACCAGTCTTATGGGGGAAATCAGACAATTAACAAACATATAAAAATGTCAGACAACAAAATAAATGGCAGGATATAGTGCCAGTCAAGTAGCCACTTGGCAGACAGAAGCAGCAACACATAAAGGACTACCTACACAGATAGTAAAAATCAAAGAAATGAGCATTCCATCCAGAGCAAACAACTAGGAAAGGTCTGTAGGTGAAAAGGCACCAGTCAGTTGGTGATGAGAAACCACAAAGCCAATGTGGCTTCGGCATATGAGACATGTTACTTAGCTGTTGTATTTAGTCAACCAAATGCTCTTTATAATGTGCTCCAATTGTCACATTTGATGTTAATCTCATTTGTGTGACTGCTTCCAACTCTAAGACATGTCACTATATAACAAATATCTATGTATTATCAGTGTGGAATAGGAATACTTTCTCATTATATAATATTTGAGATATATTTAAATACAAATATATTTTAACAATGTTAAAATGTACATACATTACTTTTTAAATTAAAAATTTACATTATATATTATATTATAAAAACATTATACATTATAGAATTACAAATTAATGTGGATTAACTCAGTGCCCTAATTATCATTATTAGATATTCTTTTCTAGTGTTTAAGTATGCATACTTTCGCATGATTACAATTATTATAACAAATATTTACTGGGAACTTGTATGTGGTAGGTAGTATACTAAGAACTTTAACTTATTTAATCCTCACAACCACTGGCAGGAGGCAGGTGCTGTTGTTCCTATTTTACCCTTGAAGAAACTTGAGTTTGGGGGAGGTTAACTAACATCTCTAGTACTAACTTCAAAGTCTAAATTCTTATCACAATTCCTTTCTACTATATAGTGTACAAAATCTTGCATCATAATTTTGGGTAATATATAATCAGCATGAACCATTCTTTCAAACACAATTTTAAATGGTTACAAAATACTCCAATAAGTTGATGTACTGTACAATTGAACTGAAGTAAATTCAGGGTAAAGTGAAACTGTTCATAGGTGTAGTTACTTAAAAGTCTCTAAGACCAACACAGCCAATGTTTTCCTTCAGCACTAAAAGAGATCTCTCTTCCTTTAGGTATCGCCAGAAGGATACCGATTTAAACAAATAAACAAACAAATAAACAAAAAACAGTAATGTACAATTTGTTCTGCTATATGGATCTAGAAAATTAATCAACTCACATAAAAATGGTAAATAGAGAAATTATATCAGTTTAATGCAGAAGCTATATTGGTTCTGAAGAATACAGAAATAAAATGAAGTTACTATAGTCGAGCTGCTAAATTACTAAAATCAAGTAGGCTGAAATATGAAGAAACAATTCTGTGGTTTTAACTAGCCTAGGAACTTAAAATTTTTGAACATTTCAGTCCTGTGTCAATGCCCAGATATACATCAAACCTCCAGATAATTCTCTGTTACTCCTAAAGGACTAAAGAAAGAATGTGTTCACATATCCAGACCGCCTGTCATCTAGAGGATTACCATATGAACTAATCTAGAAGCTAAGAATGCAGGGCTGATTCTTAAGAATGTAATTTTACTACCACAACTCATAGCTTTTCTTTCTTCTTTGGAATACTCTGTGTATTGCCTAGTTGTATTTCCAGTTTGCAAACCAACCAAGAATGAGAAAAACATCATTCACCGGGAGTCTGGGTGAGCGAAGCATTTCGTTTCTAGCCCAAGCGACAGTGAACTCTAGGACATTCCACCAAGAGCTGGGGTTCAATTCTGCTCTTATGGCTGGTCTTCCATAGGTGGCTACATTCTTCATGTTCGCAAATAGGTAATGCTGCAGGCTCTGAATAATGAGGTGCCAAAGTATCAGGGCCAAATTCCTAGCCCAGGATTTAGTGTTCTTTTCCAAACCAGTGTGTGAGAATGTGTATTCAGTATGGCAGATTCAAACACCTATGATAGGTAAATTACAGTCTTTACAGAATTAAAAAGCCATATATTTAGTAAAAAATCTCAGTTTTGATGGAAATATTTAAACAGAGAGGCCTAAGTGACAAGCATCTGTTTTTTCTTGACTTATTTGGAAAATACAGTGATACTACTGATGATGATTTTGGCTATTTCAATAGGAAAAAAATTGTGAAAACAAACATAATTAAAAGAAAACCAAGGATAATATGTGAAGGAAATAGGCATGCCAGTACTTATAGGATGGATTCATAGAACTTTAAATATTTTCTGTATTATGGTGGAGGAGGGAATCATATGTGGACAATCTACAGCCCACAGTTGCTGTTCAAGTAAACATTCACGTTAACACTGATCCTAGGATCCCAGGAAAGAATTAAAAGTAAATTTAGATCTCCCCATCTACCTAAGATGGTCATGGAAAGTTCTTGAGGTGAGTTAGCTTCAAAATCACAGAATCAACACAGTATGAGTAAAATAAATGTGTTTCTTCATTGTGGGAAATGGCAGAAAACAGAGGTTAAAAGAATAGAAGAGTCTTGATATAGAAATTTCATATTAGGGAAAATTATAGAAACTAAAATAGTCTATTAGAATATCCAAGAAGCTTAATTAAAAAATCTTGGCTCTCAGAGGCTTGTGGGGAAAATGTAGATCAAGGAGAAGATTTCAAAAACAAAAACCAGATATATGTAACTTCTATGAAGACTCTTACCTTGGAAAAATTCTTTGAAAAACATTACAAAGAACAGAAAGTCTCTCTTAGGAGTTATCAAAACGTACCTGCTGTGGACTGAATGTTCATGCCCCATCCCCCCAATTCATATGTTGAGCCCTAATCCACAATGTGATAGTGTTTGGAGGCAGGGCCTTTGGAAGGTAATTAGGTTTAGATGAGGTCATTAGGGTAAAGTGCCCTTATAAGAAGAAGAGACCAGAGTCCTCATTCTCTCTGTGCCACCTGGGGATACAGCAACAAGGCAGCTGTGTGCAAACCAAGAAGAGGGCCATCACCAGACAGCCAATCTGCCAGCACCTTGATCTTGGACACCACAGCCTCCAGAACTCTGAGAAATAAATGTCTGTCATTTAAGCTACCTAGTCTGTGGCATTTTGGTATAGCAGCCTGAGCTAAATAAGTACCTAAACAAGAACTTATCTGCTATTTGTCTATGTCCACTCAAGAACCTCATGTATATTGGAGGTGCCCTTCTTTCCCCTGAATAGGAACTGCCTGTGGACTGGTAAAGTGTGATACAGAACAGTGGTTAAACACAGAAGCTTTAAAGTTAGAGGTATCAAAGTTCAAATTCTGTCTCTGTTACTTTCTAAGGCAGAGTTTCAAACTATAAAATAGATAAATACAACCTATTATGAACCTTAAGATCATTATGTGGATTCAATAATATAAATATATATAATTAAATATATAATGTATATAAAGAACTCAGTTCATGACCTATAGGATTTTTCAGATCATAGCAATATTCTCGCTATTATTATGTGCTTAATTTAAGAGCATGCATTAACAAAACCCCAGTGCTTCCTAACAAGCAAGATTTTCCACCCTCCAACCTTATTCCTTATTTTGGCCTTTCTGCTTAGAAGGAAAAACCTTAAAGATCTCTGCCTTTTTTATTTTAGACTTGAATATTGTTATTTATATTGTGGCATTTTTCTCTATATACTTCATAATACAATTTTGCCTTTAAAATTCAGACATTTAAGTTCTTTCCCTATTAACAAGTAGATTTTCCTGTTTAACAGCGGAAGTTTTATACGATTTGTCTCTTTACTTTCTAACCAGAACCTAAATTGGATTATCTTGTTTTTGTTTGTTTGTTTGTTTGTTTTTATGCAGGCTGCTTTATCATTATAATTTCTACCATTTATTTTTTAGAATATGAAGGTAGAAAAAGACCTGTACCTCCAAATTACACTGGTCACCACTTAGAATTAAAATACACACAACACACACACACACACACACACACACACACACACACACACACACACACACTGGGGGGACTGTGGGGGAGGAGACTTGATTCCCAGATTTTCCTTGGTAACTTTAATTTAAATTTGTGTTTTCTAGATATAATCAGCACTTATTGTAAGGTATGCTGGAAGAAGAGTAGCCTCTAAAGACCTAACATTTACTATTATACTTTTGTTTACAGTGTCTTACAGGGTTGCTCTTGCTTGCCTCACAACTTTTATTCAACTGGCTCCTTTATAGCAAATACTTCATAATAGAAAAAAAAGAGGAATAAGAAGATTCTTTTTGAATATGAAAAAAGCAAGTAACTTGTTATATATTCCTGTCATGTGTAGTACTGGTCCATCATTAACTAAGTTATAATTCAGTATTCCTTGATACTAAGTTTGTGTTTCACATTTAAAATTTTAACTCCCTCCCCCAACCACCACCGAAAGAAAGAAAGAAAGAAAGAAAGAAAGAAAGAAAGAAAGAAAGAAAGAAAGAAAGAAAGAAAGAAAGAAGAAAAGAAAAAAGAAAAGAAAAGAAAGAGAGAGAGAAAAGATTCACAAATGAGGAAGAATGAATTCCCGGCCTCCAGAGTTCTGAGTAAATTGTTACATTTATTATGTGGTTATCCATATGTGAAACATTTTACTTCTAGGGCACAGAAACCAAATCCCAAAAGGACACACTAGATGCAGGAAAGGGGGTTGGGGGTGGAGGGGAGTCCTACTTGTCTGTGCAAATAAACCTGCTCAAAATTATCACTACTGTTTTTTTTTTTTTTTAACTAAACATCAAAACCAACAACAAAAAGTAATTTCAAATCAATGGCTAAACCAGTGGTCAAAATCCTCAAAGATCAAACCTCACACACCTCACTGAAGGTTGGCTTGAAAATCTCTGAGCAGTAAGATTCCTGCTGCTTTCCTCAGAACATAAATACATAAAAGTATTCACTTCTTTGACCAATATTTAAATGAGTGCCTTCTATATGCATTTTGTTAAAGTAAGGTTTTCATATTTTAAGAGGCAATTTTTCCCCAGTTCCTCAGGGGAATTAGATATATCAACATTATTTGCAACAACTCAATTCCTTGCCAGCTTAAGGGCAAGCTATTATTGAAAATGAAGATGTGAAACAGGTGTGCCCAGTTTAAAGTATTCTAACTATGTTATCTATGTCAGGTCATGGGTTCCAATTTGAGGTTTAGGAAACAGCCATATCAACAGTGAGTCTACATAACGGATCAGAAGATATAGTAGAGCCTACCATGGAAAATAAAAACATAAAGTCCCATTAAAAAAGTATTTCCCACGTTCTGATGTTGCTGTTTCTAGTACTTAGGAATAGAGCAGTGAACAAAATGGACAAAAACCCCATCCAATCTAATGATAACCATTCTGTTAACATTTGGATTAAATGTGCTCTAGATATATATTTTTGTAATACATATGTATGTACACACAATTTTACAAAATAGGACATTCTTCATGTTATTTTGCTATCTTTTTGCCATACTCAACACCTAGTCACAAATCCTTTAATGCAAAACTCGGCTTACATAAATTTTAATACTGCATAGTATTCCATTTAATTCTACCATTTCCAAATTTGTATATGAAAAACAATGCTGTGGCAACTGTTCCTATAAATACATTTTTATTTCATTAATCTCATTAGGATAAGGAATAGAAGAACTGCTATAACAAAGGTATGTACATTTTAAGTTTTGGTATACACTGCCAAATTACAGGAGGGGAAATTTAAAGAAATGACAAAAGATAAACAAAGCACATTCAAGTATTTCTATATAATCAACCCACTGCAGAAGTCCAGTGTTTCGACTGCAAGACCAGCTAGAACCTAATATTCTGATTACATTTAGTTCTTAATGACTAAGTAGCATCTCCACAGTTTCCTACAATATTAACAAAAATAATTTTGAAGGACCACAATAATCCATGTACATTTAAGCCTCAAAATGTCAAATAATTAAGTTAAAGGCAAGTCTGAATATCTTGAAAATACTTTTTATATGTCTAACACTAATAGGTTGGGCTACTTTGCCCAAATGATATGCATGTACTTTCCCCAAACCTACCAAATACCATCTGAAGTTTGACTTTCATTTCTTGAACCAAAAATTATCACATAATTTATGGCTACTAATGAGACAGTAGTACAATTTATATGCTATACCCTTCTGGTACAGTCTATTTTGATTACATATAATAATATATAAATGCACAGATTTGTGACTGGCCAGGCAAGCGATAGTGATCATGAGGTGGGATAGGTGAGTGGGGGAAGGGGAGGACAAGAGAAAGGGAGACTTTGACATTTTGTCCTATATTTCTATATTACTTCATGTATTCGTAATTCAGATAGTCACATATTACATGTGTTATTAAAAGAAAAGGCAAATACACACACACACGAGACAAAAATCCAAAAATGATGCTACCTTTCATTTGCTGTTTTGGACTGAAAAAATTTGGGTCTTCTCAAAATTCTTATGAAGTCCTAACTCCCAATGTGATGGGAGTTAGGAGGTGGGGCTTTTCAGAGGTGATAGGTCATAAGAGTGGAGTCCTCATGAGTGGGATTCTTGCTTTTATAAAAAAGGCCCAAGAATGTTCTCTTGCTCTGTCTCCCCTGTGAAAGGATATGAGAAAATGGTTGTCTGCAACCCAGAAGAGGGCTCCCACCAGAACCCAACCATGCACCCTGATTGTGAACTCCTACTCTCCAGAACTGTGATAAATTTCTGCTTATAAGCCACCCAGTCTGTAGTACTGTTTTAGCTGCCTGAACTAAGACAGTGTTAATATGTAAAGTGAAAAAACCAAGTTGCACATATGTATATGAACTATTATCTCTTCTATGTAAACCAATTTCAGAAAGATGTACATGGCAGATTGTGTTTTCTAAAAACAGCCACAGCAGTATTTCCAGTCACACATGCTCTTTCAGAATCTTGCCACTCCTGATCAGGAGATGGTGTGTATTTTCCCTTTCTCTAGAACATGAGAGTAGGCTCGTGACTGCTATAACCAAGAGTTTAGCAGAAGTGTTGTATGTATGTGACTTCTTTAGGCTAGTTCCTAAAAAGCATGTGGCTGCTGCCTGGTTCTCTCCTTCCCCCATCCTCTCTTAGGATAGACGTTTGCCCTTGGAACCAACCCACCATGCTGTGAGGAAGCCAAGCAGCCACATGAAAAGACCATATGTAGGTATTCTAGCTGATAGTACTAGTTAAGGTTTCAGCCACCCAACAGCATCAACTGCCAGACAGTGAGTGAGCAAGTCTCCAGATGTTTCCTGCTTGCAGCCTGAGTTTCCCAGCTAAGAATCCAAACATTGTGCAGCAGATAAGCTATCTCTACAGTGCTCCATATTAATTCTAGACACAAAGTTTGTCAACTTAATAAACAGGAGTTTTATGCCATTAAGTTTTGGAATAATTTTTTATACAGCCACAAAAACTGGAACAACATAAAAGAAACTGGTAATAGTTTATATTCAGTAAAGTGGCAACATGGAGTTGAAGAATACAGAAGATTTTTGCTTTTCCCTTTCTACACTTAATATTGATTAAATTTTATGCCATGAGGACATGCAATGGTTATTTTATTTTTAAAATAAAACAAACTGGCTTCCTAATTGGTAAAATCAACTGTACCACTAATCATAGGAGGACTATCTAGTCTTCTCAGTTCCTGGATGATAGTGTTAATAAGAAGAATTAAGATATGAAAGAAATACATACAAAAAGTTTTCCTTTATTGACTAAAATAAAGCCCAAAAGTCGATCATATGTTAAAAAAGGCTTTGTAGCAACATGAAAAATGTTAAATATTATTAAATCGGAGAAAATACATATGTCCTTATATACATATATACTATAGTATCTAAATATATATTTGTAAGAAAGTCTGGGAAGATGCACACCAAATTCATCTAGAGAAGCAGGGAATAAGCCAGATTTGGAGAAGTGACCAAGGAGTTTAGTCTTAACTTTCAATGTATTGATCAATTGTTTTTTCAGAAGAACATATTCGTGTATTATTTACATCAATAAATATTTTACAAAATTAAAATAAATAGGAAAAGACAGTAGTAGATGTATTTGTTGAATAGAAAGGGTTCTCAAGAAAAATTTCAGGCCCATGTACTTTTCTTCCAGGAAAAAGCTAACAGGTCTGAACATGACTAATTTAAGTATAGCAAATATTAGTCACAATTTACAGGGCCTTTAGGCCTATAAATAGGAATCTGACCAAGGACCTCCCAGATCACATGTTTATAGTACTTCAATACGGAAACAAATTTAAGTAAATTAAAGATATAGACGTTTTGATTACACTGCCTAGCTGAAATACAGAGCTCAACAAACAAAAAAGGATTATCTGCATTCCAAATATTAGGTTACAACGGAGAACAGGAAAAACACAGAGCCTATCCAAGTTGACATTTCTAAATTAATCTGTTCTCTTTCTGAAACTCCCATCATTATAGAAGAAACTACATACCAAGAAAGAGCTGCTCAAGGAGAACAGAAGGAGATGGCAAAGGAGCTGAAGTAAGTGATGCCAGAATAATTCTGCAAATGGCTTCAATGGGAATCAATAAATGTCCCTTTCCAAGCAATTTTTATGGTTGTAAGGAAATGAGTGGTTTAAAACAAAACTAGATATGTTAGTTATAGGGAAATATCTTTTTTTTCTTTGAAGAATACTAACCTCAGACAAGGTGTGCACATACACAAAAAGAATACTAGACAACTTAGAAGAATTAAGATTAATTAGATTATGGTTTTATGTTGGAATTTTTCTACATATATAGTAGTATTCTACTATAACATTACTAACACTCCTTATTTATCACTGGGCATATTCCCATATTGGTGTCTGTTTTCAATTCAAGGAAACATGTATATTCCTATCCACCTCTCTGAGTCCTATTAGCCAGTATTTAACAAGTAAAGCATTAAAGTTCTAATTAGAATTAGACTAGGACAAGAAAAATATTTGTAATGCCAAGATAATACCTCCATTGTTAATGTTTCTAAACATTCCCAAGACAAATAGAAACATACATGCACCTGGAAAAATACAATTGCATTAAAAACAGTCTAACACTTATATAATTCAATAATGTAATTAAATCATTGAAAGGAGACATGCCAAGAGAAGTAAAGCTTTGTCATGAGCACCCCAAAATGGTCATTCTTTGTTCTGCAGTCTTATCAACTATGAACTTAAATACTACTTATAATGTATCATTTAAAAATGCTCCTGTAACAATAGTCAGAGATACAGTCATTTGCTTTAAAGTCCAACTGCAGATAAACAATAAAATGAAAAATCAGATTTATATTCTTTGTACTGGTACAGCTTAGCAGTTAAGCAATCGAAACATACGTAAGTACTGATGAGGCAGTAGTAGAGTCTGAACTGCTATTTGTATCCATAAATCCTTTAGGAGACATACAAATTATATATCATACATATATAAAAAATATATATATATTTTATATTCTGATGAGAAAATAAAAACTACCAGTTTAGAAACTGAAGAAAGTCTCAGAATTATTGAAAAGCTAAATATCATCGAATATAGTATTTTATTTTCATATCATGTAATAGTACATTCAAAAATTTTATTCTCCAGTGAAAAAACTCTGTAATTACAAATTTTTGTATAAAACTCTATTGCTTTTAATAACCTTTGAAGATGCTTAAAAAGTTTTAATTTCATTACTTGAATAGTTAATGCATTCAGTTTTGAAATGTAAAAGTATTTGAAGAGTCTCTCCTGCTTTCTCCTATCCCTCTACTGCCCCCTTGATTTCAGGTAAAGTGCTTTCTGAGATACCTGAAGGAGATCAGCAGGCAGTGGAGTAGAACATAAGTACTAAAGAAATAGCACAGGGCCTAGAGCTAAACTCAGGGTTTAGCTCTGAAAATGCCTCAGCTACTCTCTAATCAGCTCCAACACCTGGGAAAAGTAACTTAACTTTTCTGTATCTAAGTTTCCTCATTTGTAAAAGGAAAATCTACATGAGATGCTTCTGCGGGCTTAAAATAGTGCCTAGACTCATGTCAAACTCTCCTCAATGTAACTATTGGTATGAGTCTCAGGTTTATCTTTTCAAAATTCCTCTATGTGCTAACAAACATATTACACTGACCTACATACACCCTATAAGCTGCAAAGGCATCTCTATGACTTTCACTAACATTTCTCATATACTTTTGAAACATGCTTCTAATATTTCTAGTAGTTTTTGCATTCTGTTTCAGGACATAAAGGTTTATATCTTTTTGATGCTTTTTTTTTTTTTTGGTCAATATAATTCCTGTGTTCCATTTAATTGTTTTAGCTTTGAATTATACTGTGTGTGAGATTTAGAGTATCACATTCTTTTGAGGGAGCTTTTCCCCACTCCTTTATCATTTATCTACGATATTTTGTTTTCAGTGTTTGTCTCCCTTGTAAACAGCATTTAAAAACTCTAAACAACATTTTTAAACTCCATTCTCTCTCTTCTAACAGGGGAATGTAACCTAGTCACCCATAACATTTTACTCTACGCTTTCCATTAACCATTTTTCTCTTCTTTTTTCTTGCCTGCTTTATAAGCTAATTTCAGTTTCCTTTTTTTTAACCCTATTCTCCTCCCATTCAAAGGTTCTCAAATGTCAGTACTATGGCATCCAGAATATGTGAGAAGCAGATTTTTGTTACTGGCCAGTGTCCCACATGACTTTCACATGTCCTGCCACATATTCACATAAGTAAAAACATGAGCTTGTAATCTAAGTCCAATTCAAAGAAGAAAAAAAAAATTATTTTTGGATGGTTCTACTTGACACTGAATTATCAAAGAATATAACTGCACTTTAGCATTTAAATTAAGGGAAGATTATACTTCATTTTTAAAAATTCAGTTATTTAAATTAGTTACAAGTAACAGTACATTGGTTAGGCATCTCTATAGTTCATAAAATGATCCTCCCAATTGCTTCCTCCCTCCCCTGGCCCTCCACCTAGCCATCATATTAATGCTAACTGCATTCCCTCTGCCGTGCTCCCCATCCCCATGACCAACTATCGACTACTAATTTGTACTTCTTTTACCTTTCACCCCATTCTCCTAGCCCCCCCAATTCCCCTCCCCTCTGTCCATCACCAAACTGTACACTATATTTGTGAGTCTGTTTTTGATTAGTTTGTTTTTTTATTCCACAGATTCTGCATATAAGTGAAATCATATGCTATTTATCTTTCTCTGACTTATTTCACTCAGCAAAAGAACCTGTAGCTCCATTCATGTCCTTGCAAATGGTCGGATTTCATTTTTTTTTAATGGCTGAGTAATATTCCATTGTATATTTGAACCATAATTTCTTTATCCAATCATCTGTTGATGGGCATTTAGGTTGCTTCCATATCAGCTATTGTAAATTGTGCTGCCATGAATATTGGGGTGCATATATCTTTATGAATTATTGTATTCATTTTCTTTGGATAAATACCCAGAAGTACAACTGCTAGGTCAAAAGGTATATATCCATATTTAATTATTTGAGAAACCTCCAAACTGTTTTCTATAGTGGCTGTACCAATTTGCAATCCCACCAACAGTGTATGAGGGTTCTCTTTTCTCCACATCTTTGCCAACACTTGCTGTTTTTTGATTTATTGATGATAGCCATTCTGACAGGTGTGCGGTGATATCTCATTGTGGTTTTAATTTGCATTTCTCTGGTTAGTGACTTTGGGCATCTTTTCATATGTCTATTAGCCATCTGTATTTCTTCTTTGGAGAAGTATCTGTTCAGGTCTTCTGCCCATTTTTTAATTGGGTTGTTTTTTTGTTGCTGAGTTGTAGAAGTTCTTTATATATTTTGGATATTTAACCCCTTATCAGATGTATCATTAGTGAATATCTTCTCCTAGTCGGTTGTCTTTTTGTTTTGCTGATGGTTTCCTTTGCTGTTATACTTCATTTTGTTTACAACTTTACCAAGAATAGTTCACAATTTCAGAAAATCACATTGCTGTTGGTGTTTAAGACCAGTACTAGATAATTGTGTGAGTCTGCGTTTATAACCATTTCATAATGATCTTTCATATATTAGACATACCTATTTCAATTTGTCTTCTATGTAGCTATACCCAATCATACTGTGGTCCTCATTATCTTTCAACAACTTTGCTTGATCTTCTATTCATATTTATTAATAAAGGACTAGGTTGGTGAACAGTTAGGGTATACAAACAGCTTCCTTTATCATGGAAGCATGCAGGCAGGCTACAGAAGCTCCTAATGCTCAAAATAGGAAAGGCTTCATTCTAAGACTTTATAATACATTTCATTCCTTGACCAGGAATTCTTTCTTTTTTTATAATTAATTTTATTAAATTTTTTCTTAAGGTTTTTTACTTTTTATTTTTGCAATATCATTCCATACAAAAGCAATAGAAACATAACAATCCTAACAAGAAGTTTACAATTGAATATTTGAACAGAAAATCTACATATATTATCATTAACAGCAATTTTACACGGTAAATTATATATAAAAAAAAAATGTTCTTTCTGATTCCCTCTGCTACCTTAACTCTTCGAGTATTACTGGTACAAGGCCTACCTATCACTATTTACAAGTACCAAATTAAGACTGTATAACTTAAATAAAATCTATTAATTTAACAGCTCAATATCCTTGACTATTTAGTGCTGTTTGAGGAGAAAAAGCCTCCGTGACATATTGACAAAAGGCCAAAAATTAAATTTACATAAAGATATTAAAGGTATCCAAATCTGAGCATACTTAGACACCAGTAAAGAAAGCTGATGCTAGACTGGTCCAGAACATACACCATGAACCAGACATCTGACAAGTGGCAACTTAATGTCTAAAATACTTGTGGAAAACCAGTTAAAGTATGCTTGTCAGGTTAACTTAGAGGGTGGTAGGGATTACACAATTAAGTTTGTTGCAAGATTACTTCAATTTTCATTGGATTTATCCCCATTTATGATTTAGAACATGCAAAATTCGCTATACATAAAACTTTCTTAGGAAAAGAATACAAGAATAACAATTCACTATAAGATAATAAACTATTAACAGAACCCGCCCAGCTAAAAATGCACAAGGCATGCTTGGCTGGCCCTCCACCTTGCCAGGTAAAGGCAACTTCCTCTCAGTGGCCACCACATGCACCGGTTAGCTCATGGCAAAGAAATCTTTCAAGGGTTCAGTTACACGAGCTTCCAAATTATACTCCCTTCTGCTTGGCAGTCCACATATGTAATGTTGGCAGGTGTGCCAGAGTACATATGGAAGTCATCCTGAGAGCTGGTCTGGGACTTGGAACTGCTTTCTGTAGATTTGGTCTCCATTTCCCTGAGGTCTACAGGATGTATTTCTTCAAAATCACATCTTTTCTTCAGCTGGAGAATCCCCAAAACGCAGAGCCACCTTACAGAGTTTGATCTGCTGGTCCCACAATCATTGACTACACTTCTTGAATTTGTTGAGGGGAAGGGATTGTCTTGGGATGAATGCCAGGCTGTCAAAGGTGTCTTGGGGCTTCTTTAATACAGACATTATAGGAGATAATATTCTTTTCATAGCTGATCTACTTCTGTTTTCAAGTCAGCAGGAAGTGAAGATGTAGACTCCTTCAAATCAGAACTTCTTGATGATGATTTTCTCTTTCTTCAAAGTCATTTAGAAGCTTTCTCTTTCGTATTGAAATTTGTTAACTCGGGTCCCCATTTCATCTTCTTCAACTGCACTTACCCTGTCTGTACATCTAGAATGGGGCTCTGGACTTCAAGAGTAGTAAAGGTGTTGGATCTGCAGTGGCATGCTGGCTTCTCTGGGCCCTCAGTGTCCCTGGCTATCCTGCACCCTGGGCCCGCCATGGGCTCTGCACTTGCGCCCAAGGCTCCCTCTCGAAGAAGGGGGCACTGAGACCAAGAGGATGCACTCCAGCATTCTCTTTTTCTTTCTACTTGACATTCACTATAGAGGTTTGAGGTTTCCTAGCCTTTCTCTTGGTCCATAATACCCAACTAGGAGTCTTCTCCATGAATATCTTCACTTGTCTTAGCAGAAATCCTAGTTTTACCCCGCATAGCAAAGGCCTCAGCCAATCACTTTATATTGCTTAAAAGAAAAAAAGATGTACAACGGATTCAGCAATCTAAAGGATTCACACCTACTTTTTGTACTCCCTAAATTGGAAGTTTTCTGCTTTCTATTTTGTTGTTTTAATTTTTATTATTCATGTACACAATTTAGACTTAAACACTTCTATAAGTTTGCTCCCCCAAAAAGCAGTTTCTCATCTCTTCCTATTTCCCACTCCACAAAGGTAATTACTTTCAAATTTTAGCTGTTTATTTTAGTATTAACTTCCTTGTCTTTATACATAAATTATACATTGTTTCTACTCCTTGATTTTTCAGTTAAACTATAAGCATTGATTCACCCACAGAAAATGACCTAATTCTCTCTTTTCCTGACCCCACCTTACATGTACTCTTCCTAGATAATAACAGTTGTATCATAAATTTGTTTAGTTCCATTTAGTCAGTTTTAACATCATTATGACTATGTAAACGCTCTTCACAGTTGAGCCATGTAGCAAACCATAATTACTTTTTCTTTTCTGTACTAATATCTGTGTTTCCTTACTTGATAACATTCTTTTGTTTTTTTCATTTACTTAGTTTTCTGACTTTTCACAACTTGTTTTCAATTATCTAGACCACAAAATGTCTCTGCTCACCAGGTATCTACAAATTCATCTTTCTGAAAAGTCTATCCTATAGCCATGTGAAATGCTCCCAACTAAACCGGCTATCCTGTGGTCCTGGTGCACAGCTATTACCCTGGAATCAACCCTCACCATTATCCTGGAAATTACTTTTGCCTCTCTTATGTCCTGGATCTCCTGCTTTGTCACACTCCAGATCTTGGCCTTCTTTCTTTAATGCCTTCATTTTGATGAAAAACAATTCACTGTTTAGTAATTTATCTAAGAAAGGACAGGAGATAAAATTTTTGAAGCCAAATATTTGAAGACCTCCTATCTGACTGGTTGGATATAGAATTCTAGCTTGGTAATAATTTCCTTTCCAAATTTAAAGTCATTGTACCAATGCCTTGACTTTTGCTGTTGAAAAGTCTTTTTCTTTTACATGTGACCTGTATTTTCCAGGCCAGAATTTTTAAAGTGAACAAATGGAAAGAGCGGGGTTGAGGGGGACACATAATGTAGAACCATGTAAATTTTGTCTTGTCACTTTTAGTGTTATAGGAAGCTATGCAGGATCTTTAGGAAAAGAGGAACGTTACCTGACTTATTGAAAATAGGTCACTTTAGCTGCTAGTGAGACTAAACTTGAGGGAAGTAGGGCTTGGCAAGAGAAGACCCATAGGGAGGCTAATTTCAATAATCCAGGCAAGAGATGATTACAGATTAGACCAGGATGTTGCACTGGAGGTGTGAGAAATGGCTGGGTTTTGATTATGTTTTTAAGGGTGAGCTAAAAGGATTTGTTTCTGTGTTAGCCATAGGGTTGAAAGAACAGAACAAAAGATGGCCCGAGCAACCAGAATAATGGTGCAAACAGCAAAGACAGAAAAGTGTAAGCTTGGGGTCAAGAAAAGAAGTTCAGTTATGCAAACATCAAGTGTAAGAGTCTTATTAGTTATCCAAATGGAGATGTTACAACAACAGCCAGGTATACAAAGGTGTGGAATTGAGGAGCAACAGCATCATGGCTAGACTAGTTTTGCTACGTGACTTCAGCTCTCATTTTGGCACTTACTTTCCCTTTTATCTTATTTATTTTCATGTCAGGTTCTCCAAGATGAGCCACATATCCTTTTAATATGTCCTTTTCTGCTTAAATAAGCCAGAACTTCTTCTATTACTGACAATAAAGAACCTTAACTGATATCATTACTAAGTCATGGAAAGAAGTTAGTTTTAAAAAGTGAATGAATACAACTTTATTAAAATGGAAAAGAACTAATGGCAAAATCAAAACTGCTCCTAAACCAAATATACCCTTTGGCAAAGCCCATCTATTTCCACAGAACAGACAAAAACTAAACTGCAGCCCTGCATATAACCAATGAGCTAACCATAAATAATCATTAAAATCCTCAAATTTCCTGTGGATTCTACTTGCTATTTACATTTCAAATTCTTAGGAATTGATAATACTCTAATCTATAAGGAAACTCAATTACATGAGGACAAAAGTAATGAAAATTCCAAATGAGTACTTGAAATTATTGAGATGTTATTCTATTACACGGACGAATTAAACGTCCAGTTTTAGAAAAATAAGTCTCTGCTTTGTCATCATACTGTAACATAACATTATTATATCTGTGAGTTGCCTGAGCACACAGGCATCTAAATTCTGGTAGATATAGCTCATATAAAAAAATCACACTCTCAGATAAATTGTTTTTAAAATATAGGCTAGGAAGTTAGTTTGAAAGTTCAATGAATATTAACAGGTACTATGAAAAAACATCCTCTGAAGTATAAAAGATAATGGATGCATGAAAAGTAGAGGAGCCTACTATATTACAAAAAAATATTGGTAACATTTAAATGAAAAAATCTGTAATTTTTGTTAAATAACCTTTTTCTGATTATAAACTATATCACCGCAGAAAATACAGAAAACTATAAAAGAGAATTCTCCCCACAATTTCTACAATCCAAGAGAGACTACTGTTAACATTTTGGTGTATTTTTTCAAGTCTTTTTTCCTATGCACACATACATGGGTTGTGTGTATGTATACACAAAAGCAAACCATACTACTATTTTATATCTTTCTTTTTAAATTTCATATAACATATGCATTTCCCTCATTATATTCTTCAAAGACAATTATTTTAAACATCGATATAAATTTCCATCTCATGAGCGCGATCACATAATCACCTACCTGCTGGTAGACATTTAAGTCGTTTATAACTTTTTACTACTATAAATAATGCTACAGTAAACAACATGACGCATTAATCTTTGAATTTCTAAATTTAGAAACACTATTTCAAAAAATACTAATAAACATTTAAAAAGCACTTACAACATCAATAAAGTAGATATGGCCCAACAATGCCAATGATTCTGAATTTAAATAAAAGGAAAAATATGTATGAATTAAAAATTATAATGCATAATTAAATGTGAATAAATAAATATCAAATGTAATCAGCAAATTTAATGAATCAATTAAGTTTCTCCTCCCTTCTGAAATCGTCAATACTACTATCACAGAGAACAAACTGATGATTGCCAGGTAATAGGTGAAAAAGGTGAAGGGTTTGAGAAGTACAAATTGGAAGTTACAAAATGGTCACAGGGAGGGATCTTTGAAAATATGGCAGATCTCTCCCCTTGAAACAACAATAAGCTAAACATTTAAAACTTAACAAAAAACACCCAAACTGCACACCAGCACATCTGCGCATAAGACCTACCACAGGTCAGAACCCTGAGTCTCAGGCAATGGGCTGGGACAAACAAAAAAGCTGCCTCTCATAGCCCCCTGAGCTACCTATAGGAGGAGGGGAAGGGAAGAAGGAGCAGCAAGGTCCCTGAACAGCCCTGCCTGGGAAAGCTGTGCGCTCCCCTCAGCCGGCAGCAGGGCCAGTCACCAGGGGAGAAGGTAGAGAAGTGGAACGACAGAAAAATAACAGTTGATTTTTACCAGCCGCGGTTGCAAAACTGAGGCTGAGAAGCAGCCCCCAAACCCCAATCCAGAGGGGGCCTCCTCCCATACCCTCCAAGACTGAACACCACGGGGCACCAGGAGAATCTGAACAAATGGTACGGAAACTGTCGCTAACACTATAAAGAACTGAAAGTGAGGGTAGCGAGCATGATTAAATATCTATCGGAAAATAAAAAGGCATTTTTAAGGCTTTAAATAAAGCAAGGATCCAAGAGGCTTTGATGCCACCTACTGGAAACCAAAAAAAAAAAGCAAGCTAAAGACAAACATTTACATAATAAATCTTCGTTCTCATAAAAAAGTAGAATACATTTCCATTAATGCCCAGGCAGAAAAATAGTCCATTTAACATCGTGAACAACCAAGGTAACAAGGCATCTCAGAAAGAAAGAGAAAAATCTCCAGAAAATAAGCTTACAGACATAGAAATATGCAATTTAAATCACAGAGAATTTAGGATGGTACTTCTGAAAAAACTCAGTGAATTCCCAAACGAGTCATATCAAAAATTTCAGGAATTGAAAAAACAACTAGATGAGCAGAGTAAGGAGAATGAAACCCTCAAAAAGAACCATATAGAACTTCTGGGGATGAAGAACACACGGCAAGAGATGAAAAATGAAATAGCAAGGTTTGGAAATAGAGTCGACCAAATAGAGGAAAGGATCAGTGATATTGAAGACAGAAATCTAGAAATAAATCAAAAGGAAGAACAGAGAAACTAAAAAATGAAAAATAATGAAAAAGAAGTTCAAAAACTAGCTTATCCCATCAGGAGAGGAAACATAAGAATAATGGGCATTATCGAAGCCAAGGAAAAGGAACAGGGACTACAAAGCATTTTCAGACAAATAGCAGATGAAAATTTCCCAACTCTAAGAAATCAGCTGGAGCTTACAATTCAAGAAGTCCCAATTAGAACACCCAATTATCTCATACCAAAAAGGCCTCCACCAAGACTAATTTTATTAAAATTATCAAAAATCAATGACAAAGACAGAATTCTCAAGGCAGCCAGGGAGAAGAAAATGGTAACTTATAAAGGAAAACCCAATGGATTATCCTCGGACTTTTTAGTGCAAACCTTACAAGTCAAAAAGAAATGGAATCAAATATTTAAACTATTAAGTGAAAGGAACTACCAGCCTAGAATATGTATTCAGCTAAGCTCTCCTTTAGATATGAAGAAGAAATAAAGACCTTTCCAGACATATAAAAATGAGGGAAACCTCCACTACAAGGCCTGCACTACAAAAAATACTAAAAGGGTCAGCTCACCTAAAACAAAATGGACAAAAATAATAATTAGGAGTAAAGTGACAATCAGGCAAATAGAAGCAAAGGAGTGCAAGCCTTACTAAGAACAGGGCATTATAATCTTTAATAATAAGAGAATTGTTACAGCGAAAGAGTAATGAACGTTCAGCATACATAGGGACTAACTGAGATAACAATGATTGAAAAGGAGAGGATTCAAAGATCTAAATTCACTTGGAGGCATCACTCTGCCTGACTTCAAATTATACTACAAAGTGACAGTAATCAAAACGGCATGGTATTTGGCAGCAAAACAGACACACAGACCAGTGGAACAGAATCAAGAGTCCAGAAGTAAACCCATATTTATATGGGCAAATAATTTTTGACAAAAAAAGCCAAAAACACACAGTGGAGAATGCCAAGCCTCTTCAATAAATGGTGCTGAGGACACTGGAAAGCCACCTGCAAAATAATGAAACTAGACTGTTGTCTATCACCACACACCAAAATTGACTCAAAATGGATTAAGGACCTGAATAAAAGACCTGAAACAATAAAATGCATAAAGAAAACATAGGAACTAAACTCAAGGACCTTGGACTTAAAGAGGATTTTATGAATTTGACCTCAAAAACAAGGGTAGTAAAAGCTAAAATAAATTAATGGGACTACATCAAACTAAAAAGCTTCAGCTCAGCAAAAGAAATCATCAACGAGGTAAAGAGACAGCCATCTGAATGGGAAAATATATTTGCAAGCAACACCTCCGATAAGGTCCTAATATCCAAAATATACAAAGAATTCATATGACTCAAAAACAACAAAAAACAAAGGATCCAATAAAAAAATGAGCAGCGGACTAAAACAAACACTTCTCCCAAGAGGACATACAAATGGCCAACAAATATATGAAAGGATGCTCAACATCACTACCTATGAGGGAAATGCAAATCCAAACCATAATGAGATACCATCTCACACCTGTTAGAATAGCCATAATCAACAGGACAAGTAATAACAAATGTTGGGGAGGATGCGGAGAAAAAAGAACCCTCATACACTGCTGGTGGGATTGCAAATTGGTACAGCCACTATGGAAAACAGTATGGAGGATCATAAAAAACTAAGAATTGATCTACCACATGATCCAGCAATCCCTCTACTGGGTATTTACCCCAAACACTTGAAAACCCATATCTGAAAAGATATTTGCACATTGATGTTCATAGCAGCACTATTCACAGTGGCCAGGACATGGAAGCAACCAAAAAGGGGAGGACTCAAATATCCAAATTCGCAAAGGGAAAAGGAGATAAGGCACACACAGAAGAAAATAGATGACTGTATATATATAACTATCCTTTACATAGTCATAATGGTAACCATACACCAAAGATTCAGAACTGAAGTATATAACATAAAACAAGAAGAACCAGAGGCAAAATCCACAAAAGCCAACCAAAAGAAAAAAATAAAAAAACAAAAAAAACACCCAGAAACACAAGGACAAGGAATCAGTGGAAACACAGAGCTACCAGAATGCAAAAGATAAAATGGCTATCAGAAGACCTCATATTCCAATAATCACCCCTAATGTAAATGGACTGAACTCACCAATAAAAAGGCACAGAGTTGCAGATTGGATCAAAAACCAAAACCTAACCATATGCTACGTCCAAAAGACACATATCAGCTCCAAAGACAAATATAGACACAAAGTGAAAGGGTGAAAAATGATATTCCGAGCAAATGACATTCGGAGAAAAGTGGGAGTAGCAGTACTAATATCAGACAAAATAGACTTCAAGATAAAAAAGGTAAAGAACAATACTGAGGGACACTTCATAATAATAAAGGGAATCATGCACCAAGAAGACATAACAATTATTAATATCTATGCTCCCAATCAGGGAGCCCCGAAATATGTAAAGCAATTACCAAAAGAACTAAAAGGAGAAACAGACCAAAACACTATCGAAGTAGAGGACCTAAATACCCCACTGTCAGATATGGACAGATCATCACAGAAAATCAATAAGGAAATAACACCCTTAAATGACACATTAGACCAAACTGGACATAATTGTAATTTACAGAGCCTTCCATCCCAAAAGAGCTACTTATACATTCTTCTCTAGTACACATGAAACATTCTCAAGAATTGACTCCACAAGAATACTACTAGAAACAATAAGCAAATATAGTAAAGTCTCTGGATACAAAATCAATGTTCGAAAATTCATAGCGTTCCTAATACTCTAATAATAAAGTGTCAGAAAAAGAAGCGGGAAAAACAATTCCTTTTGCAATTGCGACAAAAAGAATAAAATACCTAGGAATAAATCTAACAAAACATGGAAAGGACCTATATAACGAAAACTACAAGACTCTATTAAAAGAAATCAAAGAAGATACAAAGAAATGGAATGATATTCTGTGTTCTTGGATTGGAAGAATCAACATAGTTTAAATGACAATATTACCAAAACCATTATATAGATTTAATGGAATCTCTGTCAAAATCCCATTGGCATTTTTTAAAAAATGGAACAAAAAATCATCAGATTTGTATGGAAGCACGAAAGATCTTGAATTGCTAAAGCCATTCTGAGAAAAAAGAACGAGGCTGGAGGCATCACTCTGACTGACTTCAAATTATACTAGAAAGTGAGAGTAAGCAAAATGGCATGGTATTGGTAGCAAAACAAAACACAGGATATAAAGCACAGTACAGAGAATATAGCCAATGATATTATAATAACTATGTTGGGCATCACTGGGGGGTACTAGATTTATTGGGAGGATCAGTTCATAAGCAATATAAATGTCTAACTGCTATGCTGTACACCTGAAACTAATATATTAAATGTTAACTATAACTGAAACATTAAATTACACACAAGTAGATCACCATCAATAATTTATATTGTGTGAAAATATCCATCATAGGCTAAAAAATGTGGACTTTTCAAGGATTTGTAATATACCTTCACACTAGGATTACTATAAACATATCCCATCAAGCATGAATTAATGTGTCCATTAAAAAAAAAAAAAGAACGCTAAACATGATCTTCCTGACAATCTACTAAAAAGAATAAAAATATACAGGGCATCATAAAAGTAGGGCTTAGTTTTAGCCATCTCTAAAAAAAGCAGCAGAGCTAATAAAAAAAAAAAGCACGTTACTATGTTAAAATAAAAAATACTATACTGATAAAGAGTTGATAACTCTTATTAAAAAGTGATCTCCTTGGAAAATTTACCACAGTTCGCGTACAAGTCTATTTGTTGTTGCTAATATCACAGTGATTTGAAAAAAAAAAAATGCCTTTAATTTAATTTAGACACAAAAAGTACCAGCTCTTTAACTTTATAACAGAAGAAATATTTTTTAAAAATATTCTTTCCTCAGACTCATCTATTTTCACTTCAATTTATCGGATATATGACATTTCCATTATATTTCTATACCACAAGAATCTGATTTAATTTTAAGTGATTAGTTTATTGTTCTCCTAAGGCATTCTTACGGATCATAAGTCCTACTATATGCTGATTCTAAAAGAAATACAATTTCCAAGAAACAGACACTGATCACTATATATAGACATTGAGTCTGCAGAAAACCTTATTAACTAGCAACAATTCAAATATTTGAGAAAATACTTGTATCTGCCTTTATTAACAATAATATACTTTATTGTCAATAATGGTCAAATTTCTTCTCTTGTACATAAAAAGTATAAAGTATAATACATAAACAGGCCACATATTTGAGCTTACAGGTTAGGAAAGTCTTTAAAATGCCACAATTCAAATCTCATAATTCAAATCTCACTACAATCAATTCAATGAGACTATCCAAAGCCTGTTATTCAGAAATCTGCCTCTGTCAAATAATTAATTTTAATTTGGAAATGCTTTCTATAGAGATTTTTTATTGTCATGTCATTTGGAGAATTAGGATTTGACCCATGTAACAGAAATTGACTTCACAGCAATTTATCAGGTAAACAAGCTCCTAACAGCTAATGCCTATATATATGCATTAAGACAGAACAGAAAAAGCTGTACATGAATGTGTTACCCACCTACAGTGGGGAATTTCACCAACATAAATCTAACAAAGACAGAAGTCCATTTTTATCTCCAATCAAAGAATTGCTGGCAAGCATTTTAACCATTATGACTTAAACCAATGTGGAATTTCAAATATAAAATACTTTCAGTTTCCAACGGATGAAAATAACCAACATTTTCACAGAAACAGAATGGAAGCGGTACAGTTCATCTCACCAGATTGATCAGTCTTCTCATCGCATGTTCATGAGAACATACACATTCACAGGGATCGAATCCACCTTCTGCCATAATTATCCACCTTGATTTAACTTGACTGTTTAAATCTGGGAGGAAGGAAAAAATATTATAAGACTACTATTCAGAGTTACTCTTTTGAGCTATGAAAATTTCAAATATTATACAGATTCGCAATAGTTCTCTCAATCTAGTTCACATTCATACGTGATCTATATAAATTTACTAACCTTATATGATTAATTTACTATATGAATTATGAAACTATACAAATGATTGGCTACCCCTTCTGCCATTTGATTTCCTATAAAACCAGATGCTCTGTACTGGCCCTACCTGTAAAGCTGATAGTGCCAGAGCTCTACTCTGCTTAATTACTTAATTCTTTAATTTTGTTAGGTACCTCTATGGATTGGATGTTTACGTCCCACTTAAAACTCTTATGTTGAAGCTCTAATTCCCAGTATGATGGTATCTGGAGGTAAGGCCTTTAGGAGGTGATCAGGTAATAAGAGTAGAGCCCTCATGAATGGAATTGGTGCTCTTAGAGAAAAGATATGAGAAAAATGATCTCTCTTCTCCACCATGTGAAGATACAGAAAGAGGGCATTAGTCTACAAACCAGAGAGAAGGTCCTTTGTCAATGAATCTGCTGGCACCTTGATCATGGATCTCTCAGACTCAAGAACTATGGTATTTTGCCATAGCAACCCAAACAGTTTAAGATAACTTTTGGGTTGCAGCTTTTATCCCACACCAAGAAAACCCTCTGAAAGAAAATAATGAGTTATGTAAAATGATACCAAGGGTTAAATTTTTTGGGGGGGGGGAGGGGCATAAGTTACATTACTCGAGATGATAATAGCCTGAAAATAGCTGAGGTTTTATTTGTTTGTTTGTTTTTAGGTGAGGCAACCCTTGGTTGACCTCACAGATTGCAAAGACCTTGTCAGCTTACAAACCTTTATTTTTTATTTTTTTATTTTTTATGCCTACAGCAAGCACCTGGCCTTCCTAGGTGGTCTCCCATCCAAGTACTAATCAGGCCTAACCCTGCTTAGCTTCCGAGATCAGACAAGATCATGCTTGGGTGACATGGCCATAGACTGGGAAGGTTTTGAAAAATAAGAGTAACAAGCAAGAGGACAAGATGGACTACTATTAATATTTAGGATCAAGAAGAATCGATGGAACAATTCGGAAATCAACTTAAAGGAACTTAGTTCATTCACTCATTAAAAATATTTAACTGATGATTGGACAAACAAAATGTGCTACACATTAGAAATTTAAAAGTAAGCAAAAACTTTTAAGTTCTTACCCTAATGGTGTTCACATTCTAATGGTGGAGACAGATACTAATCTAAATATTTTTTAAACTATAATATAAACTTGTAAATACTATAAAAGACAAATGAACCAAAAGACCAAAAAGAAAACCCACAGAATGAGGAAATATTTCCAAATCATATATCTGATAAGGATTTACTATCCAGAATACATAAAGAACTTCACTAACTCAATAACAAAAACCACCTAATTTAAAAATGGGCAAAAGTCTTAAAGAGACATTTCTCCAAAGACACACAATAAATAGATGAAAAAAATGTTCAATGTTATTAATCATTAGAGAAATACAAATCAAAATCATGATACAATTTCACTCCTATGAGGATGACTATAATCAAATAAAATGAAAATATGTGGAGAAATTAAAACCCTCTTTTATTGCTGGTGAGTTTGTAAAATGGTATACCCTCTTTGGAAAAGTTTGATGGTTCCTCAAAAAGTTAAACAGATAATATCAATAACCCAGTAATTCCACTTCTAGGCATATACCCCAAAATTTGAAAATAGGGACTCAACAGATACTTATGTGTTAAAAGGTGGAAACAACCCATATGTCCATCAACTGATGAATGGACAAACAAAATGTAGTATTCACATATTATTCAGTCATAAAAAGGAATGACGTTGATACATGAATGAACCTTGAAAACATTATGCTAAGTAAAATAATTCAGACAGAAAGGACAAATATTGTATGATTCCACTTACATGAAATATCTACAATAGGAAAATCCATATAGACAGAAAGTAGAATGGTGGTTGCCAGGTGCTGGGGGAGAGGGAAATGGGGAGTTATTGCAAAGTAAGTACAGAGTTTCTTTTTGGAGTGATATAAGTTTTGGAAATACAGTGGTGACAGTTGCACAACAGTGTAAGTGTAACCAATGGCACTGAATTGCACATTTTTTCCCCTTGTTTCATTCCCAAGGAGCTTCTTTTTTATTAACATTATTGGGGTGACACTGGTTAATAAAATCAAATAGGTTTCAAGTGTACAATTCAATAATACATCATATATATATTGCATCATGTTCACCACCCAAAGTTAAATTTCCTTCTGTCACCTAAAATTTGATCACCTTGACCCCTACCTACTTCTCCCCTCCCCAACTTCCCTCTGGTAACCACTAATCCACTGTTCATGTCCATGAGTGTTTTCAAGTTTTCAAGTTTTGGGGGTAAATACCCTGAAGAGGGATTGCTGGGTTATATGGTAATTCTATTCTTAGTTGTTTGAGGACCCTCCATATTGTTTTCCATAGTAGCTATAACAATTTACATTCCCACCAGCAATGTATTAGGGTTCCTTCTCCCCCACAACCCCTCCAATACTTGTTGTTACTTGTCCTGTTGATGATGGCCGTTCTAATAGGTGTGAAGTGGTCTCAGGTGGTTTTTATTTGCATTTCCCTAATAGCTAGTGAAGCTGAGTATCTTTTCGTATATTTGTTGACCATTGTATGTCTCCTTGGGAGAAGTGTCTGTCCAGGTCCTCTGCCCATTTTTTTAATTGGATTGTTTGGTTTTTTTATTGTTGCGTTGTATGAGTTTATATACATTAGGCTCCTATCAGAGGCGTTGTTTGCAAATATATTCTGTTTGGATAGTTGCCTCCTCTGTCTTATTGATGGTTTCTTTTGCCATGCAGATTTTTTTGATATAGTCACAATAACTGTACACTTTAAAAATGGTTAAAATGGCAACATTAAAAAAAAATCACTCCAGTTGTCCAGGACTGGGGGTCTCTGGGAGAAATAGAGAGTGACTACTAACAGGTACAGGCTTTCTTTTGGGGTAAAGAAAATGTTCTATAATTGATTATGGTGATGGTTATACAACTCCATGAATATACTAAAAGCCATTGCAGTGTACACTTTAAATGGTGCACTATATGATTTATTGCTCAATAAAGCTGTTAAATTTTTTCAAAGGTAAATGGTGCCTAGAAAGTGTATATAGCTTCTAAACCTACCTAGGGAGTTAGGGAAGATTTTAAAGTTAACTCAGAGTTGAAAATGGAAGGGCACACTGGAATACAATAGGGCAAGATGGAGTATAAAGCGTGGGGATTGGGGGCTGGAGGGCATTCTTGACAAAAAGGGAATAGTGTAAAGACTCTGTAAAGAGTGGAAGTATGGAGTGATGGCAGAACTAAAAAAGCCACAATGTGCTGGAATCCAGACAAGAAGAAGAGTGGTCTGAAGTGAGACCAGATTGGTCAAGGGGCCTGCCACACAGGGTCTTCAAGGCCATGCTTAAGATCAAGTCTTCATCCAAAGAGCAATGTGAAACTCATAAAGGGTTTTATGCTGGTGTGTTTTGAAAAGATCACTTTGACTACACTATGGAAAGCTGATAGGAAGAGAAGCTAGAGTCTATATAGGGAGCCTAGTCAAAATTTTCTTTCAATATGTACTCATGTATTAAGACTTTTAAAATACAGAAAAAATTTAACTCAAAAAGGTCTCAACGTATAACTATAACAAGATAATAGAATAGATGTAGAAAGCATAAATCCAGGAAATGATAGAGGATCAATAATATTGACAGTCAAAAATAATGTTTCTATAAAACCAAAAATATATCACAAAATAAAGACAGAACATAAACTTGGAAAAACTCTTGCAAGGTTAATTTCCTTAATTTATGGAGAACTCTAAAAATCAACATGAAAATGGCAACCTAATAGAAAAATGAGCAAAGATCATGTTCACAGGAAAATACAGAGCCAATAAACAAGCGCAAAATAGAAGTGCAAATCAAAATATCACTTTCAACTACCAGAAGACTGGTGAAAATTAATTTATCTAGTTAATTTGGATATACATATCTAAACAAGCATGCAAAATATCTGTACGTGTAAAGATGCTCACTGAAACATTTTCTATGAGAGCAATTTTATAACACAAAATAATTAAATATAGTATTAGTACATCCTATATAGTTGTTGAAAATGAGGCATATTTCTATGTAATGATTTGGGGAAATAGCAAGTTATACTGAGAGGAAATCAAGTTGTGGAACAGTCTGAACAAACCTACTCATCTATTATCTTCTAAGATCTGTTTGCCTGAGATAAGGGGAAGTGGGGGTGAGATGAAGTTGTCCTTCAGGCAACCTAAGATGAAAAGCCTACCTCTCCAGAAGTAGGAAATACCAAATATAAAATAACTATTTGAGGCCACTCTGTGCCCGTACCTTTTTTTAAAAACTTATTAGCCTTCAAGTTAGAATTGTACATATCCAACACAAAAAACCCTGAAAATAAATATAATCCACCCTTATACATAAAGTTCACCTTTGAAAGCCTGTTTCTCAACTGTCTTTTCAAATTGTCCAAAAGGGAAAAAAAAGGTTCAAACTGTGCTTGTGTGGATATAAGCAAGTATCCACTTACAAATACTGGTCCTTCCTTCCTCCCTATTATGCCACCCCAGGAACAATAAAATGTCCGATGAAATTAGAAGATATTTTACTAAACTGTTTAAAAATGAAATTCAAACACCAAAATGTCTAATCCCTATCCAGTTCTTAGCCTCTTAAAACACATAAATGCTAAGAGAAGTACAGCAGGTCCTCCAATAAAGCTGTTTCGTTGTAATGCTGAGGAAAAAAAAAAAAACCGATTCACAGCAGGAGCCACTGTCTATGTGGGGTCTGCACATTTTCCTCATGTCTGCATAAGTGTTCTCTAAGTACTCAGTTTCCTCTCACATCCCAAAAGCGTGCATGTGAAATGGCATGTCTCAACTGTCCCAGTCCGAATGAGTGTGTGTGTGTGTGTGTGTGTGTGTGTGTGTGTGTGTGTCTGTGCGCGCGCGCGCGCTCACGCACACGTAGCCCCGAGATGGACCAGTGTCCTGTCCGGGGTAGGTTTCCGCCTTATACTCTAATCTGCCAGGAGAAGATCTGGCCACCTTCAACCCTGAACTGGAATAAGTGGGTTAGAAAATAATTATAGCTTTTATTAATCTTTTAAATTAATCTTTCTTAAATGTCTGTATAGCTCACATTTATTTCAATGTTTAATATTAGAAATGTTTTGGGTCTTTATTTAGAAGTTTGGTGTTTTTTGTGACCAGAAATATGCAATAGGAACTTAAATGTTATTTATACCAATTAGCTTGTGCTAAAACTGATTTTTTTGCATGTCATTTCAAGTCACAGTTTCCAAGAACCTTTCAGTAGCATTAACTGAGGACTACTGTACTAGCAAACGGACTTTTATAAGGAAAGGGAGATTTGTGTTTATCACCCATAAAAACTGTAAAACACAGCTATTTTTAAATCTTTTTCATCCATTTGACTAACGAAATTAGATTCTACCACTACCATCACCATCCCCCCCACACAAAAAAATACCACAGCTTCTTAAGGGCAGGCACCTATTTTAGTCACCACTCTGCAAACACTTTCTTCACTACCTAAGCCACAGAAATGAATATTTACTGAATTTTGACAATGTTTATATTCTGAATTTATATATGCCAGGAACATGTAAATCAACTCGAATTTTAAAGTATTATATACATCAGTCTTAATTAGCCTCCAGGAAAAAAAAGAGAGAAAATGTATTTATAAATAGAACATTCCTCAACAGTGTTATGCTTCTATGGAACTTTCATGTAAACTTGAACTGTTTTAAGTACTATTCAGTTAACAGTTTCCACTTAAAATTACTTGTTTTTTAAAAAATAGAATGGAAGCAGTTCTCTTTTGGCTAAGACCTTAGAACAAATGTCAATGCACACCGGCACTAGAGCAAAAAACATAAGCAATCCTACTTCACATTGAAATCCCTTGGTGTCCAGAGACATTAAGAAGCTGTTCTATCCTGGGCAAGACAGACCTGGGTTACTAAATCAAAATCGGCCTAGAAGAGTCATTTTACAGAAAGTAATTTAAAACAATACTTTTGCCTTTCATGTTTCAGAAGAGTTGTTCACCACCCCAATACATATCTCTAATGTGAGAACAATGTTAAATAATACAAAAGACACGAGCTTGACCTTGGAAACAAACAGTTTTACTGAGACTGGTCACAAAAAGCCTAAGTTATAAAAATACGAATAGTGCACTGAAAAAATTCAAAATAATCCAGAGGAGGGAAAGAAGTATATATGGGTATGATGAAACAGATTAAATAAAACTAGCCATCAGTTGATAATTATTAAAGTTCAGTGACAGGTACTGAGGAATTCCTACACAAATTTACTTTTTTATATTTTGAAATTTTCCATTATTGAACTTATAAATCAGTATTTTCCTATTATAATTAATATTTCTAAGAGCAATCTGGCTCTGTGCCTAAATTAAGCAACAGTTTATAGGTGGCTTTTTATGCAGCATAAAGGACAAAACAAGGGCACACATTTAAAGCTCTCAAACCATCCACTCCTAAAGAACTCTTACCACAGAAAAGCAGCGAAATGAAACAGCATTCTGTACGTTGGGAGGGCAAATAAAATTCCCCATAGCCCTCAGATCCAAGTCATTTCCTCCATCTACTACAACTAACAAACCTTTCCTGGTAGAGTTCAGCTGTGTGATAAGTCAGCTGAGTCATCCTCTTTCTGTATGTGCTGAAGGAATTTTCCAGTACTGGTAACCAATTTGTTGTCTGCTGCTAGAACTTTAAACAATCCTGCCCATAATAGGTGGGTTTAATTCACCTTTCAGAAGTCATTTAATTGCCTGCTTATAACTTTAGAAAAGGTGAAAAAATGGAGACCGTAGTTTCACTACAGTATGTTTTCTAGAATTATGCCATGAAACTACATGGTTGATTCCTTGGAAAATATGCTTCTCAAACATGATTCTTAATTAGGCGAAACACTCTCAGTAGGAAACAGTAAAACAGCAAAGTTATCAGTGCTATATATTTTTATCAGATCACTTGGTATTAGTGGTATTCCCAGAAGTATTCCCTAAAACGGAAAATGTCAATTTTCTCATTTCTCTCCCCAATTCTGCCCCCTTTTCCCAGAGATACTACAGTCAACAGTTCAGTGTGACTACTTCTAGGTCTTTTCATATGTATTTACACCCTTATAAATATATAGACACATTATCATTTCAGTGGGTTTTATCATCTTATTCATGTTCTGCAACTTATACATGTTCTGTAACACAAAAGCCTTAGAGACCTTTCAATGCACAAAGCTCTACACTTCATTATTTTTAGTGGCTACATACTACTCCAAAACATAAACATACAATTTTAGCATTCCTTTAATAGAGATTACTTAGGGTCTTTCATTTTTTTGTTAATATAATATTGCAACAAATGTCTTTGTGCCCATATTTCTGTAGGACAGATTACAAAAAATGGAACTCTAGGTCTTAAAGGCATTCACAGAGAAGGTAACTTTATAGTAGAGAAATCTAGCAAACACTACCTTAACCAAAAGGTCAAGGTAAACAACATTAGTGATAAGTCATGTTGATATCATATACTCCTTGATATGATGTGATGAGAAGGGTACTTCACTTCTGTGGCGTTCTTCCCAAAAACCATGACACTAAGTCAAATCAAACCCAAATAGAGAGGAATTCTACAAAATATCTAACCAATACTCCTCAAAACTACAATTGACATCAAAAACAGGGAAAACCTACAAAGTTCAAAGACCAGAGGAGACAAAGTTAGACCAAGGCTACTTCTAGGTGATCCTAGGAAAGTCCTTATAAATGATAAAAAGAAATAATCACTGACATTTTACTTAAGCTAGTAATACTGGGTAATGTACCATATATGCACAATTATCCACTGTTCTCCAGAAATTTTTAGGATCACCCTCCCTGTAACTCTACCAAGAGGTTTATAAATTACTTTTGATTTGAGGCAGAGCTATGCATTTCTGTCCTTCCATGCAAGCATTCAACCCCTTTATATTTTGTTATTTGGTGTTTCTGGCCCCTGTTGCCCTGACTCCAACGTGGTCCCAACACACTCAGAATCAAGAAAAGACATCTGGATGCATACTATTGCTAGGAGCAAGCAGAAAAAAGGTAGAGAGAGGAGAGGAATAAGATATAATATTACAACCCAATACATGAGAAATCAATTTTTATTTCTAGAATTTTATGAACATGCCAACCATAAAATGTATTTATTTATATTTGCATATGAAAAATGAGTCACAAATAAATGAGTAAGGAATCAATAGTTCAATAAATGGTCCTAGGAAAACCTGCTAGCAATTAAGGAAGAAGACCCATCAGCAATTCTAGAAGACAATTTAGGTGAATATTGACCTTTGTGGAAGAACTTTCAACTTTCTAAAGATAACAAACAATGGAAAACATGAACAAATTTACAACATAAGACTGCATAAAAAAATTTTTTTTAATCAAAAGAATTAGGGAATAAGACATATTCCGCTAATATAGAGGGCAAAGACATTTTAATAACAAAGCATATGCAGATTCTTAAATAGAGACTGCATTTGAGATTACAAACTATAATTTTTATGGTAATATGAATACGGAAGTTAAAAAATGTTCATGCCCTCTGAATAACTCCACTTCTGAGATTCTATTGAAAAACAAAAAGACTAAGATGTACAAAGATGGTTATCATAGCTTTGTAATAGTGAAAAATCAGAACAATCTAAGTATCTGGCTGAAAAGAAATGTTTAAATTATGATATAAACTATGAAGAATTATGCAGCCAAATGTTTCATTTTCTTTCATGACATGGGGAAATGATCACAACACAATGTTAAACTACACTAAGTAGGATATAAAAATAAGCATAGTGCATGCACATAAGTTTAAAAAGCAAAGGAAAACACACATTAGAAAAAGCTGAAAGAAAACATACCAAAACTTTAATATCAGTTATCCCTCAGTGACATAATTTTACCTTTTACTTTGTGCATTTTTCAAATATCATATAATTATCATATATCGACCCTTATAATCAGGAAAAAAAATTGGATGCAGCAGCTAAATCCAGGAAAACTAACTCAGATTTTTCAATAAATAAATGGCAAAAAGTATATAGATAAACCTTTAAGAGATAGCTGGGATATGGTTACAGTTTCAGAGATTTAAGAGATATTAATCAAATGCCTGTATAGACCTTGTTTGAATCATGATTCAAACAAACTTAGTAAAAGGACATTTATGGAAAAACCAGGAACTTTGAACACTGACTGGATTAAATGACATTTAGCAATTACTAATTTTTTTTAACAGAAATACAATGTCAATTATCACATCTAAAAAGTCCTTATCTCTGAGAGAATCCACTAAGTATTTTCAATTAAAGAAATATAATGCCTGAGATCTAGCTGACAATAATCCTGCAAGGAGGGGAGGTACAGACAAAATAAAACAGCCATGAATTGAATAACTGTTGAAGCCAGTTGATAGATATGCAGGGATTCATTATACTATTCTACCTTTTAGTTCTAAAAATTTCAAACATACTTGTTTTTTCTTACTACATTTTTATAGAAAAACGCAAAACAAAAATCCCTCCACTTTTCCTGCATGCAAACACAGGGCTCTTCTAGGGAAAGCAGAGATAACTACAGGTGATTCAAGGGTCAGAGGATGAAAACTAGCTTTCTACTGTGATTTTAAGAAGGTGATTTATGATGAATAAAATCACCTTTTCAAATACCCAGCCAAATCTTTACAGTGATCAAGAACATCAAAATTCTTTCCATTTAAAAAATAAATAAATAAATAAAAACCCACAGCAAGAGTAAAATACAAGTAACAATTTAGAATGTACTGAATTTGTTTACATAAAACACAAAATAGAGACACTGGCCAATGAAATGGGGAACTCAGAAGCATTTATCTATAAAGAATCAATTCTATCAATTAGAGCTCCAAAGTTATAAAACCAAGGAAGTGAATCATATGTCAGAAACTGCTGGAACTGCCCCTAGGACATTCAGGGAGTCTACACTTGAGTTTGCTATTTTTAACCAAACTTCCAATATATCACAGAGGTAATTACCTCTAAAAATAATATTTTTCTAGAAATAGCTTTCTGACTCCAAGTGTTTACACAGTAGTCAATTAGAAAACTGATCAAATGAAGAGAAATATCCTAAAACTCTGGCTACCTTTTATTTTAACAGAGAGAACAAAATATTTGTCTATTAATTCCAGTATTACTATTATATTATACTCTATACCAACATACTAAGTAATTGGGATTACTTTTATCAGATGACCCAACATCTCACATACAAAACTTTTTTGCAACATATTTATTTGCTTTACTCTTTTATCAGAAACATCTCAAAGATACGTATAAGCAAATCATAGTTTATTATTAACTTACTACTTTCACATCCTAACAACCACCCTTCTGACAAAATCAATTTAAAATGAGAAAAATAGGTTCAGATAAGCTAGCAATTTGATCATGATGACACATCTGGTATGAGACAGACCTTGGACAGGAAGTCACACTGTAAATTCCTGACCAGGACTCATTCCACATCGGTCAGATATGACCGACCATGCTAGCTACATTTGTTTCACCCAAATAAAGACAACTTTAGAGCAGTACAAAAATTAAGTAACTGTTGACTTTCTGTTACTTTTTACTAAAGGCATACTTTTCTCTTAAACTACATTTGCATCTCTGATGGGAAGTGGGCAAGGAAAGGATGCAGACTCAAATTCAAATCAATCAACCATTAATTGTTAAAAACTGTACTAAAGCAACACCTGGGGGAAGTTAAAGACATTTAAAATTTTTTAATGTTGAAATAAACCCCATTATCTACCCCAAATATCAAAATTCTCTGTGCTTAAGAGTTAAGGCTCCCTGAATTCTATTATGAAATTTTTAAAACTTCAAATTAATAGCCAAGCAATTATAGTTATAAATTCCTTATAATATCCCCTATACGGATCCATTAAGATAATCCTATATTATTCCATCTAGGTAGTTATTTATAAGATTAAACTATAATAAAAACCACCTTTGAAATTCTTATAAAATATTTTTACAGAATAACAAAAAGCTTGATACTATGCCACTCTTTTAGAGAGCATACTATTCTAGAGACTAAAGCAAGCTAGAAAAAAAATGACAACAAAATGTTTATTTTCTATGGGGCAGAAAGGGAATGCATAGAGGAAACAAGGTAAGCGTGACCAGGAGACCTATGCAAGATATCACTCTATAAAGCAGGAATAACTTAGAGCAAGGGTCCCCAGCCCCTGTGCCACACGGACCAGTACTGCTAGTCAGTCTGTGGCCTGTTAGGAACTAGGCCGCACAGTGGGAGGTGAGCAACAGGTGAGTGAGCAAAGCTTCATCGGTATTTACAGCTGCTCCCCTGTGCTAGCATCACTGCCTCAACTCCACCTCAGATCATTAGACATTAGATTCTCATAGGGGCACTGGTCCCTGATGCCAAAAAGGTTAAGGACCTCTGGATTAGAGGATGCAAAGTCTTCATTTATTCATAGTCGACAAATCACAACTTCATAAGCGGTACTATTAATTCTTTGGGAATGCAGCAGTTCTCACTCACTCATTTAAAGAAGAAAGAACTGAGGCCCAGAGAGTTTCAGTGACTTCCCTTAAGTCAGGCAACAGAGATGGAATTCAAGCCCATTTCTTCTCTCACTTCTTTCCTGAAAAGGATATTGCTAACAAGTCGTCAGAGGACTAAGTAATTGGCAGAAGAGTTCTGGGGATATAGAAAAAATAAAAAGTAGCGCCTACCTACTTGGCAATCAAGTTAATTATTAATTATAATTAATTCATATGATATAATTATGTATCAATGTAATTAGCCAAAATAAATGTCACAGCTAAATGACTTCTGTGATAACCTCTCTGGAGAAAGCTCGAACTCAATTTAAAACTATGAATTGTGTATTGCTCTTTAAATTCAACTCTTTGGAAATGTATTTTTCTGTTATTAACTGTTAAATTTTAAAAGCACTGCACCTGTAATACTTGTCAATGAATGCAGTCAAGCAAAACCCAGCTTCATTCCGTTTTATAAACTTTTACAAAGCTGAGACTCAATCTGTGCTTTGACCTAAATTTAAAAATTGAAATGAAAATTCAATATGAAAAAAAGCAAAACAAAAGCAAATGAAGTTTAAAATGTTGTAAACAAAATATAAACCCTACTATGTGCCTAAAAATTGGTTTTAATTTAGAAAAATATACACGTTTCCAAAGAGTTGAATTTAATTTTTAAAGCAATACGCAATTTATAGTTTTAAAATTCAAACACTAAAGTTAAAAAAATAAAATAAAACTGCAAAAGTTAAAGGTACTCTCCTTAGAGGCAACCTCTATTAAAAACCCAAGTGTAAATTTTCTGGGCATTGCAGGTATATATATGCTATATATATTTGTTGAATTATGATTAAAATCACTACATTTCAAACAATTAAAATGTCTCAAATATGACTTATTTTTTAATTAAACAGGTTGCTCTAATCTTCAGAGCTTGGGTTAACTATTTAAAGCCACAGTTCATCACAATATTTATAACAGTAAAAACAGGAAACTACATGTCCAAAATTAAATCAGCTAATTCAAAATCTTATTAAATGTTAAAATCAAGTTTAGAAAGTTTCTAAGGCCACAGTAAAAAGCCCACTAAGTTAAACAATCAAAAAAATTAGGATACAAGTTTATGTGGGTATTACATCTCACTTAAACCAAAGATGAATTAAAAAAAAAAAAAAGACCAGAAGGAAATAAGAGCACAGAGATGACTTCTGAATGAGTGGATTATATTTTGTTGTTGTTTGCTCTATATATTACTATCCTTTGCAGCTTTTCAACGAGGATGTCTTGTATTTAAAATACCCCTTTTAAATATCATTTCTAATACTATTAGAAATGCATATCCAATTTAAGTTTAAATAGAACAAAACAATTCATAAAGATAGTTCTACCAGCATATTCTAACAGCTAAAACAAGTAGGTTTACTTAATATAACTCTCGCGATTCTGTATGACAAAAAGACTAGTCAACATTGTTGTAGTATAAAGTACATGAGCTTTAGGACAATTGGGTTTGAATCCCAACAGTACTAGTAGCTTTACCTTGAGCAACTTACCTAACTGACCAGAGCCTGTTTCCTCCAATGTAACTTAGGGATAACAATATCTGACTTGGAGTGCAGATGTGTCAGCTAAACATAAGTAGTAAATGCATTACTGATATTCAAGCAGATAATTGTTCATTTCAGAATCAAATTATTTTCAGCCTTCTTTCAAAATGGCTTTGAAAGTGCCCAAACTGTTCTTTACCTAACTGCAGTTTCTACTGATATGTGCCCAACTATAGAAATAACCATTCGTTCATATGGTCAGTACATGTTCTGTGAGCCAGACAGAACATGAATATGCATGTAAACACATACCAAAAGAATACTTTTACTTATAAGCCTATAGTAGTAATTGACTAAAAAGTTTTACTATCTTAAAAAATCCTAATATAAACTACAGTCTAATAGTCAGGAGCACTTACTTTTCTGCAAAATCTTTATAACCCATATACTAATATATCACTATTTGTCATCAATTTACACAATTTATTGTCTTGTATTGAGATTTTTGTTCTAAGTCTTATTGTGTAGGAAAAGATTATTACAAATAATTCCTTTTAGCAATGTACCATTTTTTACAAGTACAGAATAAAGTCGGGATTGTTCCTCTTTTATTTATTCTATCAACAACCCTACTGATTGCTTCATTGGTAATCCCTGACCTCGTGGCATCCCCCAATCAAAAAAGGTAGATAGCCACAGACAATTAAATATGGAAGGTAAAATGATGTCACACACAGCTATTTACATAAGCCCAAGGTGGGTTAAGATAGAGCTCTGGTAAAGGTCATATGTGACCTGTACCTCGATAGATAAACAGTTACGCTTAAAGACTCTGTAAAAAGAGAATAAAAACAACCTGTATTTCTCTGGGTTAAGTCCCCCTACAAAAGAAAAAAAAAATCAATGCATCAAATTTAACATTTTTTTCCTACTCATTTGGAAAGGGATCTTGTAGTGAGAAATTTATTCAGTTTATGAATGATCCAATGGTAGTCCGGATAGTAAAACACCCAAATCAATAGAGAAAATGTAGGAAAAATCCAAATAACTGTACAAGCACGCAGAAAGCATTAGATGGGTTTTTGGTGCGTGGAATGCAAGGTAATACAGGAAGGAGAAAATACTCCAAATTTACTTTAAGCCTGGTAAGCTGAGCACTCAATACAACAAAGTGAAAAGACCTAGGAGTTTGTTTCTTGAGGTCATCTCCCAGCTGTGCAACTTCAGGTAAAAACACCAACAAAACAATGGACTTCGTTAAGGATAGGATTAGAAATGAAGAAAAAATACTACCTTGCCCTTAACAAAAACCATGGCCTACCAAAACCAAAGTATTGTACTTTAGAGGCAACAGGGTATAGTGATTAAGAAAATAGACAAGTTCAAGTCCAACTTTCTGCCACTTACTTTGTCTCAGTTCCTTACTTTATACAATGGGAGTAGAAATACCTGCATGTGAGTTGCTCTACAGTTAAATGAAAAACATGTAAGAACTTTTTAGTTCAGTACCTGACACATAGAGTGTTCCCCAAAATGGTAGCTATCTTTACCAATATAAAGAAGTAATCTCCCAGACAAATCATCAAATATTAAGACATTCTTAAACTTTGATGTGCATTAAAATCACCTAAAGAACTTGCTGAAAATGCAGATTCCTGAGACCCATTTCTCCTAGGGATTAATTCTATAGGTCTAAAGTAAAATGTGGCCCAAATATTAAGAATTATTGAAGAGAATCAAGGCACTGTCCTATAAAAAGAAGCTGAAAACTAGCATTCTTCCATAGAAAGAACTGGTCTAAAACAGACAATACATTCAAGAGTAATATCCACATAAGAGGAGATGATAGTTGGCAAAGATGGTAACAGTAGAAGTGGAAGAAGTGGACAAATCTAGAATGTATATTGAATATTATAATTTAAAGTGAATCAAAAAAAAAAAAAAAACCTAAGTCACATACTGAGTAGTAAACACCTGGGACTAATTACCCAAGAGATACAGAATGAAAATAGAGATTTAAAGGTTTTAGGTAAGTTTATGATTAACAAAAATCCAAATGGGTTATCAGCACACTTAGGATACTTTGTAGTGTATTCATCCTTTGAAGTGGAGGTGAAGGGGATGTTTCCTTCTCTTTTGGCATCACCCATAAAGCACTGGTCTATACAGGCGCACATCCAAGACTCAACGTTAATGAAGCATATTAAGTGGGATTCATAAAGTAAAATCTTTCAGGATCTTACTGCTGCAGGCCTGGACAGCTGGTCAGCATTGGGAGCATAATGTAGCTATGGAATAGAACTAAACCTCTACCTAAATCGAATCACTAAAATAAGCAAAAACTTTTTTAACTTCCATATTGTCAATTCAGTCTATTCTGTGTCTGCTCTCCCAAGAGTTAAATAAGTGAAACTTTACTTTGCCATGCAATGAATATTAATTTCTTAAATCTTACAATATCATCATAGGTATTTGGGAGGAAATTGTTTAAAACCACAATTTTTATTGATCTGGCAAAAAGTAAGTAGTCCCTAAAAGTTAAGATTCAAAAGTCCATATCTGAAAAAACGGGTTACAGAAAAGCATATGTAATATGACGCCATTTTTGCATAAAAATACATAAATGCAAAAAAGAAGTCTGGAAGGATATAAACTGCAGCTAACACTTTGGTGATCTCTGAATAGCAGGAATATAAATTTACATTCTTCCTTTTTGCTTATCTGCTTTAATCAACATTTCCCCCCAATTATCGCAAATTATTTTGTATGAACAAAAATATTCAGTTATAGATTAGCATAAAAGGTTAAAAAAAAACCAGAGAGAACTTGAAGAATACAATTTCATTTGTCTAAATCGGTAAGTTTCCAACTGCGGGATTAAAAAAAAAGAGCTAGACTGCCTACAAAGAAGAAACATGCACCAAACAAGAACAGAACTTTCAAGGGGGTAGTCTAAATTCATTAAGAACTGGATTTGATAAACAGCAATCAATTAGCACATACTCCTGTTTTTCTTTCTTGCCACATACCAAAGAAACATCTCAATAAATGAATTCTCTGGGGGAAAAAATGTTCTTTTTAAAAACCAAGTTAGGACAAAAAGGTTTGGTCTTCAAGTCTCCTTAGTGCCTTCGAGGGATGCAAAGCATAGCAGGTCTCAGAACAGGCTATAACAGAGCAATCTGCATCACCTGTCACCTGAGGCAGAAGAGACAGAAACTTTGGGAAACCTCCACAGAACTGGGCAGCGAGAATACTTCCTAACGGTCTCAAGACTAAAACACCTGAAAGGTTGGTCTACATGGTCTCAAGTTACTTTAGGCAGAGCTGCCAACGATTTCTGACAATATATAAAAACTGGAAAGTCTCTCTTCAATAAACACAGGTATTTCGTGCTTAAGGTTCATCCAACTCACTTGACGCAAATCCAAGACATTCTCGCACTAACGCCACATCTTCGATTTTGCAAAGTAGGACAACTGAAAACATCCTATTGACTCTCTACAGCTAACAAACGTCATCTTGGCTAAAATCCTAACACACATAGAAACAGCTAATTTGGAAAACTTTGGCTTTAAACGGTAGCATGGGACTTCAGGAACTCTGGTAACCAGTTTATCGCATGTTTCCTGTTCCAATAAAGGGTGCTTCCTCTTTACTGTCAGTTCAACTTGCTTAATAGAAAAAAAAGGAATTCTCATATTCGCAGAATAAAGGATAAAAAGCTCCCGCTTTCTGGATGGCAACTTTCCTTCCTCATCAGTCACAAAGGACGCATCCTAGCGACTTCATCATACCTGGCAAGAGCTGAGAAACAAAGGTAAATGACAGAGTGTGGATTTCAGCATTTGTGGATTTCCAGCTACGACTGTTTCTTCTTTTTTACTCCATTATAGCCTCCACCCGTGTTGACTGTCTTACCCTAAAAATAGAACCACCCGGGGCTACTGTCCACTTTCCTGCCAAGACCCGACTCTGGTTTCCTGCAGAGAAAGCCAAATTGCAGGCTCTCTGCCTCGCTCTTCGCCGGAGAAAGTAGGCCAGGCAGCAGCAGGCTCCCCCCCCCCCCCCCGTGCAGTCGCCAGACAGCCCGACAGGGTAACCGCCGAGCCTAAAGAGCAGCCCTGCTCTGCCGCAGCCACTGCAATCCCCGAGAGCCTGAGGAACCCCAGGAAAAACCGGGGTGAGGGCAAGGTGGGCCAGTAAACGGCCGTAGGAGGGGAAGATACTCACCCGCCCATACGACAACCGACGGGGCGGACAGGATAGGGGCCGGGACCAAGGCTCGGCAGAAAAACCGCCTGGAGCTTCTGGAAAGCTGCAGCTACTTGGATCGCCCCTGCCGCTGCAGCTCCTGGCCACCAGCTTCCTCCCCTCTGTTTTGATTCGATTGACCACGTCACTGAGCCACGAGACCCGGATCTTCCCGCTTGCGAAGGCAGCGGCGCAACAGATGGTAGCGGCCTGACCGCCGCCCCCCGCCCCCCCCCGCCTCCCCCCGCCTCCCCCCGCCTCCCCCCGCCCTTACCTCCACTGGCCCGTCTGCGGCGCATGCGCAAGCTCCGCGCCTGCCCACTGTATCCGGGTAAGCTGGACGAGCGCGAGCGTCGTGGTATTCGTGGGGCGGAGCGCGGGGGTTGTAATTCCGGTTGAGAAGGATAGGGTTTAACGCTGTGTTGTGGCAAGGGCGAGGATCCGCGTCTGTTCAACTGTTTCGCGTAGCCTCTGCTTCGTATGTGGTGGACAATTGCCTCTATTGAGCATCTCCATTTGACTAAGCCGATTTCTTTCTTCGCCCGAAGTCTTTAGCGGGGGTAGAGATAGAGGTTGGCTCAGGTTGATGTCTGTTGAGACGAGATGCCACTGTAGAGATTGTTTTGATCACTCAGTCCCGGTGATAATTGGACATCGAGGATAACATATTTGCGTCTGGAAAACTGGCTAAAATTAAATTCAAATGTAGTAGTAAAGAAGATGTCACCAAAGATGACTTGCTGGGTCAGGAGGTGGTGTGTAACGGGGAAGGGAAGGTGTTGTTATGCAGCCAGCCCAAGCCTTTCTTACTTTGACCTTACGAGCTAGGATAAGGATACTACTTGGGTAAGAATCTCACTTTTTAGACCAAGTTGGTCCTTCCTACTCTCTCATTCTGGCCTCAGTCTCCCTGCTAAGCATTTGAGTCCTGGGAAATTTCCCTGTTTGGCAAAATTTAGAGCTACTCTATTGTTTTCTTAAAGTCCATGAGCTGACAGATTGTAATTAAAAGGGTAAAGGTGAGTGCCAAACAAGGATATTACAAAGGTGCCTCTTTACCTGTTCTGCAGGAATGGGAGAAAGCTGTAAGAAACTTTCTTACTCAGTCTCAGCTATCTCGTTAATCATCTCAACTAGCTGAGTCACCTTCAGAAAATTAGTATAATCTGCAAGAGCTTTGTAATTAAATGGTTGTTTAATACAGGTAAAATTTTCTAGAAAAAAAAAGTTTCTGGTAAAAAGTGTTTTCTAGTTAATTAGTAGATTGAAAGCAGGTAAAAGTCAAGCTTAATCTGCAATCGTAAACTGTTTACTCAAATTCAAAAAATTTTAGGTGGAATCTTGTGCCCTAATGAAGTTTGTGGGCTCACCCTGTAGCAGAGGGTCTTTAATCTGTGGAACAGAAAGTCTTGTACACTTGGGTGCACCCATGTGCATATATCTGTTTGAGAACACAGCTGTGTTTAAGAGATCAGTATGGTACAAAAGTAGACATACACGTTTTCGGAAAAGTATCAGTACTTTATAAAGGAATATAAAACAAAATCAGGAAAATCAAGATGTTAAGATCTCTGGTAGCTATCTCTGGTAGGATAACCCCCAATGATTCTTATCTCTAGAATCACTCTCCTCTGGCCCTTTGAATCACAGCAACTCTGTTGGACCTGTAGAACAAAGATCCTTAGGTCTCAGACTGCTATCAGTCAGTGGCCTGTTAGGAACTAGACCGCACAGCAGGAGGTGAGCGGTGGGAGAGTGAGCAAAGTTTCATCTGTATTTGCAGCCGCTTCCCAATGCTAGCATCACCACCTCAGCTCCACCTCAGATCATCAGGCATTAGATCCTCATAGGAGCACCAGTCCCTGGTGCCAAAAAGGGTTGGGAACTGCTGCTGTAGAGTACAGCTGAAGGTATATGATTTCTGAGACTAAATCATAAAGGCAATGATTGCAGCTTTCCACCTCATCCTCTTGGATTGCTTGCTCTAGGGGAATTAGTCTCCATACCACTTCACTTAGAATTAGGCAATTCTAAGAGGCCCATGTGGAGAGGAACAAAAGCCTCCAACCCACACCAACTTGCCAGCCCTGTGAGTGAACTACGGTGATTGGATTGGTCCTGCAACCCCAATCAAGCATCCTATAGACTGCATAATGGGCTCAACATCTACTTGTGATCTCATGAGAGAAAGGGCCAGCTCTTCTGATTATATGAAACAGTTTAAAAGGAGTCCAGCTCATATCATTGTCTATCTCAGAAATTCATTGTAAATGAAATAGGATCCTGTTTTGGAACCCCCAGCTAAAAATACCTGATACTAAATTTCCCTCCCCTAACCCATTGTATATTTGAAGAAGACGGGCTTTTGGAGTTTCTCCCTTTTCCACTTGGCCTACTGAGAGGTACCAGGTAAGAAAATCAGTGTTACCGCCACCATTATCCCCTCCTTCATATAAAGGGAAGATAGGAACAAGTGAAAGTTACCTTTCGGGGTGAATGCAGTATTCTAGATAGAGGGTATTCTCTCACCTTATGCTATGAAGGAGGGTAGAGAATTTTCCCTTTCCCCAAGACTAGGGTGGGAGTCACCAAAAGAATAATTTATAAAAGTAGGGTTACTTGAACCCTCTGAACCATGAGAGGGGGTAGGTAAAGCTAAGAGAGTGAGGTGTCAGCTGAGTTGTGAGGCAGCCTGCATTTCTACTCTTTGGAATGGTAAAAAGTTTCCCAAAAGCCAATGGTATAGCAGGCTGTAGACAACTGCCCCATCACCACACATGCACAAATGCACATGCAATGCATACCCGCAACAGGTATATCTTATTTTCAGTTCAAGCAGTCAAAAGAAACTCCATTTGTTAAATTAAAAATATTATCTTTTAAAGATACATAGTGATGTATTTATAGATGAAATAAGAGTCCTAGGATTTGCCTCAAATCTTCTAGTAGTAGGGGTTATGGAAGTGGCCATATGTTATATTGTTGAAGCTAAGTTTTGTTATACTATTTCCTCTCCCTTTGTATGTTAATTTGAAAACTTTAATACTAAAGAAAGTTTTTTTGGCATAAAAACCTTTTGTAAAAAAATCTTTACCCAACCACAGTTCATAGACTTTATTTGGATCCCTATTTGAAAAAACTATAAGTCATAAGACAACCAGAAAGCCGTGAACACTAATTGGATCTTTGCTGATATTAAAGACTTCTATTACTTTTTCTGTATGGTAATGCTGTTGTGGCTAGCTTAAAAATAGAGTGCTTTTAGAGACAAAGTATTATAGATTAAATATAATGTTTAGAATTTGCTTCAAAATAATCAGAAAAAGGAAAATGGATGGTGATACAGATGAAAGAAGATGGACCATTATCAATACAGACTGACCATGTATTGATCATTTTTGAAACAATTATTATTATTTATTATATTTTTCTATTTACTTTTATAAAATTTGATCCATAATTTATATTTTCTCAACAACATGTTTATTGTTGGGTGTTTTTCATATCAATGCATGATATTTTAAAATTTAACCTTGTTTTTTACTCCTTTATGAAGAGTTTATTGTTGATTATTCTAATAAGCAAGAGTTCAAGATATTACATTATGTTTAAAGATCACTAACTGAATCAGAAGTTTTAGAAGTTCCCAACAGTTCTTCAGAAGGTCCATGTTGCAACAAATACAGTTCTTTCCATGTACCTATTAAATTTACATTATCAATAATTAGTAGTGTGCCAGAGCCCTCTCATATTTGAAACTCCATCCTAATGAGAGCCAATTGTGCCTATCTCTTCCCAACTTCAAGTTCAGTGATATCACATTGGTAGCTTGAAATTGGCACAGTAGGAATATTTACACCATGGAAATTGGCAAATGCTATAATTCAAGGGCTACACTCCCCTCTTCCCCCAGATAGTTGTTAAACATTTACCATAACAATACTGCCAATAATTTCCTTCTTGCCATATGAAGTAGATATTTATTAGGCATTCATAGTGCTACTCACATAAAGGTGCCCCACTTGAAGGAAGTTACATATACTAAAGACTAAATTTTACAAAAGTATTAAAGGAAATACTGATAATTTACACTGCAAAAATGTTTTTAATGTAAAATAATTATCTGTTACTATTATTTTTATTATACATAATTGTCCCAAACTGGAAAGTAAATGTTCTTTAAGAGATAAATGGATAAATAAACCATGGTTCATCAACACAGTGAAATACACAGCAATAAACAGGAATAGATTATTGATACAACAACATGGATAAATCTCAAATGCATTGTGTTGAATGAAAGAATCCAATATCAAAAGGTTACATACTGTATGATTCAATTTATGTGACATTCTGAAAAAAGCATAAATATAGGAATAGATATAACCCACACAGTGACTGCTAAGAATAGGTATAGAAAAGGGTCTAAAGACAAAAGGAGGGTAGCAGGAGGGAATTCTTTCAGGTGTTGAATTGTTTTGTAACATGTATGTGGTGATGGTTATAAGAATCTAGGTCCAGTGAGGAAACACGGAGGAGTGAGAGACATCCTCAGATCTCTCCTGAAACAACAATAAGCTGAATATCTAAAACTCAACAAAAAAACACCTAAACTGCACTCCTGCATGTCTGAGCATGGGATCTGTGCATAAGAGCTACCACAGATCAGAACCCCGGGTGTCCAGCAGTGAACTCAGACCTATAAAGAAGCTACCTCTTGCAGCCACCAGAGCTCCTTGCAGCAGGAGGAGGAGGAGGAGTGAAGGTGCAATGACTTCCCTGATCAGCCTGCCTGGAAGTGCTAGAACTTCTATTAGCCGGAAGCAGGGCCCAGTCATCAAGGCAGGAAGCAGAGAAGTGGGATGAGACAGCAGAGAAATAACAGATAATTTTTACTGTCTCTGGTTCCAAATCTGGGGCTGAGCCACAGACTTCAATCCCCAGCACAGAGAGCCCCACCCCACATATCCTCTGACACCGAACACCACAAAGCCCCAAAGGAATCTTAGCAAAAGTTGCCAAGACTAAATCTACCTCTTGCAGCTTCTGGAGCTCCCTGCAGGAGGAGGGGGAGGGGAGAAGGTGCAGCGACCTCCCTAATCAGCCTACCTGGAAGTACTGGAACTTCTAGTGCCAGCACCAGGGCCCAGTCATCAGGGTAGAAAGCAGAGAAGTGGGACAGGACCACAGAGAAACAACAGTTAATTTTTCTCGGCCCAGGTTGCAAAACCAATGCTGAGGCATAGCCCTCAAACCCCAACCCAGAGGGCTCCTCTCCGCATTCCCTCCAAGACCAATCACCACGGAGCCCGAGGGGAATCTGAGCAAATGTTACCGAAACTGTTGCTAACACTGACAGGGACTGAAATTGAGAATAGCAAGTGTGATTAAATATCTACGAGAAAATTTTTTTAAAAAAGACATTTAGGCTTTATATAAAGCAAAGATCCAAGAGGCTTAGACACTACCTATTGAAAACCAAAAGAAAAGCACTATCTTTGCAGCACACTAAAGAGTGACCTTTATATAATAAATATTTCTGGAAAAACAATAGAATACACTTCCATTAATGTCCAGACAGAGAAATAGTCCATTAAACACCATGAATAACCAAGGTGAAACAGCATCACAGAGAGAAAGAGAAAAATCTCCAGAAAATAAGCTTACAGACAAAGAAATATGTGACTCAAATGAAAGCAAATTCATGGTAGTACTTCTGAAAAACTCATGAATTCTGAAACGAGTCATATCAATGGTTTTAGGAATTAAAAAAACACCTAGATAAGCAGAACAAGGAGATTGAAACCCTCAAAAGGAACTAAATAAATCTGGAGGTGAAGAACACACTACAAAAGTCAAAAAATGAAAGAGCAAGTTTGAGAAATAGAGTTGACCAAATGGAGGAAAGAATCAGTGATATCGAAGACAGAAATCTAGAAATAAATCAGAAGGAAGAAGAGAGAAACCAAAAAATGAAAAATAAAGAAAGAAATTCAAGAACTACCTGATACCATCAGGAGAGGAGACGTAAGAATAGTGGGCATTATCAAAGGTGAAGAAAAGGAGCAAGGACTAGAATTTTCAGACAAGGAGTGGAAGAGAATTTCTCAAATCTAAGGAATGAGCTGGAGCTTGGAATTCAAGAAGTCAAAAGAACACCCAAATATCTCAACCCAAAAAGGCCACACCAGGACACATTCTATTAAAGTTATCAAAAATCAACGACAAAGAATTTTCAGGGCAACCAAGGAAAAGAAGGCAGTAACATATAAAGGAAAACCCATTAGATTATCATTGGACTTCTCAGTGCAAACCTTGCAAGTCAGAAAGGAATGGAATCAAATATTTAAGTGAAAGACCTACCAGTCTAGAATAATGTATCCAGCTAAGCTCTCCTTTAGATATGAGGTAATCAAGACCTTTCCAGATATACAAAAATTGAGGGAATTCTCCACTATGAGGCCTGCACTATAGGAAATACTAAAAGGTATCAGCTCATCTAAAACAACAAAACAAAACAAAAAAATACATAATTAGAAGTAGGGGCTATCAGGCAAATAGAAGCAGAGGAACGCAACTCTTACTAAGAACGGTGTATTATAAGCTTTAATAATAAGAAAATTGCTGTAGCAAGATAGTAACAAACATTCAGTATATATAGGGACAAAATGAGATAACAATGACTGAAAAGGAGAGGATTCAAAGATCCAAATTCGCAAAGGGAAAAGAAGATAAGGCATACACCGAAAACAATGGATGACTATATATATATAACTGTCCTTTACATAATCATAATGGTAAGCACACACCAAAGATTCAGAACTGAAGTATATAACATAAAACAAGAAGAACCAGAGGCAAAACCCACAAAAGCCAACCAAAATAAAGAAAACAGAAACACAAGGACAAGGAAGCCATGGAAACACAGAGCTACCAGAACGCAAAAGATAAAATGGCTATCAGAAGACCTCATATTTTAATAATTACCCTAAATGTAAATGGACTGAACTCACCAATAAAAAGGCACAGAGTTGCAGATCGGATCAAAAAACCTAACCATATGCTACCTCCAGGAGACACATATCGGCTCCAAAGACAAATATAGGCACAAAGTGAAAGGGTGAAAAATGATATTCCAAGCAAATGACATTCGGAGAAAAGCGGGAGTAGTGGTACTAACATCAGACAAAATAGACTTCAAGATAAAAAAGGTGAAGAAAGATACAGAGGGACACTTCACAATGATAAAGGGAGTCATGCACCAAGAAGACATAACAATTATTAATATCTATGCTCCCAATCAGGAATCCCCGATGGCTTCACCAGTGAATTCTACCAAATATTCAAAGAAGATTTAATATCTATTTTCCTCAAAATCTTCCAAAAACTTATAGAGAAGGCAATACTTCTCTATATAAAGCCAATATTACCCTAATACCAGAACCTGGTAAAGATAACACAAAAAAAGAAAGCTACACACCAATATCTCTCATGAACACAGATGCAAAAATCCCAAATAAGATACTAGTGATCCGAATACAGCAACATATTAAAAAGATTATACACCACAATCAAGTGGGCTTCATCCTAGAGGCACAGGGGTGGTTCAACATACACAAATTGATCACTGTGATATACTACATAAACAAATTAAAAAATAAGAATCCTATGATTATATCAACAGATGCAGAAAAAGCCTTCGACAAGATACAGCATCCATTTACAATGAAATCACTTAACAAAATCGGTATAAAAGGAAAATATCTTAACATAATAAGGGCCATATATGATGAACCCTCAACCAACATGATAATTAATGGTGAAAAACTAAAACCTTTCCCTCTAAGATCAGAACAAGGCAACTTTGTCCATTATCACCACTGTTGTTCAGCATAACATTGGAGGACCTAGCAAGTGCAATCCAGCAAGAGAAAGATATAAAAGGCATCCAAATATGAAATGAAGAAGCCAAACTGTCACTATTTGCAGATAACATGATTCTCTATATAGAAAACCCTAAAGACTCCACAAGAACACTACTAGAAACAATAAGCAAGTAAAATCTCTGGATACAAAGTCAACGTGTAAAAATCCATAGCATTTCTATACTCTAATAACAAAGTGTCGGAAAAAGAAGTGGAAAAAATAATTCCATTTGCAATTGCAGCAAAAAGAATAAACTACCTAGGAATAAGTCTAATGAAACACGTAAAGGACCTATATAATGAAAACTACAAGACCTTATTAAAAGAAATCAAAAAAGATATAAAGAAATGGAAAGATATTCCATGTTCTTGGATTGAAAGAATCAACATAGTTAAAATGACCATATTACTGAAAGCATTATACAGATTTAATACAATTCCTGTCAAAATCCCATCAGCATTTATGAAAGAAATAAAACTAAAAATCATCAGATTAGTATGAAAGCACAAAAGACCCCAAACTGCCAAAACCATCCTGAGAAAAAGAACGAGGCAGAGGCATCAGTCTGTCCAACTTCAAATTATACTTGAAAGTGACAGTAATCAAAATGGCATGGTATTGGCAGAAAAATAGACACACAGATCAGTGGAACAGAATTTAGAGTCCAGAAGTAAACCCATATTCATATGGGCAAATAATTTTTGACAAAAAAGCCAAAAATGTACAGTGGAGAAAGGAAAGCCTCTTAAATAAATGGTCCTAGGAAAACTGAAAGGCCACCTGCAAAAGAATGAAACTAGACTGTTATGTATCACCTGAATATAAGACTGGAATCAATAAAATGCATAGAAGAAAACATAGTAACTAAATTCAAGGACTTTGGACTTAAAAAAGACTTTATGAATTTGACCTCAAAAGCAAGGGAAGTAAAAACTAAAATAAATGAATGAGACTACATCAAACTAAAAAGCTTCAGCTCAGCAAAAGAAATCATCAATAAGGTAAAGAGACAACCATTCGAATGAGAAAATATATTTGCAAGCTACGCCTCTGATAAGGGCCTACTATCCAAAATATACAAAGAACTCATATGACTCAATAACAACAACAAGAAAAAAGCAAATAATCCAATCAAAAAATGGGCAGAGGACCTGAACGGACACTTCCCCCTAGACGACAAACAAATGCCAATGAATATATGAAAAGATGCTCAACATTATTAGCTATTAGGAAAATGCAAATCAAAACCATGGTGAGATACTATCTCACACCTGTTAGAATAGCTATAATCAACAGGACAAGTAATAACAAATGTTGGAGAGGATGCAGACAAAAAGAATCCTCATACACTGCTGGTGGGACTGCGGATTGGTACAGCCACTATGGAAAACAGTATGGACTTTCCTCAAAATACTAAGAATTGATCTACCATATGATCCAGCAAATCCCTCTACTGGGTATTTACCCCAAAGACTTGAAAACCCATATCCGAAAAGATATTTTCACACTGATGTTCATAGCAGCACTATTCACAGTGGCCAGGACATGGAAGCAACCAATGTGTTCTATGATAGATGATTGGCTAAAGAAGCTATGGTACATATATACAATGGAATATTACTGAGCCATAAGAAGAGATGAAATACTACCATTTGTGACAACATGGATGGACCTTGAGATAATCATGTTAAGCAAATCAAGCAGACTGAAAAAATTGAAAATCACATGATATCACTTATATATGGGGTATAAACCTAAAAGCAACAAATGAACAGGACAAACAGAGACTAAGAGATGTGGACAATGAACTAGTGGTTACCATAGGGTAGGGGGTAGGGGAGGATGGAAGAGGTAGACAGGGTTAAAGGGATCAAACATAGGGAGTTGAGGGAGGGTAAAGTGGGTAAAGGGGATCAAATATATGATAGCTAAAGGAAACAACTCTGGGTTGTAATCACACAATAGAATATATAGATATCTAATCATAATGTACACCTGAAAATATATAATTAACCAATGTTACCCCAATAAACTTAAAAAAAAAAAAGAATCTAAACATGTACAGAATCTCATAGAAATGTATTCACATCAAAAAAATGTTACCTTATTTATCCTTATGTAGCTTAATACAGGTTTTTATAAATCTGTTGTATGAAATGAGGTTCACTAAAACTGTACTAAATTTTCCCCAAGAAGTCTCTATACCTTGTGCAAAAGATCAGGGATTTTTAAAAAACAATCTAAGTGACATAAAATTAACTTAAACCACATTTGCAAAGATTACAATTTGATTGGTATTAACATATGGATGTATACATCCATGAAACTGTCAACACAACAAAAAAAACTAATTTATCACACCTAAGTGTTGCTTTTGTTATTCCTCCCCCATGTTCATCCCAGACCCTAGGTAATCAACGATCGTAGTTACTATATAGATAATTTTGCATTTTCTAGACTTTTATATAAATGGATTTATACAATATGCACTCCTTTTCAAAGAATGCTTTCAATCAAGTAAAGTATGTGTAAGTTATAAAAAAAAGGTACTTATATTTGTCTAGCTTCTTTCACTCTGCATACTTACTTTGAGATTTATCCCTGTTTCATTTATCAGTGATCCATACCGTTTTATTGCTGTGTAGCATTCCATTGTAGATATACCACAATTTGTCAATCCACTAACCTTTGGGTTTCCAGATTGGTCTATTAAAAATAAAGCTTCTGGGGGTGGAAAAAAAATGGCATAGATAATAGAGATAGATGATAGATGTTCATTTCTCTGGTGACCAAATCAAAGTTATGACAGAAACAAGGAGCAAACAGCAAGGAAAAATAACCTGGGATCTAGATGAACAAGCCATACAACTAGGGATAAATCTAAGAAATCACCCTGCAACGATGGAAGGTAGGCCAAGGACGTGCTTCCAGGTCCCAAGTGGTTGAGTGAGACAGAGGCGGTCATAGTGGCAGATGCCTCTTAAAGGGGTTCTGTTGGGAGCGGATTGTGTGCTGATGGACTCATTCACTCTGAGCACCGGTGCCAGGTCGGCTGCTCCAGGACATGCCAGGGACTTACAGGGGGATGCTGAGTTGTCAGAGTGAGTGCTAGAGGCAAGGATCTCTCCCAGACAGAAGTGCTGAAGGTATCCATTGTTCTTTGATTGAGCCCTTCCCCCTCCCAGTGTGCAGATGCAGCACAACCATAGCAGAGAAGTCATCAAACTGGATAACAGAGGTCATTCTGCCCAGAGGTGTCCCCGAAACCAGTTTCCCCAACTCAAGGCCCCACACAAGCCACATCCAGGTGTGTCCTTGGCAAGTCAGGTGCCCTTTGCTGAGCAGTGCCTGGCTCACACTGATAGTCACTAGCCTTGGTTTCTGATGTGACCATTTGAGGCAACTATAAGCACAGCATCTGTGGATTGCTTGCTGAATCTTAACAGGTGGCCCCAGAGGAGCACAAGCTGGGGCTAAACTTCACTTGACACTGAACCCCTCTCAGGGCTGTGCCACTGGATACCTACTACACAAAGCTGCACTAGTAAGACTGGGAGACTTAGAAGCGTTGCTTAGTACACAGAAACAGACACAGAAAGGCAGCCAAAATGTGAAGACAAAGAAGTAGCAACCACATGAGAGAACAGAACAGAGATCCAGAAATAATGGAGTCAAGCAATCAAACCGATAGCAAGAGTTCAAAACACTGGGTAAAAAGATGCTCAATGAATTTAGGGGAAATGTAGATGAATTCAGTGAGAACTTCAACAAAGAGATAAAAAAGAATAAAATAAAAATGGAATTGGAAATTATAAAAGGGAACCAGTCAGAAATGAAGAACACATTATCTGAGAAGTATATTAAATGGAATAAACAAGGAATAAACAAAGTGAATAAAGAAGAGGATCAAATGACCTAGGCAAGGACACTCAATCAGAATAGCAAGAAAAAAGCAAAGATTATAATAATAATTTAAGGAGCCTATGGGTCACTATTAAAGGTAAAAATATCTGTGTCATGGGGGTACTTGAAAGGAAACAAGATGTTGAACAGCTATTTGAAGAAATAATGATGGAAAACTTCCCTAAGCTCGCAAAGGAAATAGACATAAAATCCCAGGATGCTCAGGGATGCCCAAAAACCATGAACCCAAAGAAGCCTACACCAAGACACATCATAATTAAAATGCCAAAGGTTAAAAACAAAGAGAGAATCTTAAAAGCAGCAAAAGAAGTGCAGGTAGTTACTTACAAGGGAGCACCCATAAGATTGGCAGATGATTTTTCAAAAGTAACTATGCAGGACAGAAAGGCTTGGCATGATGAAGACCCAGGATCTACAACCAAAAATACTTTCTCCAGCAAAGCTATCATTTAGAGTCAAAGGACAGATAAAGAGCTTCCCAGACAAAAATAAGCTAACGGAATTCATCACCACCAAGCCAGTATTACAGGAAATGTTGGAGGAACTTCTTTAAGTAGAAAAAAAATGTATCAAAACAGGAATAAAGAATGGTAATAACTACATTCCTATCAACAAGTACCTCAAATAGAAAAGAATTAATGCTCCAACCAAAAGAGAGTGTCTGAGTGGATAAGAAAACAAGACCCGTACATATGCTGCCTACAAGAGACTTAGTTCAGATTAAAAGACACACAAACTAAAAGGAAGGGGATGGATAAAGATATTGCCTTGATGGCCCTAGAGAGTATTTTGTTGAATGAAATCGGTCAGGTAGAAAAAGACAAATATCTCATGATTTCACATACATGTTGAATCTAAAAAATAAAATCAACAACAACAACAAAAGCAGAAATGGGCTCATAGAGACTATTTAGAGGGATGTTGGATGGGAGTGGGGTTGTAGGGGACAAAAAAAGGCAAATGGATTAAGAGGTACAAATGGACAGTGCAGAATAGACATGGAGATGTAGAGTGTAGCATGGGGAAGATGGTTAATAATGTTGTATAAATATGTAAGGGAGAAGAGGGGTATTAGACTTAGTGGGGTGATCACTTTGAGAGTTACGTGGATCTCCGATCACCTTGCTATACAACTAAAATTGGTATATTATTGTATGCCAACTACAAGTGGAAAAAAACTCATTGAATTGTGCAATGTAAATATGAGTAACTAATTGTCTGTTTTAATAAAGACAAAAAAAAAAAAGCTGCCAGGAACATTTGTGTATAAGTCTTTGTATGAATATATGCTTTTACGTTTCTTAGGTAAATACCTAGGAATGGAATGACTGGGTCATTATGGAAGGTGTATATTTAACTTTTAAGAAACTGCCAGATTTCCAATGTATCATATTACATTCCCACCAGCAGTGTGTGAGGCTTAATTCCTCCATAACTTTATTAATAATTGTTATGGTCAGTTTTTTAATTTTAGGTATTCTACTAGGTTTGGAGTGTTATCTCTTTGTAGTATTAATTTGCATATTCTTAATAGCTAATGATGTTGAATATGTTTTCGTGTGATTATTTAGCATCTATATGTCCTCTTTGGTGAAGTAAGTGTAAAGATTGTAATGAAGCCATTTTCAAGAAATATAAATATGAAATTTAACTTTTCAAGTATTTACTATTTTCTCTAAGAGCCGCTTTTAAGTAGTTTGTTTAAATAATAGCTTTATTGACATATAGTTCACCCACCATAAAATTCACCCATTTAAAGTGCATATTTCAGTAGTTTTTAGTATAATCATAGGTTTGGGTAACCATTACCAGTATCTACTTTCAAAACATTTCATCACTCCAAAAGAAACCCTATAACCATTAAGAGTCACTTTCCATTCACCTACTTCTTTCAGCCCCTGGCAACTAACACACTTTCTGTGGATTTGCCTATTCTGACATAGCAGTGTAATTGCTGGAGCAGGTGGTAACTCTAAGTTCAACACTTTGAATAACTATCAAACTGTTTTCCAAAATGGCTATACCACTTACTGTCCCACCAGCAATATATGAAAGTTCCAATTTCTCCACATTCTCACCAGTTCTTATTGTCTTTTTTTTTTTTAATTTTTAGTCACCTTTTTGGGTAGGAAGTGGTATCTCAATGTGGTTTTGTTTTGCATTTCTCTAGTGATTAATTTATATTAGGCATTTTTGCATGTGCTTACTGACCATTTATATATCTTTTTTGGAGAAATGTCTATTAACCTTCACCCATTTTTTAATCAAATTGTCATTGGATTCAGTTATTTAAGAGTTCTTTATATATTCTGGATGCAACTTCTTATCAGGTATATGATTTACAAATAATTTTTCATGTTCAGTGGGTTGTTTTTTCACTTTCTTGATAGTATCCTTTGATGTACAAAAGTTAATTTTGATAAAGTCCAATTTGTTGATTTATTTTTTGTCACTGGTGTTCTCGGTATTATATCTAAGAAACTACTGCCTAATATAAAGTTATTAAGATTTATTTTTGTGTTTTCTATAAGTGTCATAGCTTTAGCTCTTATACTTATATCTATGATCCATTTTGAGTTAATCTTTATATGGTGTGATGGGTCCAAGTTCATACTTTTACATGTGGAGACATACTTGTTCTAGTACCATTTGTTGAAAAGACTATTTTACCTCATCTTTTTAATAGTTTTAATTTCCAATTAGGAAATACATCTATGCAAAATCCATGCATCACTTAATTTCTAAACTCATTTTATCATGCTTATTTTCAGTATCTCTCAGAATTATCTGTCATCTCATGACCTGAATTTAAATAGTCGTAGTTTTAGTTTGCTTGACTTCTGAAAGATCTCCAGGAAGTAAGCTGTATTTGCTTTTTTAAAAAATCATGATTCCTGGTCTAGTAATATTGGTTATTCTTAGGGACAAAAATGTGTAACTATTTACAAATTTAACTTTAAGTACTAGTTAACTCTTTACAACGTTATTTAGTCCTATTGTTTTATTTATAATCAAACCATTTTTTAAAGTGCAAAGATGTTGGTAGAACCTTTCACTTTTATCCAATGGTTACTTTATTCCTACTAGCACATGGATTCTCCACCTACCTTCTGAGTTTACATTTTTAGATAAAATTTACATAACAGAGGACATTTGTAATGGAACTGTACTGTGTTAATTTAGTTAAGAAGGAGCTATGGTTCCCAGAAATTCACTTCCCTACATAGTTACAAGTTAGCCTGGGCCACAAGAGACATTTTGTGCAAGACTTAAAAGAAAGCAGCAGTGAAACAACAGCTATCTTTTTTTTTCTTTAAATGGCTTTATTAAGACATAATTCACATACCATACAACTCACAGTTGTCATCTTTTATACTCGAAGGATCAATGCAATGCATCAGGTATTTATGCAATTTGTACACATTGTCACTGACCTTTTTACTCACTTTGGTGAGGTATGAGGCAGCAGCTGGGTCCACAGCAACTGTATCCTATTGGATATCCTCCTCCAGATTCTCCAATTCTGACTCCTGGGTCAGGTGTACGTTTAGCTTCATAATAAAGGATATATTTCTCTTGCAGGTCACCTACATCACCTATATTAGAGGCTGAGAAGTAGTACGAAACCAAGGCAGGTTCCAGCTGGTCTTCTCTGCCTCACTTCATCTTTCCTTCTGTACTTCCAACCTGCCATGCTGGCATCAGGCCCAGCACCACACACAGAAGTAAAAGCCATACATAAACTGTTTAATCAGTTTTCACAATTATGTGAAGTCAAATCCCCATAACTAATACTATATCATTCCCAATGGCATTGTTTCTCTGATCAAATCCTATTACAACTTACACACAATCTTTGAGAAGCCTTCCTATGGAGACTCAACTGATCTATACAGCATTTATCTCTAATTCAGAAATGTTTGGAGGGTATTTCGTTCAAGCATCTCTTGTGAGCTTTTATTTCTTACAATATTCAGCTCAATATTATCACTTGGATCTTCCTCCATATTCAGCTTTGGTATGTCAGGTGAACACCAAATTGGATGAAATGGCCTGGGGATAAAGAATAAACTTTTAGATCTATTGAATTCAAAAGCACAATGTATAATACTGGCTAGGCTTGCAATTCAGCCCCTTAAGGTGATAGAATTAATTTAAGAGGTATGGCATGCTACTATAAAAGGAGTGGAAATTAAAATATGGTTAAAATTTGGAATATATAATTTTGAAAATGTATATTGTGGGGGTGCCACTCCTACCTGAATGTATAATGGTATAGGTATAATGTTTAAATGGAAATTTCTCCCCTAATGGGTAAAATTTAAAAAGGAATAATATAGTCTCCAACTCTTTGGCCAATATTAGTTTGAGATGCAAAATGGGAGCCTTTAGAGTTACCTATGCCATGCCTTGCCTGCTGCTATTGTGAACTTGGACCCTTCATTCCAACCAACTGCTAGAGATATTAGGCAATTTGCCTTGTTCACTAATCACAGTTCCAGAATCAAGGGTCATGGTTCAGTAAATGGTAAAAATTATCATGAAAGAATATAAGAACAACTTGGTCCAAGAGGCTAAATTATAGACTGTGTTCTTAGCAGAGATAGAAGAACTAAATACAAATGCCCTGCTCTTTGAGTATGTATTGACTCTTGGGTTGTTACCAATGGATTTGCAATTTGTTCTGGCAAGCAGGCTGTAGATAATTGGATGATAAAAAGGATACTGCTCTTTGGAAATATTTCCATAAATTCTAAGGGCAAACCAAAATGGGATATACTGATGTTCATCAAAGAAACCTTATGCAAGGAATCAACAAATTGATACCTTCGTTTGATTTTTTTGAAGTGGTAACCTGTGTCCTTGACATGAGTTGACACAGAGGAATTCAAACCATGCAGCAATGGACCTAATGTAAAATATACCAGTGGCCCTCATTAAAGCTCAAACCCTTAATAATAATTATTTTGTTTGCCATCGGAAAAGGCATTGTCTGCAATTAGCCCTGAGAAATATCCCCAAGGGAGAAAGTCTAGCCCATAGCTGGCAAGTAGATAATATTGACTCTTTGTCTATTGCTCCATGGGAACTTAGATATTGACAGAACTTGATACATATTTTTGGTTTGGCTTTGCATATCCAGTGCCTGAAGCTAATGATTTTAATACTATCAAAGAGCTGGAACAAAAATATTGTACCAGTTTGGCCTTCCTAGCTACATTTCTTTGGATCAAATCACTGTCTTTAGGCTAAAGTTCTTGCATGGCACTGACCCCTGATTAAGGCATGGAACATTGATTAATAGTGTTGTTAGTAACCATGAGTCCGAGGCGTTTTGGGGTGGTTGTGGTTTGTACCATTTTGTCAACATTAATATTAATGAGCTCAATTAAGGGCTCCAGAGGCTGATAATCTAAAACAAGATACTGTGTCCATTAATTTGAATCTAATGCAAGAAGTCCAAGGACATTGATAGGGTAAATTATCCCTCCCCCTACTTTTCCACATTGGAGCTCACTGCAAATGTTTGTTGCCCAGTGGCCAGGAGAACTCCCTTTTCTCTACTTGTCCAATCTGACCCCTACAATTAGAAATGGACTGAAAGGGAAGTCCAACCATGTCTCTTTCGGCTACCAGCCATATGGACTAAACTAGTTTTATACCTGGCCTTAGCTCTGCTGTTGAGACTGGTTATTTAGCCGGAATATGTTCTACATGACCAGCAAAATACAAAAAAAAAAAAAAAAAAAAAAAACCTACAACCAAGACTCCATTTTGGACTTTTTGCTTCCAAGGCATTCTGTGCACATGTCAGTGTTTCCTGCTTTCAGAGAGAAACTACATCTGGTCTCAACTCTTATAAAGGGCAGACCTCTTACAATGAGGCAGCCTTTGCTGTGATGCAATCCTTACTTTAATGCCATCGATATATTCTTTTCTTGTAATAAACAATACATTTGTAAGCATTGTCATTTTGAGTCCTATGAGTCTTCTTTAAGAAGTTTAACTACTACCGTTAGTGGATGTTTAGATATTACACATTAACTGAAAATATCTAAGAGCTTGCAAATTAGATTATCATTAGATTATTGCAAATTAGAGTCTCTGTTTAAGAGGAAATAAATGACGAAAGAATGTAATATTACCTAATTTAAGAGAAAAAAATAAGCAGAATATTTCAACTGCAGAATCTCACTATTTAAAATGAGAGTCAAAACTGACTTCTCCAATTTTAATTAGAACCATCCTGAACACAAAGGAGTTTATTTGAAATTAAAATACCTGGCTAAAAACTTTCAGCTGCTATGATATCACAGTATGGCTGGCCAAGAGTATGGGCCAAGTCCAACAAATGGTTTTATGATATTTAAACATATAATCCTAGAATCTTTTTTAACTCGAAGTTAAGGGCATCACGATCCATAAATAAATGAGACAAGAAATTCAAGAGAGATATACATAAATAAATTGGTATGTTTGGTGAACTACTTCGTAGCATCCCGTATGAACTGAAATGGGAAAAGGCTGGAAACAGAAACCTCACATAGAACAATTTTCAGTTCATAAATACAAATTATCTGGGACTAGGGCGAAAGTTTTGAGAGAGAATGATATCAGTTGGATCCAGGAAAAAATAATGAAAAAGGGATGGCTTTTGGCAATATTTTAAAAGCATAGTGTAAAAACAAAGAAGTCTTACCTTAAAAATATAGAAATCAAAGTTTTTGTATTTGAACCAGAGATAAAATCTAAGATAAAGTTTTCTGAACAGAATAATACATATGGGTGGAGGACTGCTTTTTCTACTGAAAGACTAACCCTATGTACATAATTTAGGACTAGGGAGAATTTCAACAATTAAATCATGGAACTATTGAGTAATACAAGGCCAAAGACAGACACTATGGTTATTTAATGACTGAATAAACATGACAGAAACAGAACACACAGTTCTTGGCTTTGATAAATAGTTCTCCACCCAAATACTGGAAATCACATATGCAGCAACTGACATTAAATTATGGATGACTCTATCCACCAATAACTTGTAAGCAGAGCAGATAGATCATCAGAGACAGTTCAAAGTAAAACCTAATAGTCAGAACCAGCAATAGCTGAGCATTTTCAATGTGCCAACTCTTATGCTCTGTTAGTATAGTGTGTAATTCTCACAATAATGCAATACATAAAATTATTACCTTTTTATTAATAAAAAATTGAGGAACATGAAATGACTCCACCTTTCTGATTTCAGAGCCAGAGCTTTTAATCAATCCCCTCTAAAGCTCTACTCTCCACAGGCCATTGTTTAATAACCTGTGCAGAGTGTCTAGTGGAAGTAATGAGGAAAGACTTTCTGAAAATAAAAATGTAGCTCATTGGGGAAAAAATGGTGTAGATGATAGACACTTTGTTCATCCCTCTTGTGACCAAATTAAAGTTGTAAAAGAAACATGGAGCAAACAGCAAGCAAAGTCGCCTGAGATATAGATGAACAGAAGCCCTCAACTAGGGAGAGAAATCACCCTGCAACTGCAGAAGGTAGGATGGGGTGAGAACACAAGGCTGCTGAGTCCACAGTGGCTGAGTGGGACAGAGGCCATAGCAGCGTCAGTCAGGAGGTACAGGCGAATCTTAAAGGGGCCATGTCCGCGAGCAGACTTTTGTGGTGACAGGCCTGCTCACTCTGAGCACCAGCTCCAGCTCGGCTGCTCAGGAGGCACCAGGAACTTACAGGGGACACTGAATTGTGGGAGCAAGGGCCAGAGGCAAGACTCTCTCATAGGCAGAGTGCCAGAGGTATCCATTGTTCTTCTGTTGAGTCCTCCCTCCTCCCAGAGTATAGACTCATTGTACCCATAGCATAGATGCCATCAAACTGGATAACAGAGATCACTCCACCCGGAGGATTCACTGAAACTCCACCTTCCCCAACTTGTGGCCCCACCCAAACCACATCCAGGTGTGTCCTTGGCGAGTCAGGTGCCCTTTGTTGAGCAGCGCCTGGACTCACACTGATGGCAGACAACTGGCCTCGGTTTCTGGTGTGGCCTTTGAGGCAACTATAAGAACAGCATCTGTAGATTGCTTGCTGAATCTTAAAAGGTGGCCCTAAAGGGGAATAGCCTGCAGCTGAACCCCACTCAGGATTGTGTCTCTGGACACCTACTACACAGAGCTGCACTAATCAGACTGGAAGACTGAGAAGCTTTGCTTAGTACACAGAAACAGACACAGAAAGGCAGCCAAAATGGGAAGACAAAGAAGTAGCAACCACATGAGAGAACAGAACAGAAATCCAGAAATAATAGAGTCAAGCAATCTAACAAATGCAGAGTTCAAAACACTGGTATATTATAAAGATGTTCAATAAAATTAGAGGAAGAGTAGAGGAACTCAGTGATAACTTTAACAAAGAGATAAAAAACATAAAAAATAGAAATGGAAATTATAAAAGGGAACCAATCAGAAGTGAAAAACACAATATCTGAGATGAAGAGTATATTAGAAGGAATCAACAGAGTGGATAAAGAAGAGGATTAAACCACCAATATAGAGGATAAGGAAATGAAAAATACTCAATCAAAACAGCAAGAAAAAAAGAAGCCTAGATTATAATAATAATTTAAGATGCCTATGGGACACTACTAAATATAAAATATCCATGTCATAGAAGTACCAGGAAAAAAAAAAGTTGAAGAGCCATTTGAAGAAATAATGATGGAAAACTACCCTAACCTGGTGAAGGAAATAAACATAAAACCCCAAGATGCTCAGAGAATCCCCAAAACCATGAACCCAAAGAGGCCCGCACCAAGACACATCATAATTAAAATGGAAAAGGTTAAATACAAAGAGAGAATCTTAAAAGCAGCAAGAGATAATCAGATAGTTACCTGCAAAGGAGCATCCATAAGCCTGGCAGCTGATTTCTCAAAAGAAACTATGCAGGACAGAAAGGCTTGGCATGATGAAGACCCAGGATCTACAACCAAAAATACTTTCTCCAGCAAAGCTATCATTTAGAGTCAAAAGACAGATAAAGAGCTTCCCAGACAAAAATAAGCTAAAGGAATTCATCGCCACCCAGCCAGTATTACAGGAAATGTTGGAGGAACTTCTTTAAGAAGAAAAACAGGAATAAAGAATGGTAACAACTATATTCCTATCAACAAGTACCTCAAATGAAAAAGAATTAAGTGCTCCAACCAAGAGAGAGAGTAGCTGAATGGATAAGAAAACAAGACCCCTACATATGCTGCCTACAAGAGATTCACTTCAAATTAAAAGACACACAGGGACTAAAAGGAAGGGGATGGAAAAAGATATTGCCTTCATGGTCCTGGAGGGTATTGCGTTGAATGAAATGGGTCGAATAGAGAAAGACAGATATCGCATGATTTCGTGTACATGTGGAATCTAAACAATAAAATCAACAAGAACAACAACAAAAGCAGAAATAAACTCATAGATACGGAGAACATTTAGAGAGATATTAGATGGAAAGGGGTTGGCGGGGTGGGGGCAGGGAACGGGCAAATGGATTGAGAAGTGCAGGTGGATAGTCGAAGAGTAGACATTAGGATGTAGAGAATAGCATAGGGAAGATGGTTAATAATGTTGGAATGAATATGTGGCAGAGGAAGGGTTCTAGATTTGGTGGGGTTTGCAGGTTGTGTGATCAGTATGCTGTACAGCTGAGGCTGGTATGTTGTATGCCAACTATAATTGAAAAAAAAACTCATCGAATTGTACAATGTAAATGCAGGCAAGTAGTTGTCTATTAATTTTCAATAAAGATGGGGAAAAATTACCTTATGCTTCCTAGTGTGCTAGAGATTTTAACAGATACCCACTCCCCTTCGATAAAGCAAAACAATCCCTGCTTACACAAATTTTGTGATGTTGTGCAACACAAAATGCAAAACAAAACAGACTGAGTTGTGTGATAAAGAGGTGATTCTTTGCCTTTAATTTCTTTATATCCAAAATGTAAACATTTATTCATATGCTGAGAGGAAAAAAGTAGCAAAAGATCCACTAAATTGATATTATATAAGGTAGACTTTTTTCAAATGCAACAAGCATCTAAGACTTTTTTTAAAAAAACATTTCTTTATTGAAATATAATAGAAAATTAGTTGCTTGTATTTACATTGTACAATTCAATGAGAGGTTTTTTCCACTTATAGTTGACATACAATAATATACCAGTTTCATTTTATAGCAAGGTGATCAGAAGTCCACATAACTCTCAAAGTGATCACCCCACTAAATCTAGTACTCCTCTTCCCCTTTACATATTTATTACAATGTTATTAACTATTTTCCCCATGCTACATTCTGCATCTCCATGTCTGTTCTTCAACTATCAATTTGAATCTCTTAACTCCTTTGCCTTTTTCTTGTTCCTCCCAAACTCCATCTAGTAGCCCTCTAAGTATTCTCTGTATCTATGAGTTTATTTCTGCTTTGTTGTTGTTCTTGTTGATTTTATTGTTTAGATTCCACATGTACACGAAATCATGCGATATCTGTCTTTCTCTATTCGACCCATTTCATTCAACGCAATACCCTCCAGGACCATGAAGGCAATATCTTTTTCCATCCCCTTCCTTTTAGTCCATGTGTGTCTTTTAATTTGAAGTGAATCTCTTGTAGGCAGCATATGTAGGGGTCTTGTTTTCTTATCCATTCAGCTACTCTCTCTCTTGGTTGGAGCACTTAATTCTTTTTCATTTGAGGTACTTGTTGATAGGAATATAGTTGTTACCATTCTTTATTCCTGTTTTTCTTCTTAAAGAAGTTCCTCCAACATTTCCTGTAATACTGGCTGGGTGGCGATGAATTCCTTTAGCTTATTTTTGTCTGGGAAGCTCTTTATCTGTCTTTTGACTCTAAATGATAGCTTTGCTGGAGAAAGTATTTTTGGTTGTAGATCCTGGGTCTTCATCATGCCAAGCCTTTCCGTCCTGCATAGTTTCTTTTGAGAAATCAGCTGCCAGGCTTATGGGTGCTCCTTTGCAGGTAACTATCTGCTTATCTCTTGCTGCTTTTAAGATTCTCTCTTTGTATTTAACCTTTTCCATTTTAATTATGATGTGTCTTGGTGTGGGCCTCTTTGGGTTCATGGTTTTGGGGATTCTCTGAGCATCTTGGAGTTTTATGTTTATTTCCTTCACCAGGTTAGGGTAGTTTTCCATCATTATTTCTTCAAATGGCTCTTCAACTTTTTTTTTCCTGGTACTTCTATGACATGGATATTTTATATTTAGTAGTGTTCCATAGGCATCTTAAATTATTATTATAGTTTTGGTTTCTTTTTTCTTGCCTTTCTGATTGAGTGTCCTTGGCTTTCTTGTCCTCTAGATAGACGATTTGATCCTCTTCCTTATTCACTTTGTTTAGTCCATTTAATATACTTCTCATCTCAGGTAATGTGTTTTTTATTTCTGACTGGTCTCCTTTTATAATTTTCAATTCCATTTTTATGTTTTTTTATCTCTTTGTTAAAGTTTTCACTGAGTTTATCTACTCTTTCCCTAAGTTCATTGAGCATCTTTAGAACCAGTGCTTTGCACTCTGCATCTGTTAGATTCCATGACTCCTTTATTTCTGGATCTCTGTTCTACTCTCTCTTATGGTTTCTGCTTCTTCCCATCTTGGCTGACTTTCTGTGTCTCTTTCTATGTACTAAGCAATGCTCCTAAGTCTTCCAGTCTTATTAGTGTGGATTAGTGAAGTTGATGTCCAGTGACACAGTCTTGAGAGGGGTTCAGCTTCTGGATAAATTTAGCCCAAGCCTGTATCCCTCTGGGGCCACCTGTTAAGATTCAGCAAGCAATCCACAGATGCTGTGCTTGTATTTGCCTTAAAAGGCCACATCAGATACCGAGGCCAGCTGCCTCTCATGTGAGCCAGGGGCTGCTCAGCTAGGAGCACCTGACTCACTGAGGCTATACCTGGATGTGGCCTGGGTGGGGCCATAAGTTGGGGGAGGCAGGGTTTCTGGGATTCCTCTGGGCGCAGCAATCTCTGTTATCCAGTTTGATGAAGTCATGGCTACGGAGGCCCTGAGTCCACACACTTGGAGGGGAGTTGGGCTCAATGAGAAACAATGGATACTGCTGGCACTTTTGTACAGAGCAAGTTTTTCCTTGGCCCTCTGACACTGTCTGTAAGTCTTTGGTGCCCCTTGTGCGCAGCTGAATCAGTGCTGGCGCTCAGAGCGAGCAGGTCCGTCGCTGCAAAAATCCGCTGGTAGATACGACCCCTTTAAGAGGCGTTTGCCTCTGCCTCTGCCTCTGCCACTGCCACAGCCTCCATCTCATTCAGCTGCTCAAGACCAGGCAGCCTTGCATCTTCACCTCATCCTGCCTTCTGCCATTGCAGGGTGATTTCGTGGATTTCTCCCTAGTTGTATGGCTTATTCACCTAGATCCCAGGTGATTTTTCTTTGCTGCTGCTCCTGCTCCTTTTTCCATCACAACTTCAATTTGGTTGCCAGAGGGATAAACAGAGCCTCTATCATCTTGGCCATTTTTGTTCTAGATCTCCCTTTCGTCTTAACAGGAAACTCCATACTCCTGCCTGTGCCTCTACAGAAAGTATCTCCTCTTCGAGACAGTGAGATACAACTCCACACTATCCTTGGAGGAAAAAAAAATCTGCTCCTGTTCCTTCCACAGGAAGAGTTTCTACTCCTGGATACTTCTCTGCCCAGTCTAGGTCCTATGTTCTCAGACAGGCCCTATGGACTAAAAGAGGAGAAGAAAGTCAGTACAAACCACTGTAAGAAGACTGACTATATTACATTCCAATACTAATCTGCTCTTGCTGGGCAAGAATTTTACACCAGTGGAGAACCCACTCTTGATGGCTCAGTTCTCAAGTAACTTTCTGAACTTCAACTAGGTGGGCAGCAATACTGCCAGTTCCTTCGTCATATTTAAGTATATCTTCCAAGAACTTACATTAATGGTATTCCTTGAAGACATCAAAGTGTAAATTTATACTGAAGAAGGACTGTGTCTCTTAATGTAGCACTCCCTGTTGAGTTACTTACCGGCTAGTAAAGTCTCCCATCTCTCTCAGAGTTTGGCACTCAAGATTATACATTGAGCTCAGATACTCCTACTGTTGTTAGTAGCTAAGAAGGAGTGTTAATATTTTCCACCATAAGAATATGGTTCAATGAATATAAGGACTAAAAATGATCAAGACAAAAAGTTGATAGCTTGAATGATTAACTCCATAAGAATATTTTTATTCCACTTCCATTTATTGAGAGGCTGCTACATGCCAGGCATTATGGGTACAAAGCCAAGTAAGATGTAAAAGATGTAAGGCGTGATTTCCTGAGAGCTCATAGTTTGATAGAGGATTTATTGTTGAGAAATTGTTTAACCTCTTATCCAATGCTTAATTTGCTAAATGAGCCATGTTGATTTCCTTGTCCTCAAAGAACAGTTAGTAAAATATCCTTCCTCAGAATCTTGAAGCATGAATTCCTAGACTCTTAAATGTACAAAATTTGATTTGGACAAATTTGTGATTTCTGATTCCTGTTAACTCTCCTAAGTTGATTTTTTAAACTATAATTTATTTATTTTTCAATAACAGTTGACATTCAATATTATTTTATATTAGTTTTAGTTGTACTGCACAGTGGTTAGACATTCATATAATTTACAAATAAGTCTAGTTCTCACCTATACCATATATAGTTTTTACAGTATTATTGACAATATTCTTTATGCTGTATTTTTTGTTTATGTAGTATATCATGTTAATCGATTGGTGGATATCGAACCAAACTTGTATTCCAGGAATAGATCCCACTTAATCATGGTTTATGATCTTTTTAATGTATTTCTGAATTTGGTTTGCTAATATTTTGTTGAGTATTTTTGCATCTATTTTTAACAGGGCCTATAATTTTCATTTTTTGTAATGTCTTTGGTTTTGGAATCATTAATGCTGGTCTCATAAAATGAGCTTAGGCACCTTCCTTTCTCTTGAATTTATGGGAATTGTTTGATAAGGATAGGCGTTAATTCTTCTTTGAATGTTTGGTAAAATTCACTGTGAAGCCATCCAGTTCAGGACTTTTGTTTGTTGGGAATAGAATATTTTGAAAACTGATTTGATTTCATTAGTAATTACCAGTCTGTGCAGATTTTCTGTTTCTTCTTGAATGAGTCTTGGAGATTTGCATATTTCTCAATGTATCCATTTCTTCCAGATTGTCTAATATATTGGCATAAAATTACTCATAGTATTTTTTTTATAATTTTTTGTATTTCTATGGTGTCAGTTGCCATTTCTCCTCTTTCATTTCTGATTTTATTTATTTGGATTCTATTTTCTTCCTTGATGAGTCTAGTTAAAGGTTTATCAATATTGTTTATCTTTTCAAAGAACCAGCTCTTGGTTTCATTGCTCTTTTGTATTTTTTAGATACTACTTCATTTATTTCTGCTCTAATCTTTATTATTTCCTTCTTTCTATTCACTTTGTTGTTTTTTTCTAGTTCCTTTCGGTGTAAGGTTAGATTATTTGAGATTTTTCTTGTTTCTTGAGGTAGGCCTGTATTGCTATGATTTCTCTCTTAGGACTGTTTTTGCTGTGTCCCATAGGTTTTGAGTTGTTGTGTTTCCACTTTCATCTGTCTCAGGGTATCTTTTGATTTCTTCCTTGATCTCATTGTTAATCCATTCATTGTTTAGTAACATGTTATTTAGTCTCCACGTGTTTGTGTATTTTCTAGTTTTTTTTTTTTTTCCACATATTTATTGAGACTCGTTTTGTGGCCTAACATGTGGTCTATCCTGGAAAATGTTTCATGTGCACTTGTAAAGAATGTATATTCTGCTGCTTTGGAGTGAAATGCTCTAAAAATTTCAATTAAACCTATCTGATCTAATGTGTCATTTAAGGCCTCTGTTTCCTTGTTGATTTCCTGTCTGGATGATCTATCCATTGATGTCAGTGGGGTATTAAAATCCCCTACTATGACTATATTACTGTCAATCTCTCCATTAATATTTATCAATATTTGCTTTATAAACTTATGTGCTCCTATATTGGATATGCACATTTTACAAGTTATATCCTCTTGTTAGATTGATCCATTTATCATTATACAGTGTCCTTCTTTGTCTCATTATAGCCTTTGTTTTAATGTCTATTTTGTCTGATATAAATATCGTTAGCCCAGATTTTTTAAATTTCCATTTGTATGAAATACCCTTTTCCAACACCTTATTTTCAGTCTGTGTGTATGTTTCTATTCGAAATGGGTCTCACTTAGTATATGTATGGGTCTTGTTTTTGTATCCATTCAGCCACTCTATGTCTTCTGCTTGGAGAATTTAAACCATTTACATTTAAAGTGATTATTGATGGGTACATAGTTATTGACATTTTATTATTCATATTTGTGTTCTCTCCACCCCCCTTCTACATAAAGAAGAAGTACCTTTAACATTTCTCATAATACTGGTTTGGTGATGATGAACTCTTAGTGTTTTCTTGTCTGGGAAGCTCTTGATCTTTCCTTTGATTCTAAATGATACCCATGCTGGGTAGAGTAGTCTTGGTTGTAAATCATTGTGTTCCATCACTTTGAATATTTTGTCCCAATCCCTTCTGGCCTGAAAAGTTTCTCTCAAGAAATCAACTGACTATGTTATTGGAGCTCCCTTATAGGTAACTGACTGCTTTTTTCTTGCTCATTTTAAAATTCCCTCCTTGCCTTTAACTTTTGGCAGTTTAAATACGATATGTCTTGGTATTGGCCTCTTTGGATTCATCTTGTTTGACATTCTCTGAGCTTCTTAGACTTGTGTGTCAATTTCCTGTGCCAGGTTTGAAAATTTTTCTATCATTATTTCTTCAAATAGATTTTCAATCCCTTGCTCTCTCTCTTCTCTTTCTGGTACCCCTATGATGTAAATGTTTGCTTGATGTAGTCTCAGAGTTCCCTAAAACTCTCAATATTTTGGATAATCTTTTTTTGATAATCTCTTTTTCTGTTCTGATTGGGTATTTTCTGCTACATTGTCTTCCATTTTGCTGATTTAATTCTCTGCTTCATCTAATCTGATGTTGATTTCTTCTAGTGTATTCTTAATTTTAATTGTTGTACTATTCATTTCTAACTGGTTCTTCTTTATGATTTCTATGTCCTTTTATATGTTTACAATCTCCTTTTTGAGATTTTTTACTGAGTGGGTCTATTCTTCCACTACATTTTTTGAGCATCCTTATAACCATCATTTGGACTCTGCTGGGTCCAGAGGCACTTGGGAAAGGTACCATGAGATCTGAGTTCAACTTCTACAAGTGTTGGGCCTGAAGCCATATAGCAAAAGGCACAGGGCACACTGAAGCTAGCCATTGTCTTCCTGGGACCTGAAGACCTTGGAGAGTTTTTAAGTAAATTTGAAGCATGGATCAAAGGTCGTTGGTGTTGTGGAATAGCTTCTGAAAAAGCCAAAAATGGTGCATGAGTTGGTTGGAGATAGGTTCAAGGAGTCTCCAGGGTAGAGTGAGCAGTGTTTACCAAGTTAATGTATATTCAGATTTGATGCTCACCTGTGCTTACAGGCTGTGCAGCAGAAGGGCTTAACACAAGGACAATGGCACCCTAAAGTCACACAATTAGCCCCTGCAAGAATGTCTCTGGTATGTTTTGAGCTACCTTCCCATTGCTGGAGCTTAGAGTGAGTGTCTGTGTGTAAGTCTGTGTGTGAGCCCTTTAAGAGGAAACCTGGGTTTCCAGTAGCCTTCCATCTCATCGGGGCAGAATTTCCACCAATTTTGACAGCCAGATGCTGTAGTGACTCTTCTTCCCAGCACCAGAGCTCTTGGCTGGAGAGCCAAGTGTAGGGTTCCCCATGGGGGACCTCTGCAGCTGAGAGATTTCTTCCTATTCTCAGCTTCCACAAGTGGATGTGGGACCAGTCTGTTTTGCATTTCCACCCCTCCTTCTTGTCTCCATGTGGCTTCTTTTTTATATCCTTACTTATAAGAGTTCCTTTTGGCTAGCCTTCAGATGGTTCTCAAATTGATTATTTTATAACTCAGTTGTACTTTTGGTGTGGTCATGGAAGGAGGGAAACACAGCATTTACCTAATTTAACGTCTTGACTGGAACCCGTCCTAAGTATATTTCAAAGATAGACTAATAGAGGTAAACTTCAAGATCACTCTTCAAATGTAGATCAAATTCTAAGCATTCAGCACTGTGCTCTTAGATTCCTTTAAATGTCAAGAATTAAAAGGTGCAGAAAGTATTCCTTTAGAGAAAGAGAGAGAAAAAACAAAATCATTGCCATCACTACTACCACCACCAACAACAACATCCAATTTATCTCAAGCTATTGGGAAACATAAAGTCCCCAAAGTTTTTTTTTTTTTTAAGGCTTCAACTCAACAACAAAAAAAAACAAACAATCCAATTTAAAAATGGGCAGAAGAACTGAACAGATACTTTTCCAAAGAGGAAATACAGATGGCTAACAGACATATGAAAAGATGCTCAATGTCACTAACCATCAGAGAAATGTAAATTAAAACCACAATGAGATAGCACCTCACACCTGTCAGAATGGCTATCATCTGTAAATCAAAAAACAATGAGTGATGGCGAGGCTGCAGAGAAAAGAGAACCCTCATACATTGTTGGTGTGATTGCAAATTGGTATAGCTGCTATGGAAAACAGTATGAAGGTTCCTCAAAAAATTAAACATGGATATACCTTTTGACCTAGCAATTGCACTTCTGGGTATTTATCCAAAGAAAATCAAAACAATACTTCGTAAAGATCTATGCACCCCAATATTCATGGCAGCACAATTTACAATAACCAAGATACAGAAGTAACCTAAATGCCCATCAACAGACAATTAGATAAAGAAATTATGGTTCATATATACAATGGAATATTATGCAGCCATTAAAAAAATGAAATACCACCATTTGCAAAGACTTGAATGGAGCTAAAGGTTCTTATGCTGAGTGAAATAAGTCAGACAAAGATAAATACCATATGATTTCACTTATATGCAGAATCTAAGGAACAAAAAACAAACTAATCAAAAACAGACTCACAAATATAGTGGACAATTTGGTGACAGACAGAGAGGAGGGAAGTTGGGAGGCTGGGAAAATGGGGTGAAGGGTTAAAGAAGTACAAATTAGTAGTTGATAGTTGGTCATGGGGATGGGGAGCACAGCAGGGGGAATATAGTTAGCATTAATATGATGGCTAGATGGAGGGCCAGGGGAGGGAGAAAGCAATTGGAGGAGTTGTTTTATGAACTATATAGATGTCTAACCAATGTACTGTATACTTGAAACTAATTTAAATAAATTTTTTACATACAGAAATACATACATACAAACATACAGACCTCAAAACAAGAATAGTCCAGGCCAGGCTAGGCTCCTTCATGATCCTGTCAACTGCTTTGTGAGTTTCAACTAAGTGTTCAGACTTGATCATTTAGGGAAGAATAAATAGGATATTAATCTGCTTTCCTTCCTACCAACCAGTACTAACAAAATAGCACTTGCATCTTCATAGTAACTTCAAACGCCTCTCACCCTTGTCTTCATTATGGATTCTGATGCATTCCCAGTATCTTCCTTGTAAGGTACTTTTGAGAGAACTGAGATGGGTGAGAAGATTGGAAAAATGAGCCAATGATTAATTACAAATTACCATTTTTCAATATCCCATGACAAAGAGCTATAATATGGAAAACAGTTCCCACACATTGTGTTGTATAAAAGAAACTTCATTTGACCTCATATTCTTCTCATTATCCCTTTTCTCCCTTGTAGCCATTTGCAGATTTTTTGTGTTTTTATTGGATTTACATTTCTTTCATTGTGTCTTTTATCTCACTAGTTTCCTTTTTCCATTTGTTTGCACTGCTTAGTAGATTGTAGAAATGTATATTTTAAAATTTGTTATACTGCCCTTTTTGGCCTTGAATAGGAATTGGGCAAAAGTAATTTAAGATACAAGAAATTTGTGTTATATTCATTTTCTGCCTCAGTAGAGTAATAGTGCCTTCTAGTGTTTGCAATAATGTTTTGTGTTTGCACTATTACCATTCATCTGAAAAGTACTTTTGTAGTTGTCCTACCATATTTATTAAATATATGGATCACTTTATTATCCCTGTTTTAGGGATTTAAAGGCCAGAATCATAAAACATTTATTTAATGTTGAATTGATGATAGCTTAGACCAAACATATGAAAGGGTTAGAAAAATGTGTTCCACTTAATGAACTCCCCATTCAGCTACCCATCAGTCACCAACTAGTGAGGAGACAGATGGCAAAAATATGATTCATGTTATTGCCGAGCCCATTAAAAAGAATGTCATAGATAATTGCAAAAGCTGGATGGTTGTTTGAGGGCACCATGAACAAGAAATGTTGCAGAAAGGTGGCTCAAATTATCCATTACATGAGGTAACCTTTAGAGGGGTGATTTAGTTGACATGTCTTCTTTGGTTCTGCTGCTCCTGAGTCATCTCTATTTCTTATAGAACTGGCCATGTTCTTCCAGAGAAGAGCGGTGCTATATTCCTTAAGAGACTTATCAGATGTGAGAAGTTAGCTGTTACCCAGTGCTTCCCAATTTCCTGTGGGTTTGAATATGCATTCCCTGAAATACATTCTCACTTGTTGACTTCTATAAAAATGTGAGGAGTAGGTATATGCATGTGTATGTCTATAGAATTGAAATAAGGTTCCCCAGAGAAACACAATCATTAGGATGTGTGTGTGTGTGTGTATTTTTTACTTATATATATTTAGAAAGAGATTTATTAGAAGAATTGGCTTATACAATTATGGGGACTGACAAGTCCCAAGATCTGCAAAGTTGTTTGGCAAGCTGGAAACTCAGGAGAGCTGATATAGTTCCAGTTAGAGTTCAAAGGCCTGAGAATCAGAAAAGTCAATGTTTCAGTACCAGTCCAAAGGCTGGCAGGCTCAAGACCCAGAAAGAGCTGATGTTTCAGTTTGAATCTGAAAACAGGAGAAACTCTCCCTTATTTGAGGGAAGGTCAGCTTTTGTGCTCTATTCAGGCCTTCGACCTATTAGATGAGGCCCACCCACACTTGAGGGAAATCTTCTTTATTAATATCATCCAGAGACACCCTCAGAGGCACCCCCAGAATAATGTTTGCCCAACTATCTGGGCACCCCATAACCCAGGCAAGTAGATACACAAAAGTAACTGCCACAGGTATCATCAACATATATAAATTAAAGTATATTTATTTATCCTGCATACTCTGAAATGTTACAGTACCGTTGTTCTATAACAAAAATATATAATTTCAGTTACTTGAGTCTTATGAATTTCTTTCTTCAAAGCAGTATACTGTACAATCTCTAAATGTGTTATTGTAGACAGTGCCTTTGCAAATAACTAGAAGGAATGTGGAGATAATAATATATTGAGCACCATCCACCTATTTGGGATTAGCTATGTGTTTATACCTTTAATTCTCACAATAATCAATTGAAGTAGGTAAGATTACTATTATTTCAGAGATAAAAGCTGAGACTCAGAGAGATTAAATAACTTGACCCAAATTTGTGCAGTTATAAAGTGTTGGAGCCAGAATATGACTCTAGAAATATTTGACTTAAAATTCATACTGTTTCTCCTCTGATCTGTTATCATTAACAAGTTGTATGAGTGGAGGCAAACAAACTTCTCCAGGTCATAGTTTTCCCATTCACAAAATGTCTATGATCTAGATGATTTCTCAGGTCCTGATTGATAGGTTTGTGGCAGAGATTTCAAATTGTCTCCCCAACTTCCATAACCTATTCTTTATTACTAATAAAATGGGGAAAAACTCATTTAGCCTACATACTTTCTTTTGCCCTTCATCTTTACCCTTATTCCTACCTAGAATGTAGACATGGTCCTAGAAGAAGCATCATGTCCCAATTCCTGGGACAGTGTTTGTTTTCTAACATTCTCTTAGTTAATGACCTTTTCTAATTGATTTTAGGATCCAATGTTGGTCTTCAAAGTAGAGTGTGTTTACCCCAGGGTAAGAGCAGGATGATTACAGGAGTGTCAAAAGAAATATACACATATTTAAAACCATAGATTTTTCCTGAATATAGGGAAAACTTTGTTATTGATGTAATTTGGGAAATACAAAAAATAAAAATAAATTGAAAGAAAAAGAAATAAAAAATATGAAGACTATTATTCCAAAATTGAGAGAAAGAGAAAACCATTTCTGAAATTTTGCTGTTTTTGACTTCTAGTTCTGGTCATAGTGGAATAGTTAACTGTAAAACCTCACAAAACATATTCAGCAACTATTTTCAGACAGTATACAATAAAAAGCATGGACTGCAGTTTCTGAGACAAAAGAAACTCATGAGGTGAGTCCCATGATTGACCAGCCCTCTGCCTGGGACAATTACCTAACTATAGTGCAGAGAACTTGAGTCTGAACAGAGCATCTTGCTGAACTGAGTAAGCAGATGTGAAAGCTCGTGGCCTGTGAATTGGCTTAAATTTCTGGGGTAAAGCATTGAAAAGGAACAAGCTGTGCAGAAAGGGGGGTCCCAGATATATCTATCTGTTTGTCTGTCTATCTATCTATCTATCTATCTATCTATCTATCTATCATCTATTTACCAATAGATTTATCTATATACAGTATATAGAAATAGATATATAAGTATTCAGTATATATAGATACATAGATATAGACATATAAACAAATATAGCTATATATCTTCTATCCATCGACACAGAAAAAGTATTTGACAAAGTTCAAAAGCCATTCATTATAAATTCCCATCAAATTAAGAATAGAATATCCTTAGTCTGGGTAAAGACATGTGCAAAAACTCCAGCTAGTATCATACTTAACAGTGGACTAGGGAATGCATTCCCTCTAAGATTGACCATATATTTAAGATATCCACATTCACCATTTCTGTTATTATTATATTGGAGGTCTTAGCTAATGCTACAAGCAAGAAAAAAAATAGAAAAATTCAAAGGAAGAAATAAAACTATTTCTATTCACAGATCACATGATTAGTTGTTTATATAGAAAATCCTAGGGAATATACCAAAAAATGCTATAGTTAATAAACAAACTTAGCAAAAAAGCAAGTTAAAGAATCAATTATATATCTATATATCAGCAAAAAACTATTTGAAAATAAAAAATTTAAGATACTATTTTAAGTAGCATTTAAATTATATAATTAGAAATAAATTTAACAAAAGGTGACCAAGATCTCTTCATTGAAATAAAAGTAAAACATGACTGAGAGAAATGAAAGTTCTATATAGTAGAAAATATGCCATGTTATGGATGGAAGACCTAAAATTGTAAGGATGTCAATTATCCCCAAAATGATCTGTAGGGTCAATGCAATCTTAATCAAAATTCTTGAAGACTTTGGAGAAATGGACAAACTGATTTAAAAATTTACCATTTATATTGAAATGCAGGAAACTTAAACAGCCAAAACAATTTTTTGGATATCTTATTGTTTTAACAATATTTGTTGAAAGACTTTCCCCATAGGACTGTTTTGATGCCTTTGTCAAAAATAAATTGATATTAGGATTCAGGATGGCCTCGCAGGTGGGGACTGTGCACATCCCCTCTAGTGATCACACCAAAATCCTAACAAAACTACAGAGCAACCAGTACATGAAGTTATCAGAGGTCTGGCTGAACAGAATCTCTATGACTCGGTCACCTCAAATAATAGGTCACTTCAAGACAGTAGGAGGGGTGGAGACATGAAACGGCTGGGTCCCACAACCATGTGTGGCCACCGAGAATCAGCGGGACTATCTTGGTTGCAGAGCCACCTCCCCAACATGAGGACTGAAGAGTCCTGACCACACACTAGGCTCTCTGTCCCAGGGTTCCAGTGCCAAGAAGAGGAGTCTTTACAACCTCTGGCTGTGAAAAGCCAGAGGATGTTGTGGCTGAGTGAGACTGGAGGGCTATGGGAAGGGGAAACTTCCACACCCACACTCAGCCTTGCTTACTGATGGACTCATTTGCTCTGAGCTCCAGAGCTGGGACAGCTGCTTAAGGGGTGTCAGGAATATATGGGGAGGTGACAAATTGTCAGGCTTCAGGGAGAGGGCTAGAGGGATAGCTTTTGCTTATACAGAGGTGCAGGCAGAAGCTATTGTTTCTTTGTTGAACCCTCCCCACTCCCAGCCTGCAGACACAGGCACCATCAAACTGGACAACATTAGTGGTGCCACCCTGGGGATTCCCTGAGATTCTGCCTCTCCCAGCTTGTGGGCATACCCAAGCCACTCCCAGTAATTTATTCCATACAAATGGGCTGTCTTGGCTCCTCTGCGAACTTTCATAAAATTTCTCAAAGGCTCACAAAACCCAAAGAAGCAGCATCTGGCCTCAGCATGCCCTGTACCTCAAGCCCCGAACCCTGAACCAGTAGCAGCTGGCCTTGGTTTCTGACTTCGCCCCTAGAGCACCTATAAGCCCAGCACAGTGGCAGCCATATTTGAATTGCTTAGGGACTCTGGCCCCAGAGGTGACTGAACTTGGCCTGCAAGCTGCACCCCATCCAGATCTGTGCCAAGAGACCCCCAGCACACCTATTACATAAAGCCAGTCTACTAAGACTGGGAGACTTAGGAGCCCTACCTAACATAGAAATAGACACAGGGAGGCAGCCAAAATGAGGAGACAAAGAAACACGTCCCAAATGAAAAAAACAGAACTAAGCTCCAGAAAAAGAACTAAAAAAATGAAGACAAGCAATATACCAGATGCAGAGTTCAAAACACTGGTTATAAGGATGTTCAAGTAACTTAGGGAAAGAGTAGATGAACTCATAACTTTAGCAAAGAGATAAAAAAAAAAACAACATAAAAATGGAGATAGAGAACATAATAGGGAGCCAGTCAGAAATGAAGAATATAATATCTGAGATGAAGAGTACATTAGAGGGAATAACCGATAGCATGGAACGGAGGGTTGTATTAGTGACATACAGAATGGGGTAGCAGAGGACACACGATCAGAACAGCAACAGGAAAAAAGAACCTAAAAAAATGAAGATAGTTTCAGGAGCCTTTAAGATAATGTCAAGTGTAAAACATTCACGTCATAGGGGTACCAGAAGGAGGAGGGAGAGCAAGGAATTAAGAACCTATTTGAAGAAATGACAGAAAATAGACGTACAATCCCAGGAAGTTCAGAGAGTCCCAAACAAGATGAACTCAAAAAGGCCCAAACCAAGACACATATTTAAAATGCCAAAGGTTAAATACAAAGAAAGAATCTTAAAAGCAGCAAGAGAAAAGCAATTAATCACATACCAGGGAGCACTTATAAGATTGTCAGCCAATTTATCAACAGAAACTTTACTGGCCAAAAGGGCTTAGAACAAAATATTTGACATGATGAAAACCCAGGACATACAACCAAGATTACTCTATCCAGCAAAGTTATCATTTAGAATTGAAGAACAGATAAAGAGCTTCAAAGACAAGAAAAAGCTAAAGGAGTTCATCACCACCAAGCCAGTTATTATAGGAAATGTTGGAGGGACTTCTTTTAGAAGAAAAAAAAAGTATATATCAAAAGTCTAAATAAAGAATGGCAACAACTACATATCTACCAAGTACTTCAAAAGAAAAAAAATTAAATGGTCTAATCAAAAGATTAGGTGGCTGAATGGATAAGAAAACAAGACCCTTACATATGCTGCCTTCAAGAGATTCACTTCAGATCAAAAGACACACACAGACTAAAAGTAATGGGATGGAAAAAGATTTAGTAATGGACCTAGAGGGTATTGTGCTGAGTGGAGTAAGTAAGATAGAGGAAGACAAATGACATATTATTGTGTGTCTATGTGGAATCTAAAGAATAAAACAAACAAACAAACAAACAAAAACTCATAGATACAGAGCACATTTTGAGGATTACCAGAAGAGATTGGGGTTGGAGGGGTTGGTTAAAAAGGGGAAAGGGATTAAAAAGTACAAATTGGTAGTTACAAAATAGTCATGGAGTTAGAAAGTACAGTGTAAGAAATGTAGCCAATAATATCATAATAACTACGTACAGTGTCAGAGGGGCACTAGATTTATTGAGGTGATCACTTTGTGAGTTGTATAGATGTCTAATCACTATCCTGTACACCTGAAACTAATATTATATGCCAATTATAACTGAAAAATAAAAAATAATTATTTTTTAAAAAGGCCTTAGAACTGAGGACTAACAATATAAGTCCAAAAAATAAAATAAGATAAAATAAAATAAAATAAAATAAAATAAAATAAAATAAAATAAAATAAAATAAAATAAAATAAAGTGATATTATGAGAGTGGATCTATTTGGGGGCTATTTTATTCTATTGATCTATTGATTTTTATGCCAGTATTACACTATCTTGATAGATCTCTATAAACTGTTGTTTCTGTGTCTGGTTCTGGAGCCTGTAGGCCACAGGGCAGGAAAAGAAGTTGCATGAGAAGTGAGGGAGGCAAGAACAAACTGAAATCTGTGAAGCTGAGCTGGTCATCAACAGGATTGACTGGAACTTAGGTAAGTCTTTTATTTCTTCTAAGCCTACAACTTTAATAATGGAGGTATAATGCAAGGAATAAAGCTGGTGCCTTTTGTCTAAGAGCTATTCGGGTAGCCTTCCTAGGAGTTGGAGAAACTGAAGGAGAATATCTGGTAGGAGTTCAGATTTGCCATAGCTTGACTGCTACCTCACACCCTCAGGTGAGCCAGCAGATAAGAGACAACTATGAAACTTGCTGGTGCTCTGCACTGACATTACAAGTATTAAAAAAATAGTGACTGCTACGTCACATCCACCTTCTAAATCTCAGTTGACATTTTTCTGTCTTTTGCTAATAAGTCATAAAATGAACAAATAATTATAATTTTGTCCCTGTTTCCTGATCATTATAATTTGAGCATTAGAATTGAAGATGTAGCCTCTGAAATCAAAAGACCTGTGTGAATCCTGTCTTTTTCATTTCCTAGTATTTAACTTTATGTCAGAGCAAGTGACTTAACTTGCTATGTTTCAGTTCCCTCATCTACAAAATGAAGTTGCTGTGAGATTAAAAGAGTTAGTTTAATTTTAATAACATAATTACTTGCGTAAAGCACCAGGCAGCATGCCTTACACTAAATAAGCCCTCAAAATATTCCCTTTTTTCTTTCCAATTTTTAACTATTTAGTACTTCCAGATCACTGTTAAATAGTATCCTTACAATCATGCAATAGATGGCTGTTACAGTTCCAGCTCAGTGATATCCAGTGTCAGGGAAAAGTGAATGACCCTGTTTTGCGTCTTTTTAAAGGATTACCAGACACCCCCTTTTTCTCTCTCAGACCTCCAGCAGATTTTCCCACATTGCTCAATAGCCAGAATTATGGCACATGCTCATGTCTAACCTAATTAAGACAACCATGATCATTAGGCCAATCAAGAGTCATTTTTTGGGTGTTAATAGGGGCCCAGACTTGCTTAAGTACACGGCCACATGGATGATGAACACTTGAACAGAAAGAGACTCTGCTATGAAGGAGGATGGGGCAAGTGAGGGAAATGGATTTTGGTAGGCAGTTAACAGTGTCTGCTTCATAAGTCATTTCAGAATGTAAAAATTTGAACTCATTCTTTTCCATACCTGCACTTCTTCCTATCTTCCCTAATTCTGATAATAATACCAAAGGAAAGCTATGAGTTTTCTTTGCTTCCCGCCTTCCTCTTACCTTTTAAATTCAAATCATTGGCTGGAAATATTTTACCTATACATATAAGCTTGTGTGCATTCACATCATTACTGCCCTCTTTCAGTTACTTTCAGTTACTCATACTTTTCTCCTAGAGCAGTAATTCTCAAATGTTCCCCTGCATCACAATGACCTGGAGGATTTATTAAAACAAAGATTGTTGAACCCTAATTCAGAGTTTCTGATTTAGTAGCTCTGGGGTAGGACCAAGATTTTGCATTCTAACAAGTTCCAATGTGATGCTGATGATGTTGGACACCACTGTTTGGAAACGCTGTTCCAGAATATTTTAACAGCTGCCTAAGTAGGCTTCTTTCTTCCAGTCCCTTTCCCTTCCAGTCCAGCCTACGAGGAGTTTGCAGTATTAATTTTCCAAAAACATAATATCAGTATAGAATTACTTTAAACAAAAACTTTCAATAATTTCTTATTGCCTCAGACATAAAAATTCACCTTCTTTTGCATGGCTTCATATAGGATTCTATAAACCTAAGAGAAACAGATCATCTGGCCCACACAATAGTTCCTTCTGGGTTACTGATTGATACATTTTCTTTTCTTTTTTTTATATTTAAATAACTACTTAATTGAAATGTAGTTCACATACAATAAAAGTTACATTGTTTTTAGGAGTGATGGAGCTTGTGAAGCAGTTTATTTTTATTATTTTAAAAAACACCTTTATTGAGATAAAATGTACATACAATTTATCTATTTAATGTATACAAAATCATGGGTTTTTTTTTTAGTTGCATGCCACCATAATCAGTTTCAGAACATTCTCATTACTCTAAAAAGAAATCCCATTACCATTAGCAGCCACTTTCCGTTCCATCCCCTCTTGATCCCCTTCCTTCCAGATCTTGGAAACCAGTAATTTACTTTCTCTTTGTATGGCTTTCCCTATTCTCAACATTTATATAGACAGAATAACACAATATGTGACCCTTTGTAACTGGCTTCTTTCACTTTGTATAATTTTTTTATTGTTGTTTTCCATCATTATTTTCCCCCTGGTTTTATTGAAATATAATAGACAATTAGTTGCTTGTATTTGCATTGTACAATTCAATTAAGTTTTTCAATTATACTTGGCATACAATAATATATTAGTTTTAGTTGTAGAGCATAGTGATTAGAGATCTATACAACTCACTAAGTTATCACCCCACTAAATCTAGTACCCCTCTTCCTTTATTTATTACAACACTGTTAACTATTTTCCTTATTCTACACTTTATATCTCCATGTCTATTTTGTAATTATTCATTTGTACTTCTTAATCCCTTTGCCCCTCTTTCCCTGTACCCTCCCAAATCCCCCCATCTAGTAGCCCTCAAAATATTTTCTATAACTATGAGTTTATTTCTGCTTTTGATGTTGATGATGATGTTGTTCTTTAGATTCCACATGTATGTAAAATCATGCGATATCTGTCTTTCTCTATTTGACCCATTTCATTCAGGGCCATCAAAACAATATTTTTTTCCACTACCTTCCTTTTAGTCTGTGTGCGTCTTTTAATCTGAAGTGAGTCTCTAGTAGGCAGCATATGTATAGGTCTTGTTTTCTTATCCATTCGGCCACTCTCTCTTTTGGTACCTCTTCTTGATACGTGTTTTTTCTTCTTAAAGAAGTTCCTCCAACATTTCTTGTAATACTGGCTTGGTGGTGATGAATTCCTTTAGCTTATTTTTGTCTTGGAAGCCCTTCATCTGTCCTTCAATTCTAAATGATAGCTTTGCTGGAGAAAGTATTCTTGCTTGTAGATCCTGAGTTTTCACCACGTCGAATATTTTATGCCAAGCCCTCTGTCTTGCACGGTTTATTTTGAGAAATCAGCTGCCAGTCTTATGGGTGCTCCCTTATAGGTACCTATCTGCTTGTCTTTTGCTGCTTCTAAGATTCTCTCTTTGTATTTAACCTTTGGCATTTTAATTATGATGTGTCTTGGTGTGGGTCTCTTTGGATTCTTGGTTTTTGGAATTCTCTGAGTTTTCTGGGGTTTTATGTCCATTTTCTTCACCAGGTTAGGGAAGTTTTCTACCATTATTTCTTCAAATAGCTCTTCAATGTCTTGTTTTCCTTCATATACCCCTATGACATGGATATTTTTACATTAATAGTGTCCCATAGACTCCTTAAATTATTGTTATAGTCTTGACTTATTTTTTCTTGCCGTTCTGATTGGGTGTTCTTGGCTTCCTCATTCTCTATATTGGTGGTTCAATCCTCTTCTTTATTCACTATTTTAATTCCCTCTAATATACTCTTCATCTCACACGATGTGATCTTCACTTCTGACTGGTTCCCTTTTATACTTTTCATTTCTATTTTTTTATGTTTTTTTATCTTTGTTGAAGTCCTCACTGAATTTATGTACACTTCCCAAAAGTTCATTGAACATCTTTATAACCAGTGTTTTGAACTCTGTATCTGTTAGGTTGCTTGATTCCATTATTTCTAGATCTCTGTTCTTTTCTCTAATGTGGTTTCTTCTTCTTTGTCTTCCCATTTTGGCTGCCTTTCTGTTTCTGTTTCTATGTTCCAAGAAAAGCTCCAAAGTCTCCTGGTCTTATTAATGTGGCTTTGCGTAGTAGGTGTCCAGTGGCACAGTCCTGAGAAGGGTTCAGCTACAGGCCAAGTTTAGCCCCAGCTTATGCTCCTCTGGGGCCACCTCTTAAAATTCAACAAGCAATCCACAGATACTGTGGTTATAGTTGCCTCAAAGTGCCATGCCAGAAACTGAGGCAAGCTGCCACCAGTGTGAATCCAGGCGCTGCTCAGCAAGGGGCACCTGACTAAGCTAGGACACACCTAAATATAGGTTGGGTGGGCCCGTGATTTGGGGAAGGCAGCATTCCAGGGAATTCTCTGGGTAGAGTAACCTCTGTTATCCAGTTTGATGGTGTTTCAGCTATGGCGGTGCTGAGTCTACACTCTCGAAAGAGGGGAGGGCTCAACAGAGGAATAATGGATACCTCCAGCAGTTCCACTCAGGAGAGAGCCTCGCTTCTGGCCCTCACTCCCACAACTCAACATCCCCCTATAAGTTACTGGTGCCCCCGAGCAGCTGACCCAGCATAAGTGCTCAGAGCGAACAGGTCTGTTGCCACCAAAGTCTGCTCGCGGACACAGCCCCTTTAAGAGGTGTCTGCAGCTGCCGCTTCTGCTACCATAGCCTCTGTCTCACTCAGCATCTGGGGATTGGGCAGCCTCGTGTTTTTTCATCTCCTACCTTCTACTTTTTCAAAGTAATCTTATTTCTCTCCAGAGTTGTAATACTTCTCTTCATCTAGATCCCTGGCGACTTTGCTTGCTGTTTGTTCCTTGTTTCTTTCACAACTTTGATTTGGTCGTGTTATAGCCACCAGGCCCCGAAAGACACACAGACCACCAGAACTCAGTGAGTTATAGGAAACACACTCTTTATTCAGCCAGCTGCGTCTGCCAGGGGTACAAAAACCCCAAATTAAGCAGCCCTGAAATGTTGAGGTACCGGGTTTTTAAGCCCCAAATCCCATTCTTCCTTCTGTCTAAACGCAAAGGTCTATTTTTCTTCTATTCACTACCTGTCGACCCACAGGTCGGGTGTGCAAGCGGGGGTACAGAAGCAGAAAGCTTATTGTTAGAACGTTATGTTTCTATGAGTGACAGCCTATGTTCCCATGGACATAGCCAAGCAGTAATTTTCCAGCCAGCACAGTCTCAAGAGGGATGAAGAAAGCTTCTTATCATCTACACCATTTTTCCCCCAATCCATTTTGTATAACATTCGAAGGTTAATCTACGTTGTAGCATGTGTCAGTATTTTATTCTTTTAATTGCTGAATAACATGTCATTGTATAAATACACCACTTATGTTTATCTATTCGTCAGTTAATGGACATTGCCTTGTTTTATTTTTTTTGTCTATTACATCAAAATCATAAGAAGTATAAGAGGTGTTGCATAAAATTCTGAATACAATGCTTTTGCAGAGATGTTTATACAAGAAGTGTATCTCCTGCTATTTGCATTATGCTTTTCATTACATCTCTCTTATGCAGAGAAGTTGGCCTGTGTAGGATCTCCTGAGAGTGACTAAATCATGGTACTTGCTAACTTTAGAGAGCACAGAGGCAATTCTTTTGCATATACTTTCCTAAGGCTCTGGGAAGAGGGACCTAAAGCTGGATTCTTCCCTAGGATGGTAAGGTTGAATACTCAGGTATAGAGAGGTGAAGGTGTGTGTGACTCTACATTCCAGGGAGCACCAAGAAAGGGAAAAATGTTTATCTATTATACATAGGGCAATACCTGCAGTGTTCTCCTCAGAGTTTGGTTTTTATTCTAGTGGGGAAAGCTGTAACATGGAGTTCCTCTGAGTAATCCTGATGCAGAGGCTACAAAATAGTAGAGACAGAGTGGTAACTTCAATAATAGCAATATCTAGGAGAGTAAGAAATTTTGATTGTACCTTGGTGTATCAGAAAGGGTCATGGCCGGAAGCAGGTAGTTAATCAGAGGAATTTGTTAAAGAGGTTGTTTATAAAAGTTAACGGAAGCTGACAAAGGCTAACAACAGCAAGGAGCTCTTGGCAACTCCAAGCTTAAAGGGGGAAGTGGAGCAAGATTACCAGAATCCTGAAAGAGCTATAGCATTCACTGTAGCTGTAGCTGAAGGGAAGAGCTACTGGACAGGAACCATAAACTTTGGTATAGAAATACAGCCTCATTTCTTGCCAGAACCTCCCATTGGCCACACTCAGCTGGAATCCGGAGGTAAGGAAGTCTTGCTGATGTAAAGACAATAACTCTAGCTTCTAGGGACAGAGTAGAGAATGTCGGAGAGTGGATTTGGAGGAGCAAATGAAGAACATCTGGCTGACTTAATGAGGCTTATACGATTTCTGAAAATCTGTATTCTAAATGAATGATAAATAATGGACATAATTCAGGGGTGCAATAGTAGAACCCAGGTGTGGATTTTAGTTACTAGAAAGTTCCCATGTTCAGAGCCTCTGAGATGACCAAAGAAAGGGGATTTAGAAGAGTGACTTTTGGAAGATTGAGATCTTCGTGTTGGGGCCCCAGTGAGTCTAGGCTCTAAAATGGAGAACTCTAATTTAGAGGACAGAAAGGAATTAACCAACTCAGCAAAAGCACTGAGATGGTTAGCAGAGGCAGTCTACTGGCCAGGTAGCTGGTGTCTTGAATGTGAAGTGTAAATGCTCCATTGCCATGTCCCACTCTTAGCTATATGTTCCTTGGACAGAGTGGAATTATGAGGCAGGTCATTCCTAAAAAATCTCCTACCTAAAGAAACTCTGTGCCTGACAGGATCCTAATCAGTAACTTAAGACAAGGAAACACATTCTGTGCTATTAAAACCAGCTTGCTGCTCCATGATGCAGGTAATTCTGAAAGCCACAGTTGCGGAAATTCTGATCTATTCTCTATATTTGGAATAATACAGTATGCATTGCAATCACTACTGTGGTGCCCACTAGTCTGGACCTAAGTTTAGACATTCAGCTGTGGATCTAACTGCTTCTTTCCACTTTTGCTGCTAGAGCTCCTTACTCCGGCTGGAGTGGGTAGGGGAAAGGAACTGACAAGATGGAAAGGGCAGAACTCAGTGAAAGGAGGGAAAACAAGAAGAAGAATCTCAGGCTTATGACTATTTCAAAAAGAGGGTTAAATGAAAGGCTTGGGTAGAATAGGTAGTGGTGAGAGACAGGAAAAAAGTCTCCAAAAGCTGGCAAAACACAAGGTCAGGAAAAGGACTGTAGAAAAAAATATTGCTCTGCTTTTAGAAAAAGAGGAAATTTGAATCCCAGAAGCAGTAACAGTAACTAGCAGAAACTATGAGAAAGAAGACTTTCATATTTCCAATTTTAGTGGTTATTATCAGTGGTCAGCAAAGCACTATTATGCTTTACTATATTTTTTAAATGTGAATGAACACATCAAACACGCATTGTTCTGTTAGAGACAACAGAAGAGTTACCAGATTAACTTTCTTTCATGAATCTGAAACCAATTTTACTACTTTCACACTATATTCACATCTATTATATAATGTTTATGTAAATTATTCTGAAAGTATGTAACTTTTTAGATCTAAGCCTCATTTAAACACTACAGTATACTTAAATGTACTCAGGACTCTTTAACATTTCTCAAAAATATTGAGGATTCCAAAGAGCATTTGTTTATGTGGGTTAAACAACATTGTGTTAGAAATTAAAACAAAATATTAAAGTGTTTATTAATAACTATAATAAATTACATGCTTACATAAATAATATAGTTAGTGAAAAATAACTATTTCCCCAACATAATCTCTTTAATGTCTGGCTTAATAGAACACAACTAGATATTCATATATGCTTTTGCATTCAATATGTTGCATATGTTGTTTTGGTTGAAGTATATGAAGAAAATCCAGCCTCATACATATACCTCGTTGGAAAGGGAAAGGATATTTTAATAACTTTTTCAGGTAATTGTGAATAATCTTCTTTAATACTATAGTAAATCTAGACAAATGGTAGTTTCTTAAAGGTTAGTTGCAATGTGGAATACGAAATGTTATCAATGAACTTTTTAGACTCTGTTACATTAAAATCCATTGGTCTCTCTCAAACCTTGAATGGATGTTTTACTTATGCATGATTCTGTAACATCATGTATTGGTCATCTGGAAAATATCGATTCACTGATTTATGCAGATCTTCCGAATGTTAACACATTTCACTCCACTTTCAGAGAGTCATTCTACAATTCTTCCAGAGAATGAGGCAACTGCATATTAACCAATATGAGACAATCCTAAAAATACATTTTAAGGGGGGGCGGGGAAACACGATGCTAAATGTAATGTGGTGTCTTGAATTGGACCCTAGAACTGAAAGGACATAACTAGTAAAATCTAAGTAAGTTCTGTAATTTAGTTAATAATATGGTAGCAATGTTCATTTCTTCATTTTGACATGGTATTACAATTTTAAGCAATCACATTTGTTAATGTCACCACCAATTTAATCAGAAATGTCTTTAAGTGCACTGGGAAGCTATCAAGTCACAGTGGCAGATATGTTTTCTAAAACTCTAATTTTCAGTTGAAAGTTTGAATTTTATCACTGGCAACAAATTCTACTGGTCGTTTTCTTTGAAGTGACAGGCTCATATCATTCACTTTTGATAAAATGTCTCCTAAATACCCAACTCTTAATAAACATAGTTTGTCTCAATCGTTTCAAATAAAAATGGTGTTCCATGGGAAAAGTAACTACTTTAGCTTGAAGCTCAACCAATTGCACAAGTGCTTCACCATGTACTTTGGTATGCAGAAGCACTTTATGTATCCTTAATGTGTATCACACAGAATATTAAGATATGTACTCAAAAGTTGATGTTTAATAAAAACTCATAATCTCTACTGCTTCACCAAAGACATTTTAAAGTGAAATTGTCATTTTTAAATAGTGAGTATATGGCATTAATACAATTATTGCTACTACAGTAATTGTTTTTGCCCACTATTGCATTTATATAATCAGTGCGAATGTCAATGCAATAGAAAGGTAAATAATGTCTTAGTTTTATTATGATAATAGTTTGGGCATTTCAGATGGACCCCTGAAAACATCTCAGAGACCCCCAGGTGTCTGCAGACTATATTTTGAGATTAATTCTCTCCATCCTACAAGTCTAGGTTTTCTCTGCCTCTTGTTCACTGATATGCCTCCAGGGCCTAGATTATGCCTGGAACATAGTAGGCACTTAATTATTATATAATTACTTAATGATGTAATTAATCAGAATTAGATCATAACAGTGAAGAGTTTATAATCTGCATTACTGGAAACATTTTTAAAAACAGTTTGAATAGGTAAAATATACATCAGGATACATGGTGAAAAGTTTCCTACTTTGCCTTCCCCAAGGCAACTTAAGTTGCTTTTTCAGACATAACCACTGTTGTAAGTTTCTTATGTATTTTTCCAGTGATATTTTATGGATTCACAAGTATTATATACATGAGAAAATTATATACTCTTTACTTCTACTAATTTCAACGTCTTAAATAACCATAACGCCATGTCAAAATGAAGAAATTAACATTGCTACAATATTATTAACTAAATTACAGAACTTATTTAGATTTTATTAGTTATGTCTTTCAGTTCTAGGGTCCAATTCAAGATACCACATTACATTTAGCATAGTGCTCCCCACCCCCCTAAAATGTATTTTTAGGATTGCCTCATATTGGTTAATATGCAGTTATCTCATTCTCTGGAAGAATTGTAGAATGACTCCCTGGAAATGGAATTACAGGGCCAATGAGTATGTGTGTTTAAAAATGACCAGACCCCTTTCCCTCAAAGAAATTACCATACCTTTCTAACTAGTAGATTTGAGTGCTGCAAATTTCTTTGAAGTTCCAAGATTAAGATTGAGGACTCAATGAAGGTGATAAATGTAAAATACTCAAACATTTTTTGAATACTTGAAAATAATTATTTTTAATGTTCTGGCACAAACACACATAGCATTGCACGATTTACATTAAACCAACAATTCCTTGTACCATGACCCGCATGTATAGTTTGTTCCTCTTATTACCACTAGGGGACTCTGCTGAAAGGGTTTTTATAATTTATTTTGGTCAATTTAGGGAAAGGTTTCCAGATGATGCTTTAGACTTCTTAAAATTTGAAAGAGATGATCTAATCTCACTTTCTTATTTTGCACATGAGGAAACTGATATTGGCCAAGAGAGTGAGGATGGAATAGAGCTGGAATCAAAAATCTCTTGGTTCCTGTGGTTGGAGTTCAAGAAATTCTTTTTTTGCCATGTGCCTCCACTGAATGATTCACTCCCTGTGGCTATTTCCTTTTTGCTGCCACAATTTTAGTAATTTTTGCTAAAACAGTGTATTTGTGATATTTTTCTAATACGATACTTTACTGATTGGTTAAGTGAAAGAAGTGTATGAAACATAAACTAAGAAAACTTTATTATTCAAAAATGTTCTATTCCAAGTATCTGTATTCCAACCATTTTACTGTAAACCCTAGCAACCACATGGCCTTTCGAACTTACTTTCCACTGAAAACATTTTACTCTTATCTTTACTCATTTATTCATATATACACACATACATAATATACATATAAACTATTATTACATGCCTCAGTTCAGGGGTTCTCATAGTGTGGTCCCTGAATCGGCAGCAGCAGCATCTAGGAACTTGTTGGAAATGCAAATTAGGCCCACCCCACACTCTAGCGATGGGGTCCAACAAGTCTTTTTTAACAAGGTCCGTTGAGGATTCCGATGTACATTCAAGTTTGAAAACTATGGTTTTAATTCCACAGCTCGGCATTATCTAAGTAGGTCAACACCTGGCTTCTAAAACCACTTCAAGCATCTTCATGGAGTACTTGTCTTAAATACATCGCATGGGACCCAACAACGACCTCACTTAATTCAATGATTTCTAGTACCAGGCACGATCACAGTAATAGTGGTACTGTAATGTCTTGGAACAAAAACGGACCGCGGTGGATTTTCTGGGCCTATACCAGCAGAAAATGGGCCGGACTCAGTTCCGTGGTAGTGTTCTCATACACCAAACGCAGCCAAGCATATTAAGCCCGTGGGTTCCGTGACTGAGTTCAAGGAAGTGCTCCAAGCCTGGTGGGGCCCTGTGAACCAGTCACGTTGGAAGCCCGGCCTATACCCCACTGGTTTGAAAAGAGGCGGAGGAGCAGGAGACCACCCAGGAGGTTGGGGCAAGGCAGGCAAAGGCGGAAGCCGCACCCTCCAGGTCCCAGACGCCGGCAGGGCGGAGCCACGCGGCCGCAGCTCTGGGAGAGACGCGCGGCGCGGGGATCCGGGCTCGCGGCTCAGGCGTACGGAGCTGCAACGGGAGCGGCTGCGCCGCCGGGTCGGGTCAGCGTCGTGCGCATGCGCGGACGGGCGCCATTTTGGTGGCCGGACACGGAGGTGATTCCATACTGAAGAGAGAGCGAGGCGGCCTGGGTGGCAGTGGCAGTGTTCGTGTGCTCGGGTGTGAATCACAGAGGGAGGAAGCGGTGGAGGAAGAGGTGGCGGCGGTGGCGGTGGTCGTAGCGGTGGCGGAGGAGGCGGGTACGAATCAGCTGCGGGCGGAGACATGGCCAACATCGCGGTGCAGCGAATCAAGCGGGAGTTCAAGGAGGTGCTGAAGAGCGAGGAGGTCAGAAATGAACTCCCGGACATCCCCCACCTCAGCCCAGGGCGGGAGGGCCCTATCAGCGGCGACTCCCAATATTCCCGGGAACGCCCGGGTGGCCCTCATCGCGGCCGCCCTTCTGCCTATGGGGAAGCAGCAGTCTTCCCCGCTCCTTCCGCCACCTTCCCTTCCCCTCCCAGGGCCCTGGGATGGACGGTCTCGCGGGCGGGTGGCGTGGAGAGGAACACGGTTTGGGTGGGGGAGGAAGCAGGGGGGCACATGTCGGCGGTGTGTGAGCTTTAGAGAGAGACACGAGGTAGGGGCAGCAGCTGGAAGAGTGGCTGTAGGGTGGCGAGGGAGCAGGCCGAGCCTGAGAAAACCCGGGAAGTGGGTTGGGGGAAGGGGAAAGGTGGTAACTGGATCCGGAGAGCCGCGCTGCCCGAAGGCTCCCACTTTTAAGGGTATTCTTTCTGGGTTATAGCTGTCTGGCCTCCACTGTCCTTTCCTTAGAGAAGGAGCTGTGAGAGTCCTTAGGTGTTGATGAAAGGAGGACATTCCAAGTTACTCACTCTTATTGAGTGTTGGGAGGAAAGGGGATACTGTCTTACTTGAGAGAGAATTTTCACCTGAGGTAGGAAATTAATTCCAATCTAGACCATTATCTCATTTTTATTTACCCCCAATTCCTAGGCCTCTTTTTCTGTTGACTCCTAGAGCTTTTGACTAGGTAAAGGCAAGTCGTTTGGTGTATTAAAGGCATTTAAATATTTTTAGCTAGGAAAAAATAATGGAGTGTGGGAGAAGCTTATTTCAGAATATTACTTACAAGTTACAGAAGTTACACATCAGAAAACCTCTCCCAAGACAATGCCTCTGTGACTATGTTGTGCCATGAAACTTCATTGTGATGTCCTTCATAGTTAAATTGTTTCTACTTTTTAAAACAGCCTTATTAACTATATGGAATTTCACTAGATTAATGCATTGTTATTATCTCCTTACTTAGTAGGTATATCATAATAACCTATCTAAAATGATTAAAAAAAATTTTTTTTTCTCAAGCTGCTCTTGAGTCCTGCAGAATTTAGATAAACTAGTGGTGGACTCATTTATTTATATAAGATATTCAAAATGTTCTAGTAGTTAGACTTAGAACTATGCAAGTATCAGTAAAATTTTTCATACCCAAGCCAACAAGAATTCCAGGTGGTTTTTCTTCCTTGAATTTAACAAAGAAAGATTAAAAAGCAATACTGAAATGGTTATTATTTTCAATATGTAAATACTATTATCGAATGCATCACTGTTATTTGTATTTTTGTTATATTGGTACTTCGATAATCTCAGTGATTTGTGAAATTCAGCACTCAAGTATGTGATGAGTAATTGACATAAATCTGATAGCACTTGAGCTTTTTTGTGTCTATAGTGATAATGTATCTTTCCAATTAGACAGAAAAAGTAATTTAAAATTATCGAAAATGACAAATACTAAATTTATTGAATGGAATAATATATAAGTAATGATAGGTTTTACAGGACATGTGTATGAACTCTGACCTGTGCATTTGTTCTAATGCCAAAATTCTGAATGGAAGGATGACTTTGTATTTTTGTGGTACAGTGCAGAAATAGAGTCATAAATGCCTGTACTGATTTACAGTGAAACAGTGACTTTTATATTCCAGGATAGTCGACATATATATTCCTTATGAAAGATTGCAGCTAATATTGTTGCCAACAGCCTAAAACATTTTCTTCTATAGTAAGGTTATATAAGCCTGAGACTTAATATAAAATTTCTAATGATTTATTTTCAGTTACCTAAAAGTGGTAAGTTGCTTTTTTTCTAATTCATATGGTACCTTTCTGTGAAGCAACTTTTCAGCATGATATTCTTAGCACTTAAATTGAAGCCGAAAAGAAATCTTGTGTTGTTATAGTGATGCTTATTGTTAAAATAATGCTGCTCTAAGGGATGGTGAAGCCTTGCTTCTTTGTCTGTCTTAGTGTTTCAGAGGAAGAAAACAGGAAATGCAAAAAAATTTTTTTTTTTTTTTTTTTTTTAAGAATAGTACCTTTATAAATCTGGACGGAAACTGCTTCCAGAAAGTAAGTTGCAAAGTACACTTAGGAAAGGGTCAGATTATTTAATTTTGAACTATAACCAATAAATAGCTTTATTTGGACCAATATTTTTTTTTCATCTATATTTTAGTAGGGCCAATTCTATAAGAATTTTCAGCTCATTGAAAAACGTAGTACAGTCCATGTGTTTCCTTTTTAAGTGTGTAAATGCAGTATTTTGAGTCAGGTAGGTAATCAGGGTTTTTCATTATATCACCTATGTAAAATCTCCAGTTTACCAATTATTTCATATGCTTGAGTTTACTAAGAATACTGGTTGTTATAAGGATTGGAGGTGGGGTGCCTTTGTAAAGATTTTTGGTGTCTGGCCATAAGAAGTTATAAGTGGCCATTCTTGAAATGTGTTGTTAATTCAATATATCCTCCAAGATAAAGCAAATGTGGAAGGCAAGGTACAGAATAGTGTGGAGGAGGCCACCATTTGTATCAGAGGTGGGGAAATATGTTTATTTGTAGAGATGAAACGATTAATGAGAAATTGGTAAAATTGATTACTTCTGTGTAGGGTAGTTGGATGTCTGGGACAATAGGCATCAAAAGAACTCTTGAATTTTAAGTAATGTGAACATGTTTTTTACTCAAAACAAAATAGTAAAAGCACTGTCTAGGTCATTTTTCCTTGAGACCGTGTTTGGAAATTCATCCTTTATGTGTCAGATACTAATTTTTAAATGTGAGTGAGAATTTTAAGTTATGTTTCAGAGCTTCTAGGAGTGGAAAATTGATTTAAAGTGCATTCTGTAGTTATTTTGCAAGTCAAATTATGTAAGTGAATTGTTGATTGTGAGGATATAGTAAAACCGATCTGTATTCACAGGTTATTACTTACTATTAATTATTATTGCCAGTAACTACCATTTGTAGAGTGGCTCTCAGTACCATTTGTTTATACATTTTTGCTAATTCTCAAGAACAGGTCTTTGAATTAGATTTTCTGTTTCTTAGAAGAGAAAATTGAGATCAGAAGAGTTAAATTATTTGTCTGCAAACATATAGCTTTGGATTTAAATCTAGGTCTGCTTGTGTTTATATGGTGCCACACTGTCCTGACTTGCCAAGGATAGGCATGCTTTTAATTATTTAAAAATAATTGAGCCTGGTTTGTATTACTGGTTAAAGGATTTAAACACAACCTAATTTAATTGTTAGTTTAAACATTAAAATAAGTGTTACCTGTAATTAACTTAAGATTTACTTGAATTTCAGTATGTAAAATATTTTAAAATTTGAAGCTTAATGAAGTAAAATGCCCTTAAATCAGTGCACTTACTCTTGTTTGTTCTTGTGCTATATGATACCTGTAGTTTTTTTTTATTGTAGCTATACTTTGCTAACATTTTCTTGGATTCTCATAGGGACTATTTAACAAATATTAACAAATTGCATTAACAAATTGAGTTGGCATTAACAAATTGATTTCATGAATACTACTATTGTATAAGTTTTCATAAAGCATTTAAATTGATTTTTGTTTCTATTATTGTTTAATATATTTAATATATTTTTCTAACTTGATCTAGATTATGTTAGATAGCACAGCCAGCCCTCTCCCCATCTCCCTACCCTCCCTCTCTTTCTGTCAGTTGAGTCATCTAAAAATGTCTTCAGACTGCCAAATGTTGAGAACGACTGCTATAGACAAAACTCTTTAGGAGAACATTTAAGGTTATTAAAGTAGTTTAATTTATCTAAAAGATGGACAATAAAGATATTAAAAATTATATAGCATGGCTACTACTAGCTTTGAATGTTTTGTTTCTTTTTTTTTTAAAGACTTAAGTTTGTTTTCCCTTTATAAATTAATTATTGTTTTTTAAACTTTCTCCTTTTTGTTTTAAAGAAACAGGTGAAATTCCCTACTAAAAACCAATATAACCAGTTTTTGAACAGTTCTTTTAGTTGAACAGTGATTTGATTTTACAGTTACATAAGTTATAGTTCTGTGTAACTTATTTAAATAGTATGCCTTTTGGGGTTTTGGGTGTGGGCTAAGCAAGAAAAGTTTAAAGATTGGGCAAAAAAATTAAAGCCTGTCCAAGTAATGCTGATTGAGGTGCATTTCTTGTTTTACTTTACTATTATAAAAACTTTGATTTCTGTCTATCAGGCCTAGATTTAGATGCATCTGGGGTCCCCTAGTATGTCACCCTGTGTAAAAGGTTTATATTCTTAATGTTATTTCTCAATAAATATTATCAACATTTATTGAACATATTGACCACAGCCCCAAAAGACTTACCTGGTTGGACATAGATAAAAATGTTAGAGGAAGAGCGTAAACTCTGTCGTAGTTCTGAGGGTAGGTGTATAAAGAGAGGTTCTTGAGTTAGGTTCCAAAAGAAAGTTAATACTCACCTCAGGTTTGAGAAGACAGTCGCAGGGGAATTACAGGAATACTGTAATTTATAAGTAAATGATCTTTTTGTAGTCATCTGAATTGGAACTGGGGAGCAGAGATCATTGACAAAATAAGGCAAGGAACACATGTACATATATAGAACAGAAAGGTTGCACAGCTCTAGTATTTACATAGTTGTTGAGTTAGAGCACCTTTCAAAGTTTCTTGACTGTTACTGTTGTGGAAAAAATACCGGTTTCATATCAGAGTAAAATGTACATGCAGTGAAGTATGATCAGCACTCAAATCAAGAAATAGAATATTATCAGGACCATAGGAACCCCACCCCTAACCCCTTTCCAGTCACTTTCCTGATTTCTGGTAGCACAGATTAGCTCTGAGTATGTTCGAATAAAAGAATAGACATGACTGTACACTATATGATTATTTTAATTTTGAAGATTTTCAAAAGATGCCTTTCAAAATCTCCAAAAAATATATTAATAGTGTCTTAGAAAATGCGATGAAATTTATTGAATATTAGAGTTGCAAGACCCCTTAGATCCAGGCCAAACTTCTCATCTGTAAGATCAGGAAACTGAGACCTGGGGAGATTGTTGTTCAGTGACACGGATCAGTTAATGGTGAACCCAGGCTTTTTACATGTCAGTCCACTTCAACCATTACATATGATTGTTTTATGGGACTGTCCTTTTCCTAACTAATATATTAGCTGAATACTAATAAAAATTTAAGTACAGCAGTGAAGTGACAGTTTAATATTGAGTAAGTATATTTTGCTTTTCTCTATGTTTGAGAACTTAAAATTTGCCAGCTCCTTAAGCATAATACAGTAAATTTAGCTTAGTGATTAAGACTGTGGGAATTGGAATTAGATTTTCTTTGAGTCCTGACTTTTCTACTTAATACCTGCAGCACTAACTGTATCTCAGTTTTCTTACCTGAAAAAATGTGGGAAGTTTAAGGGTCTCAACAGTGCTTAGAGCAATGCCTGGACCACATTAAACATTCAGTAAATGAATAGCTTTTAAGATTTTAAAATTAACTATACTTTCATCTTCTTTTTGTTCTTGGATCATGAAGGTTTCCTTTAATGGTTTAGTGATAGCTTTATGTGAATTAGCCTCACAAGTCTGAATGTGGGGCTTGAGTGCTTCTAATGGTGTTTCTTTGTCATTGTGTGCAAGCCTATGGGGCTAGTGGCCAAAGAGAATACAAAAAAAAAATATGGGTCTTGTTCTCCAGGTGTTGGTTAATTTTTCTTTAGGAGACAATGATAAATTGGAGAAATGTTTGTGTTAAAATGTCATCTTTCTAAGTGACAAATTATTTGGAAGTCTTTCAGGTAATGTACGAGTTAACAGGATTATTTTGGATTTCTTGACATGGCTCTGGTAAACTTGACCTGGACCAGGGAATCCAAATTTTAATCCCTATGGTGTGTAATCTGGAATCCCTTTGTAAACCTGAGTTTTAAATTGGGTCTTGGGAACTAGAAAGTGGCACTCACATCCATCTGACATTCATGGTGTTCTCTTATAGAATTCTGAAAAGGTGAGAACTTCAATTCATTTAAAACCCTTATCCTTCTTCCTCCCTTTAATTCTTCATTTTTACTGCAAATTTAAAATAATAACTACCAATAGTTGTATGCGTGCTGTCTTACATTTTATATATATGGCAGCTTTATGAGGTTAATGATTTAGATGCACCTGGGGCCCCTAGTATGTCACCCCTCTGTAAAGGATATATATAATTTCCCAGTAAATATTGTTGAGCATATTGACCATAGCCTCAAAAGACTTAACTTGTTGGAGTTAGATAAAAAAATTCTTGATCAGAAAGTTGCAACTTTGAAGAACTTAAGTCATTCTCAGTATCAAGTAACTTGGTAGTGGAACAGGGTTTTAAAATCAGGTCTCTTGACTCTAAAACATTTACTGATAATAATGGCAGGAATAGTGTACAATCATCATACCTGCTTGCTTCCTGCCTATCATTTTTAAAGATTTTTTTAAATTATGAAATATTTTACACTTAAAGGTTTAGGAAATAGCACATGAACAACTTTATATCCATGGTCCAGATTTAACAGAACTTTACCCTTTCATTCATACTTGATTAAGTGGCACACTACTCCCCCCGCCCCCCAACAAAACAGACTTTACAGCTGTTTATTTTGTAACCTTTTCTCTATTCCATTCTCCTTCCTTCTTAAAAGTTACCACTATGCTGAAGTTGGTGTATATTCTTTCTAGTCATATTTTTGTTTTTACTATTGATAAACATAGTGTTTTTTAGTGTAAAAACATTTTCTTAGTGTTTTTTTAAAAACTATAGATGATTTTAATATTCTACATCTGCAACTTCTCAGCATTGTATTTTTCGACTTTAGTTCTTTAAATTTTATAGTATTCCATTTCACAGTTAAAATTCAATCTATTGATGGCATGTAGTTAATAACTTTTAGCTATGATAAAATAAAAAGATGTATTGAACATTATTATAAATGTTTTCTTAGGCCATATACAAGTTTTTCTAGGAAATGGAATTGCAGCATCTGAGTGTATTTTCATTCTTATGCTTTGTATCAATACTCCCTCTAGCAGTACATAAAGTTCTAATGACCTAAGACTTAAGATTTTTGTCAGTCTGATGGATATGAAATAGTAGATTATTTTAATTTTCATTTCCCTAGTCTAGTCAATAGAGATATTAAACATATTTTTGTGTTTATTGGCCATTCTTTCTTTTGTGAATTTAGCATTTGCATTCCTTACTCATTTTCAAAAATTTGTATGGTTTATATATTTCTTATTGATATACAGGAATTCTTTATGTATGTAATTTTGATGACTTCCATTTTGTGGCTTGACTTTTGGCTTTGCCTTATTTTTTTAATGCTCTTTTTGAAATTGTAACATACATGTAACCAAATTTACCATTTTATATATTTTTAAGTGTACAGTTTCAGTAACATTAAGTACATTGACCTTGTTGTGCAACCATTACCACCAACCATCTCCAGGACTCTTTATCTTGTAAAACCAAATCTCTACCCGGTAAACAAGAAGCCTGGCCCCTAGCAATCACCATTCTGCTTTCTGTCTGAATTTGCTGACTGTGTTATATATTACTTGTCCTTTTATGACTGGCTGGTTTCACTTAACTTTGTCATATCTTTCATCTTAACCAAAAGTTTAATTTTAAAGGAGTCAAATTATTTTGTCTTTTCTTATATGTTGTGCTTTTTGTATTTTAAGAAAATTTTTTTCTGCTTTGGTTATAACAAAGATATTCTCCTATATTTGGTTCTCAAAAGTCAGTTCGTTCCTTGACTTCTATATTCAGGCTTCTATCTCTGCCATATCATATTGATACTACTTCTTCAGCCTTTACCAGTATCTCCCAAATTGTCAGATGCAAAGTAAGTTCCTAGCAGTCCATTTTGTATACCTTTCTTCCAGCATTTCCATTTCCATCTCACAGTGTTCCTCTTTTCGTTGCTCTGAGACTGCTTTTCCAGCTTTTCTTCAACTTCTGTTACTACCCTTTATGTTACTGATTTTATTCCCCCTCCTCCATTTATGTTCTGAATCTTTGTTTTCTCTTTTGCATTCCTTTTGTTAATTACCCTAGGTCAGGTTTTCATATCTCAGAGGGATTGTTTATATTATAGTAGTTGGCTTATTATACTTCTCTACCTTTAGTCTCTCCCAACCTCCGTTTAACTCACTTGGTGACATGCCACAGGATTTAATTTTTAAAATATGATCTCGTCATTTTTCTTTAGGTTCTTTAACTTATTGCATAGTCAAAACCTTTATACTGTTCTAGCCTACCATTCCTCACTTATTTCTCATCAAGTCTCAACACAGTTGCACACTTACCACATACCTCAGACCCTAATTCTCCCTCAAACCTCTCGCTATACTAAATTGCTTGCTATTTAGTTGTTCTGTCTACTCGGGATAAACCCTTACCTCCTTTCTTTGCCTTTTGAACCTTGCTTATCCTTAAATGCCACTCATGATAAGTCATTCTTGAACCCACAGTTTACCTTTGTTCTCTAGTATTACTTTGTCAGGATTTTATTAGAGCAGATATTATATGATTGATAATTGTATATGTTTCTTTCTGCTTCTGGTAATCTTTGGGCTCCTTGAGGATTCTTACTCATTTATTTTTCTTTTCAGCATCTTTCATGGTACCTGCCCTAGTAACATTTAAAATATGCTAAAATAAACCTTTGATGGGTATCTGATTTTTTTGGAGCTGCTGCCAGAAGTGTTCTTTGCATAGGTTTAAGGAAGGCCTATTATGCTCTTAATTATTTTTAGCTTTCATATAATTATGAATTTTTCTAGTAATTACAAATGAAAGGCTGGTATATGTAGCCTTTTGCTCAAGTGACCGTGGGTGCATTACTTTTATGTTTTTTTTTGTTTCATGTGACCCATCCTGTTTGGAATTGGCATACTCAATTGTGGATTGTCTGATAATATTACTCTTCAGCATGGTAATAAAACATTTCGTGCTTCATTTTTCTTATGTCATTCTGCAGTAGTACCTTCATTTCAAAAACATATGACAGTTTATGCATCTATTATATATTTAGGTATTTCCAGTTTCTTGCTGGTGCACATGTGTAAGAATTTTGGGTGTGTATTACTAGGTTGTTGGGTGTTTGAGATTTTAGGTGGTTATTTCATACATTTTATATATCCATGAGCTTGGTCATACTTATATATCCTTACGTTGTTTACTTAGGTGCTATATCTCCATCTGCCCATAAGAACTCTTTGAGTGTGAGACATTGAGGGTGGAGACCAAGTATCTTACTAATTTTTGATTCTGCATGGCTTGGGCACTTGTTTTCCTAAATGAGTTTAAGGCTTTTCTTAAGCTCCAGGGTTCTCATCCCCAACCACTATGAAAATAATACCTTTTATCTTGCCTCTGGGACTATTAAGAGTTGACTATTTTGATAAAGGTGGCCTCTAGGTGAAGTCGAGTTTCTGCTCTAAATTTAAGTGTTGATAATGTAATAAAGTCCTGAATTGGGGTGATATAATATCCAAGCCCAAACTGGAAAATAAGATGGTAGTAAGGGAATCTTTTTTTTTCTTTTTTTTTTTTTTTTTGTAGTTTTACCCTTTGAAGATCTCAAGGGGCATTTATTTAGTATTATATATGATGACATCTGTATCCCATGGTTTAACTCTTTAGTTTAATTCTACATTATGCTTCATTTATTCGACTAACATTTATTGAATGCTACCTCTGTTGTTAATAAGGTAGACATGGTCCATGCTGTTGTGGAGTAAATTATGGTCTAGTAAGGCAATGAGACGTAGACAGTTGTTTATGTGTTTGAGTTTAAGTTAGAACTCGGGGGGTGGGGGGTAACCTAACCTCGGGGGAAAAGTTTCTTGGGAATAACTCTTAAACTTATACTTGGGAAGATAAATTGTAATTAACTTTGTTATATATTATGATGATCAACTCTAATATGCATATAGAAAGCTAGTAATTATTATACAGTGAAGAATATAGGGCTTTTCCCCTTTAAATAAATAGCCAATTTCTGTGAATATGAAAGTAACAAATGTTTGCTTATTATTGAATTTAGGAACTATATTAAAGTAAAAATTAATTGTAATCTCACTCCCAGGGATATTTCTTTTCTTCAAAATATTTTCATGTTGTCTATGAAATATTTAAAATATACAGCTACATCTGAGGTTCCTTTCATTGTTTTTTCTACATATGTGCATACGTAAACATATTTAAACAGCTTTGAATATAATTCCCATGTGACTTTAAACCTAAATCTATAATTTTTAATGTTTTTTAGTCATTTGAAACTGTCTTTTCCTACTAGACTGAGCTTTCAAGGGTGGGTATCATAACACATTCATGTATATCAGCTCTTTTAACAAATACTTTGGGGCTCCATCTTTGCTAGGCATCATGATATATGCTGGGCAAGAGAAGACAGATAAACGAGTGATAAATGCAATGCCAAGAAATATAATAATATGGTACAGATGAAATTAATTGTTTTTGATTGGGTATTCAGAAAAGAAATATAATATTGTACAGTTGAAATTGATTGTTTTTGATTGGGTGTTCAGAAAAGGCCTTTCCTAGGATTTTAGACTTATATTGAGATCTGAATGACGATCTCTAGGGAGGATCATTCCAGATCAGAGGAAACAGTTAATATAATGGTCATAAAGCAGGAATGAATTTGCTCTCAGGTTATTGTGGCTGGAATATGATGGGTAAAGGAGGAGAATGGTGCAAGATGAAGTTGAAGATGTGGGCAGGAGCCAGATCACATAAACTTTCTAAGCCCAAAGTAAGAAATTTGGATTTTAAGTGACTCTAAAGGCCATTTGAGTATTTAAAACAAAGGACAAAATTTGTGTTTTTAAAATACCACATTGGCTGCTATGTGGAGAATGAATTGAGACTGAAGATGTGAGGAAAAGGGGTTTAAGAGTTTGGGGTCAGGTTTGCCTGGATGTAACAAAAGAAACAGTAGTTGTGGTTCAAACAAACAAAAGTTTGGAGGGAAATATCCCATAGTTGCTTGCTTTAGTGCAGTGGTCCCCAACCTTTTTGGCACCAGACACCAGTGCTCCTATGAGAATCTATTGTCTGAGGTGGAGCTGAGGCGGTGATGCTAGCACTGGGGAGTGGCTGGACATATAGATGAATCTTCACTGGCTTGCCAGCTACTTAACTCCTGCTTTGTGGCTTTGTTCCAGGGGTTGGGGACCCCTGGTTTAGAGGAAGTGCGGTGAGAAACTGGCAATTCTGGTCAACTTTTTAAAGGAGTTTTGCTTTGATAGGGGAACTGGAGGAGAATATGGCATCAGATCTTTAAAAATATTTTTCTAGTGGATATTAGCATATATTTGTATGTCGTGAATGGGAAACCGATTGTGCTAGAATGAGGAGATATAATTGAAGGTGCAAAGTCCTTCAGAAGAACAGTGGGTGGTATTCCTAGCATAAGTGGAAGGATTATTTTTTAATAGGAACACAGATGCTCAGGGCCATGTTAAGTTTCCATTTGATATTTGTTATAGTCTTCGCTTGAACATGAGACAGTGATTAATGAGGGTGCCTCTCCCCCACAGCAATAATGCTTGAAGCAGACACAAGAAATTGTTTTTTAGTTAATTGCGAATGAGTTTAACTAACATTGGAACTTTGCCATATGAGTACCATGAAGGAAAAAAACATGAAGGTTGTGGAGAGTATTTGCAAAGGGAGTGATTACAGTGCATGCACATGCAATCTAAACTGGTTAAGGAGGGAAGTGAGGATATTAGAAGTGATTGATAATGAGGGAGAGGTGATGTTTCAGTGAAGTCTGCTAATAGCTGGGTTTGGAGTATTAAAGTGAACTTAATCTAATGAAATCGAGAAACTTGGAAATCTTGAAATGGATTTCAGAGAAGGTGCAGTTTTTGTTGATGACAGAAGCCAAGGGTAAGACCATGGGGAAGAGAGCTTCCAGACTATTAGTACTTGTCAAGAACACAGGCAGCCCTTGTCGCCATGCTCTTCTATGAGAATTTAGAGGAAATGTACAAACATGACAAATTTAAGTGACAATCTCCCATCAACCATGGGGTAGCTGTTGATATTAACATCTTTTTTTCTTTTTACCAAATCAGTATCTTGGCACGTATGCTGTTTTGTATCCTTTTTTTCTCTTAATATATCTTGTATTTTCTTCATGGTATTGAATATTCTTCTAAAACTATTTAGTATTTAATTATATATTTAAATTACATAGTATTTAATTTATATATTAATATTTAGTATTACCTCAGTAAACTATTCTTTCATTGAACATTTCTAAGTTGTTTCTATTTTTCCCCACTATATATACTGAATGGAATGTCTTTACATAGTAATTTTTATTTGAGTTTATTTCCTTAAGAGAGATGCCTGGAAATAAGTTACTGGGTCAGCGTATCTGAATTTTCATACTCTTATGATCAAAGTGCCTTCTAGAATGGTTGTTGTAAATTACTGTAGCACTGGTACAGCAGGAGGCAGCCCATTTCTTTATGTTCTTACTGTTAATGCAATCTTTTTTTTTTTTTTAAGTCAAATAGAAAAAGCAACTATCTTTTTAATAAAACTAGTTTGTATTTGTTTAGAATTTTCCTGGGTAAGTTTGGAGGATCAAAGCCGTATTTGTCTTGTAAAATGTGTTTGTAATTATCCTATCTATTTTACTGTTTTAATAGTATGTGATTTTACTTTGTACATTGAGATATATATATGTTTGAGAACTAGGTGGTTTTTTAGAGAGTGATCATTAAAAGGTATTTTAAAAAAATTATTTTTTCACTTTTTGTCTTAATGTTCTGTTTACATTCAAAATTATCAATTTGGTGTTTTTAAAAAATCCTTATTTAATATACTACATCTCATTTGTTACTTATGATGTTATTGATGTAGTAAGTACAGGGTACAGTTTACATCATTTTTAGTGTCCTTTTTTCTTCTGTTTCTTTATCTCTATCTGTCAAGCCTTGAATTTTCAATTTTATTTCAATGAGTCACTGGTTCCATTTTTCTTTTTGTCTTAGGTCTTGTTTTTTTTTTCCTGCCCATTCTTTTTACCTTTTAAAATTCTTTCTTTAATTTTCTTAAGTGATATAGGAATTTGGAAAATAAAAAAAGTTGTTTTAGATTACTTAGGGCTACAGCCATGCCACCCTGAATGTGCTCCATCTCATCTGATCTCAGAAGCTAAGCAGTATCTGGCCTAGTTAGTACTTGGATGGGAGACCACCCAGGAATACCAGGTGCTATAGGCATAAAAATAAATAAACAAATTTTTGCAGGAGAAAATGTATATATTTGATGAGCTATCTTTTTCTTTTATAGTGTGCCTGTAAGCTTTTCTGTGGTATTAACTAATAAGTTATTCGTTTGTTTCATTTTATTAAAAAATGTTGAGGCCTCTGGTTAAAATTATATTTATTAACTTTTGTATTTGTTAGTTTTTCTGAGGTAATCCAAGGTATTGTAGTTTTTTATTTTGTTTTAAGTTACAGGGTCAGGGTTATCTTTTGGGTTAGTATTAGTGTTAAGTTTAGGTATATATTTAGGCTTATATTAGAATTAGGGTGGAGGTTATATATAGGATTAGGTTTAGTGTGGGGTTAGGTTTAGGGTTATGGAAACATTCAGATATAGAGTTAGGGTTAGGGTTGTGGTTATTTACAGGGTTAAGATTCAAGTTAGGGAGAGGATCGAGGTTAGATATGGGGTTAGGGTTAGGATGATACTTATGGAGAAGGTTAGGTATAAGTTTAGGTTTTGAGTTAGGTTTGAGGTTAGGTATAGGGTTAGGATTTAGGTTAGTAGTAGAGGTTAGGTTAGGTTTTGGATTAGGGTTAGCTTATTTTTTTTACTTTTTAAATTTCTCACAGTTGACATTCGATGTTATTTAGGTTTCAGCTATACAGCATAGTGGTTTTATATTTATATAACTTACAAAGTGATCTCCCCCCAATAAGTCTACTGCCCTGGCACCATACATAATTATTACAGTATTATCGACTATATTCCGTATGCTGTAATTTATGTTCCCATGATTATTGTGTAACTGCCAGTTTGTACTCCTTAATCCCATTACCTTTTTCACCCAGCCCCCTGACCCTCCTCCTGTCTGGCAGCCATCGGTTCTCTATATCTATGAGTTTGTTTTCTTTTTGTTCATTTATTTTGTTTTTCAGATTCCACACATAAGTGAGATTATGTGGTATCTGTCTTTTTCTGTCTGACTTATTTCACTTAGCATAATACCCTCTGATCTAGCCTTATTGTTGCAGACGGTAAGATTTCATTCTTTTTTATGACTGAGTAATATTCTATTGTATATATGTGTCACCTCTTTATCCAGTTGTCTATTGATGGACACTTAGGTTTCTTCCATATCTTGGCTACTGTAAATAATGCTGCAGTGAATGTAGGAGTGCATATATCTTTGTGAATTAATGTTTTAGATTTCTTCAGATAAATAATTAGAAGTGGAATTGCTAGATCATAAGGCAGTTCTGTTTTTAATTTTTTTAACGGAAACTCAATACCGTCTTTCATAGTGGCTGCACCAATTTGCAGCTCCACCAACATTGCATGAGGGTTCCGTTTTCTTCACATTCTCACCAACACTTGTTTGTTGATTTATTGATCATCGTCATTTTGACAGGTGGAAGGTGATATCTCACTGTGGTTTTAATTTACATTTTTCTAATGATCAGTTATGTTGAGCAACTTTTCATATATCTATTGGCCATTTGTATGTCCTCTTGGGAGAAATGTCTATTCAGGTCCTCTGCCTATTTTTTAATTGTATCATTTGTTTTTGTTGTTGAGTTGTGTGAGTTCTATAAATTTTGAATATTAACCACTTACTGGGTGTATTATTGGTGAATATTTTCTCCCAGTTGGTAGATTGTCTTTTTGTTTTGTTAGTTTCCTTTGCTGCACAAAACTTTTTAGTTTGATATAATCCCATTTGTTTATTTTTTCTTTTGTTTCCCTTGCTCGAGGGGACTTGTCCCCCCAAAAATATTACTGAGAGCAGTGTCTGAGTTTACTGCCATGTTTTCATCTACAAGTTTTATGATTTCGAGTCGTATATTTGTCTTTATTTTGAGTTTATTTTTATGTATGGTGTAAAAAAAGTGGTCTAGTTTTATTATTATTATTATTATTATTATTATTATTAATTTATTTTTTTTACATGTATCTGTCCAGTTTTCCTTACACCATTAATTGAAGAGACTGTCTTTACCCCATTGTATATTCTTGCCTCCTTTGTTAAAGATTAATTGACCATTCAGTTCTGGGTTAATGGTTGGTGAAATGGATTGGCCCCTTTCAAGGTGTATAATGCAGATGGTCTGGTTGCTGTGGTAAGGAAGAAGTGAAGTTCAAGATGTGGTTATGTAGTTAGCTTAAAAGTTTAAGAGTTCATGAGTGGGATGTTCTTGGGGAAGACTTCATTATGGTGTCCTGGCTCCATTTTATTTCCCTTAATATAAATGACTCTGTTGACAATTTCCATTCACAACAGTTATAATTATTATTAATACAGTTAGATTAATGTCTACCATATTTTTTATATGCTTCCATTTTTTTTCTTAGCCTATTAGTTGTCCTTTTATTTATTTTTTTAACTCTTTTCTAGTAGTTTTCCTTTAATTTGCCGTATACGCTTACAAGTGCTCTTTCAAATAACACTATTTCATGGATAGTGCAGGTACTTTATAATAGAATTCATATTTTCTGCCTCCCATCTGTTATAACATTTCTGTCATACATTCCACTTATCCATAAGCTATGATCACCAGATACTTTGTTGTTGTTATCATTTTAAGTATATTGTTATCTCTTATTAAGAATAATTGAAGATTTTATTTAATTTTTTCTCACATCTTTTTCCTTTCTCTATGTAAATTTCAAGTTTCTGAACTGTATTATTTTCCCTCTTTCTGAAGAATTCCTTTCAGCATTCCTTGCAACACAGATCTGCTGTCAACAGAGTCCCTCAGTTTTTGTTTGAGAAGTCTTTATTTCTAAAGGATAATTTCACTGGATGTAAAATTGGGGGTGAGGCTTTTTCCCTTGGACACTTTTATCATTCTCTTGTTTCTGGTTTCTGAAGAGAAATCCAATATAATTCTTACCTTTGCATGTCTCTAGGCAAAATAGGTGTTTTTTTTTCCTCTGGTTTCTTTCACGATTTTCTCTTTGTATTTGATTTTCTTCAGTTTAAATATGATATGCCAAGGTATAGATTTTGGGGGATTTATCCTGGTTTGTAGTCTCTAAGCTTTCTGGATCTGTGATTGGGTGTCTATCATTAATTTAGGAAGATTCTTAGTCATTATTGCTTCATATATTTCTTTTTATCCTTTTCTTTCTGCTATTGCCATTACTTGTATGTTATACTTTTTGGATGTTCTGTTCTTTTACATTTGTTTTTCTTTTGTGTTTCAGTTTTGGAAGTTTCTATTGACATTTCTTCTAGCTTATTTGTTCTTTGTTCATCTACTCTTGAGCCTATCAAATACAGTTTTCATTTCCGTTACACTATTTTTTATTTTTAACATTTCCATTTAATTATTTCTTAGAGTTTCCATCATCTGCTTGCATTACCCATCTCTTTTGGATATTGTCAACTTTTTTTCCATTAGAGTACTTAGCAGGTTAATCATAGTTTAAAATTTTAAGCCTAATTTCAGCATTTCTGATATATCTGAGTCTGGTCTGTGTTTTTTGTCCTTTAGTATGCCTTGTTATTTTTTTTCTTGAAAGGCAGACACAATGTACTGGGTAAAAGGAACTCTGATGTAAATAGTATGAGACTTTAGATTTATCTGTCTAGGGATTAGGCTGTGTTTTGACTGTTTGCTGTAGCTTTAAGTGTCTGCAGAGGCTTAAAATCTTTTACATCCTTGTTTTTGTCTCTGCTATTGATTTTGGCATTCCTTAGAGAGATCTTAAATAAGGTGTAAGACTTGGAGTTCTTTGAGTTGTGATCTGTTGATGTGGTGGTAAAGGTTAGAGGTTGGGGAAGAGTTCTGAAGTCCTATAATTGGGTCTCAGCCTTTTAATGAGCCTATGTCCCTAAACTGTGACCTTCGAAAGTGCTTCTCCATTCCCTCTTGCCTCAGGTGATACTGGAAGCCTTGAGAGGCCTGGAATTGAGTAGTTCCCTTTCCTCAGGTTGGTTAGAGCTGTTAAAACCCCAGTCGGTTAGACCCTAGTGAAATAGTTTTTCGTGAGGGTAGGCTCTGTTAAGAAAAAAATAATCTGGGCTTATTTCCAAATGGCAACTTTCTCCCTCCTGCAGCCAAAGAATCAGGACATTTTTCTCTGATCTCTTATGAAAAGCTGGTAGAGATCTTAGAGTTAAAAACTCACAAAAGTGAAAGCGCCCCTTGGCAGTTTTGCACTCTCAGATTCATCCTCACTGAGCTTCTAGCAGTTCATCAATTACTGTTTAGATTTTTCCCACCCAGGTAATGGTTTATGAAGAGTTACTTGTGAGCTCTTGCCCTGGTAAGGTTTGAGTCTCTTTTTCTGCCCACCTGTCTCCAATTTTTGGTGCAGCAGTTTGCCCTGTGACTTTAGTTTTCTGATGGCTCTAAGAAGAGTTGTTAATTTTTAGTGTGTTCAGTTTGTTTCTTCTATGGATGGGAGTAACAGCTTCCAAGTTTTTACATTCTGGGTGAGAAACCAGAAAAGTCTTCTCACTTATTTTTGTTTTTATTACTCTATTAAGTTGCACTATAATTCTTGTTGGATAGTAAGACTGTTGTTTCCCATTATGTATAATGTTTCACTGATTTCTGTTATGATTATAGTTTTTTTCTACCTGTAATGAAATGATTTTCTTAAGCAGTTTCTAGGAATAGGAGTACTGAGTCAAGAGAATAACAGATTTTTATGGCATTAATACTTTTTGCTGTTATTACCTTTAAAAAAGAGTTTATGCACTTTATTGGTATCACTTTGACCTTACCAGTATTGGGTATTAAAATTTCTGCCAATTTAGCTTTTTCAGCTGCTGTGTGCAGCTTGGCTCAGTCCAGTTCAGGATGCTGACAGACTTGAGGATTGGGGCTTGAGAGACAGAATTACATTCTTGGAATAAGCTCTTCATGTATATAAGGTGTGTTTGAACCTGTGACAATTGACATATACCAAGAAGCTTTTGCTTTTATGATGGTAGCAGGAGTAAATTTGAGATGGTGCCAGATATGTGTAAGAATGTATATCTGCCCCATAGAGAATTTCCATGTAATTTAATTTCATCATTTAAAGGAGTTATTCTGCCAACTAGCCCCAGCCTGCAACTTGACACAGTAACCAAACTACCTGTTCTACAACTGTTTTAAGACAACTTTGTTGACTCTGCTTTGTCAACACTTTACAAAGGTTATTTTAAAAGTCCATTCTTTTGACTGTTCTAAAGATTGTATATTCCAAAGAATTCTTTTAAAAACTAGGTTTTATATGTCTGCAAATTTTTCCATAATAGATCACTTTAATGATTAAACATGATCCTTTTGACAGAAAATTGGTCAGTGGATTCCTAGGGAGGGGTTGATTGCAGAGGTGCACGAGGGAGTTTTGAGGAACTGTTTTACATCTCGATTATGGTGACCATTGTGCATTGGTCATATTTGGGGTGAGTTTTTACTGAATGTAAATTATACTTCAATAAACATTACTTCAAAAACTTTTTTAAAAAGAATTTTGCTGGTTTTGAAAATGTAACAAAAAAGATTACTTTGCATATGGATGTCCAGTTCTAGCACTATTTGTTGAAAATAGTATTCCTTTTTTTCCCATCAAATTACTCCTTTCTCAAAGATCAGTTGACTGTATAAATGTGGGCTCTATTTTGTTCCACTGTTCTGTGTCTTTTTTTTTTTCACCAATATCAAGCTGTCTTAATTACACTAGTTCTACAGTAGCCCCCAACCTTTTTTCACACCAGGGACCAGTGCCCGCCTGAGGATCTGAGGTGGAGCTGAGGCAGGGATGCTAGCACTGGGGAGCGGCTACAAATACAGATGAAGCTTCACTAGCCCACTGTTCACCTCCTGCTGTGTGGCCCAGTTCCTAACAGGCCACATACCAGTATTAGTCCATGGAACAGGACCAGTCCACAGCCCTGCTCTACACTAACCTCATCAAAAGTGAGACTGGCTTCAACCAAAAAATGGAAAAGGGAAAGTGATTGCTCTCATACAAGATGAAGTGAATTAGTGTTCAGATGTGGCTGTGGGTGTCATTGTTGCTGTACATATACTGATGTAATTGTGAATATTACCTTAATTCAGGAACATTCTTATTTGGGGCATGTATTCCCTTTCCAAATCAGAGTTAAGCCAGTTCTTAAAAGTATTAAGTTCTTGCAGTGTGCCAGGTACTGCATTAAATTTAGACCCTGTTATTAAATATATAATCTGTCTTGTGATACATCGGGATGATTATGGCAGGGGGTCACAGTTAAGACTTGATTCCTAAAGGTTTAAATAGGCCACACTAGTAGGGTGGAAAAAGTTAGGAATTCATCGAGGATAGAAAAGCAAGGAACTTACATAGCTGGATTGACCTGTATATATCTTTTTTTTTCCTTCCTGATATTGTTCCGGTATTCTTTTCTCTTATCTGAGGCCAGTCATTTGTTCTCATTCTGAATTTCACTCGTTCTACCCCATTCCATTTTGTTCATTACATTATCTGATATTCTTTACTTTTATTCTCTCCCTAAAACTGTCTTCCTCCAACTATTGCCCTATTTCTCACTTTCCATTCATAGCCTAAATTTGGAAGAGTTATCTCTCATCATGGTGTCCATTCCCTCACCCTTCATGGACTACCCAGTTACAGTGAATGCTTTTACTTTTTCACTTTTAAAAGATCTCATCATTGCTCAGTCCATCAGCCTTTTAAAAGTGTTTTATAGAAAGAGTTATATGTGTATGTGTTTGAAATAATTTACTGAAAGCACCATGGTCTCACATTTGTCCTAGATCCACAGTTTTTAGTTTTACCATCCTAAGGGGAACTACTATTGCCAGTTTCTTATGTATGTTTTGGAAGTATTGTATGTGTGCGAACAAAATAACTTTTGCTTTTTTTTTTTTTTTTTTTTACTTTATGTAATCTTAAGTGTGATATATGTAAAGTCTAAAGTCTTTAAGTATAAAATAACAATTCTAAATGATTAAATAATGTGTGATAGTATAAGTAGCTGGGTTTTTTTTTTCTTAGTGGCATACATTGGGTCATCCTGTAATTGATGATATCTTGATGGTATCTTAGAGTCAATGAGATAGAATGGCCCCATGAGTCATTTTTGAAATCTGGCTTCACTTATCATACTCTGTGTAACCTCTTTGTATCTCAGTTTCCTTATTGGTAAACACATAAGATTGTTACAAGGTTTAAATGAGTTATTACATATAAATCAGACTACTGCTTATAAGGTGTTACATTAAGTTTTAACTATTATTATTATTACTCTCTCAACAATATTAGCTACTCTCTCCTTGAAACATTTTTCTTCTTTTGGTGCCAGTGATAACAGGCTGCCCTGGTTTTTCCTCTCTTGCTCATCATACCTTTAGTCCAGACCACTCCTGAACTCTAGACCCAAGTTTTCAACAGTCTATTTGGCCCTTTGAATTTTTATAGGTTTCATACATGTTCTCAACATATCTAAAATTGAATTTTTGATTTTCTCTCTTCCCCAGACTCCGACCCCTCAATTTCTTGTTTCCTTATCTTAGTTTATGGTACTATCATCTGCCCGGTGTAAAATCAAAGCTATTAGAAGATCCTTGTTCCCTCCTTAATATGTAATAACTAAATCCTATAATCTTTGTATTTCTTCTCTTCCTTAATTCATCTACTTTATCTCATTGGGCTTTCTAATCACTCACTGGATTCCTGCTTTTACTCTTCATAGCCAATTTGTAAAGACCCAAATTCGATTGTCGTATTACAATTTTAAACGTTTCTCATTGTTCTCATGACCCTAAATAATCTGACTCTTGCTGACTCTCCCTGCCTTACTTATTCCCTTTTATTCTGTGTATTCTAGTCACATTGGTGGCTTTTCAATTCGTAAACTCTTTGCCTCTATTTTACAATGGATGGACTTTCTGCCTAAAATGTTACTGGCTTTACCTAGTTAAATCTTTTAAAGGAGTTTCCTTAGAGAAGCCTCTTACCCTCCATATTCTCTATCTGTTAATTATTACTCTCACGACATCTAGTACTTCTTTTAATTTTGTTTCTAATACCTTAAATTGAAGCCTCAATTTATGGGTAAAGGGTAGGTTAGGGAACATTTCTGCTTGAACATTTTACCACTGGTACCTGTTTGCCTTATAAAGTAGTAGATAATAAATATTCACGGAATAATTGTGTTAATTAATCTGCATTGTAGATTTTGTGAAGTGTGATGACATAAATTTAGAAAGTAAAATTTTAATGTTTGTTGAGGTTATTTCTTGGTTCTTTAGAGCTTCAGTGTTCAATACTGTAGCCACTAGCTGCATGTGACTTTATTTTCAAGGCTTTAAAAATTATTTTTTATTTTAAATGCGGTGGTTTTTATTTGCAAGGTTGTGAAACAATCACAGCTATCTAATTCCAGCATATTTCATCACCTTGGAAAAATCCCCATACCTTTTGGCAGATCTTTCGTATGTCCCCCTCCCTCTTTCTCTCCTTCACAACCAATAATTTACTTTTTACATATGTGGATTTGTCTTATCACGTGGCTTTTAAACACTTGAAATAGGCCAGTTCAAATTAAAATGAGCTGTAACTGTAAATTACACACTAGGTTTTGAAGATTTGATATTAAAAAAAGTAAAATATCTCCAGTTTTAATTTTTATTACATACTAAAATAATTTTTTATATATTATTAAAATTAATTTCTTTTGTTTCCTTTTATTTTCAGTGTTATTACAACAAAATGTTAAACTATGTGGTTTATATTATATTTCTACTTTACAGTGCTGGTCTAGAACATTTATTTTTTTCCCCTCTTTAATCCCCACCTCCTTATACCCCTGGCCTATAGATGTTGCCATTTCCCCTTGAGAACTGGATCTCTGAAGGCGAGGTGTCTCCTCTGACACGCTCAAAGTGTGCAGCGGGGGACCTGGCGCACCTGGGGGCCTGGAACACCTGGGGTATGGTCTGTGGTTCCGCCTGGGGCACGAACCCAGGACTTTTTGCGTGTAAAGCAGACGTGCTAACCACTACCTTACTTATTCCCTTATTTTTAATAAAGACCAAAAATGTGTCCCCATGGCCTCAGTTTCTCATTGTCCTTCTGTCCTTTGTTTCCATCTGACCCCTGTTCTGGGAATGTGCTTTGCCCTAGGTCAGGATTTTTTTTCCCTAACTGCTTAGAAGATGGAATTTTTATTATTTTGGGGGCCTTTAGAATAGCAGGAAAAATATAAATCATTTATTTTAAATTATGAGGAAATAATGGCAACTGTTAAACTTTTTAAGACTCATTTCTAACAAATTAGGAAGAACCGAATTTCACATGTATTTACATGATAATAATGAACAGTTACCTTAAATTTTGATAGTCAGGATTTGATTAAGAAACAAATTAATAGTCTCTTTAGCAGGCATCCCCAACCCTGAATACATGCAGTAGGGGGTGGGGGAAGGCAAGCTTCATCTGTATTTGCAGCTGCTCCCCAGTGTAGCATCACCCGCTTCAGCTCCAACTCAGATCATCAGGCATTAGATTCTCATAGCACTGGTCCCTGATGCCAGAATGATTGGAAACTGATACTTTATAGCATATGAGAATTATCTGTAACTTCAGGGGTCATTTAGAATTGCATTTGTCTTATCTGAAATTTGAATTTAAATTTTGTTTTAGAACAAATTTTCTAGATTAAGTAGAAGTTGTGAGACTAACGTGATCAATTATCCTTTAAAAAAATAACAGTGTTTGTATTAGATGGACACTTTCTGTTCCAACATTATCAAAAGCCAACACATTACATTGTGAAATGGCTGCTATACATTCTGCATTTACTATGCGGTGGTCATTGTTCTCTACACTGTGTTAATTCATTAAATTCCTCCACGAAACTGTATGCGGTAGGTACTATTATAATCCCCCAGTTGACAGAGGATGAAACTGAGGTACGTCCAGAGTGGTCGACTGGCTTGTGATCATATAATAAGTTTTAAACTGGATAAAAAAAAAAAAATACTTCATACTCCTTATATGATAAAATCTTTCAATTTTCAGTTCACTGACACTTGAAGTTGCTTTCCGGCTGTAGTAGACCACAAGAATTATTTGGAAGAATTTCGTTGATATCAAATCACCAAGAGACTTGGCTTTGGAAATGTATTAGAATTGCTTCAAATTTTACACTTTGTTAGCAATAATGCTCATTTGTTTACCATATCCAAATTAGCTTCAACATTGGTGCTCTTTTGCGTACTTTGTGTTATATCTTAATAAACTAGTTTATTTAAAAATATTTACCGGCAGCTGTAGCTTCTGTTCATCTCTTTTCCTTTTATGTGTCAGAAATACGTTGGAGTCACAAGAGAGCATCATAAACATTTGGTCTACCAGAGGTCACACTGTGTGTAGCTGAATTGGGAGAAGAAAGTATAGAAAAGCAACTTTTCAGCTATCACAAAAAATGAGTAGTGATAACACAATTCTTTTAAGTTTCATCCAAAGGCCTTAGCCTCCCTGGTTGTTACAATTATTAAAATGAATAACAATGTTATTTTTAGAAATTACATTTTCATTCTTAGACTAGAAACAGAACTATGAATATATTTTATGAAATAGGGCTTTGAAATCAAAGGTTTTTTAAATTAATTGTTAGGGGGAGGCATAACTTTGCTACTTCTATCCAGGAGATTCTCATTTAATTTTGAGGTATGCTTTCTCATTTACAGTAATAAAATTGAGAGATGCTAAGTGACTTGTTTGAATTAACACCACAAGTAAGTGGCAGAACTAGGGTTCAGCTCACATCTGTCTGACTCCAAAGGCCATGCCTTTTCTAACACTTTATCATTTTGCCATTTTCCATGTCTTGTCTTTTTTTACATTCTTGAGTCTTAAGTAGAATTTTAGGGTAGTTTGTGGGGTCACTGGGATTGGAGTTTTTGGATTGTGGAGTAACTGGATGTTTAAATTAAGTTGTGGAGGTAATAAAGGATAATTGTTATACAATGTAAAAATTAATCTAAAAAAATTTTTGTCTTTAGCTCTCCATTTTCTTTTTATCTTTGGTTACATGCAGATAAAGACCATACAGAATGCTTCTTTATAATGAGTTTCATCATGATGATTGTATTTCCTTTGAACTGATTTAGTAAGATTTTCATACACTGATAGTGTTCTTTCTCTATAGTGAAAAAAGACCGATTTTTCTCAGAATTATAATTTAAAGGTAATGAAGAGAAAAATGAAGACGGGTATAAAAGTTAATACTAGTTTTTTTTAGTATTTTACTAACCAGAGAGTTGGGGACAATCTAATTTCTGTTACCTCCTCCTCCCCTCCATCAGATGTTAAATCTAATCCTGCTACTGACATTTTTGGATTTTTTACTTCTTTTTGGGAAGAGTGTATTGTAGGAAGCTATAGAGAACTTTGAAAGCATTGATGATTTGCAAGATCCTGTTACTCTTGTTTTACTTAGAAATCTTAGGGAAGAGATGGAAATCCGCAGTTAAACTTGTGGCTCCTTCACTTGGTCAGTGAAAGTATGATGCGTCTGGTTTTCATTTTAACATTATTTATTCCTCTGCATACTGGACAAAATATTTCACCATTGCTAAAATTGTGCATTTTATCTTCTACCGCAAATACCAAGGATGATAATGATATTTTTAAGGCACAGAAAGAAATTTCCCATTATGCACATTAATAATTAATTTTAATTTGAGGTAAATTTACCTTCAGAAAAATATGAAATACTTTAATCCCAAGCAAAAAAAAGTTATGAAATAAACCAGTACTAATAGGAATATTTGATTTTGGAATGCATAAAGTAAGTTTTTTAATCCTATGTTCTTATTAAAAGATAAGCTTAATTAGGAGTCATAAAATCTTTAAAATTTGGGTTTTAAGGTATATGTTTTTTCTGTACTGAACATTTCTGTACTAAAACTGTTTAGTATAGAAAGAATAAAAATGGTGTCTTTAAGGAGTTGGGGGAGGAAGCCAAGGACCTTTTATAATACACTGTTCTATCCAGTAAGCAAGCTTAAGAAGATAGGTTCAAAAACAAAAATTTTGAAATCTCTCAAGGCTTTCTGATACATTGTGTTACTTAGGTAAAAATGTGAAATCCAACCCCCCCAAATAACTTGGATATTTTTAAAAATTGAGAAAAGGAGTAATGCAGTTGGAATATAGATCTGTATTAGGAATACAGACCAATAAGATAGATACTAGTATAGGTCAGAAAATAAAAGTGGAGAGCTCATTTGCATACAGGTACTTATGAACATTAATGTGAATCCCACTGGAGGGTTTTCTGAATCATTGTTGACTCTGAGAACAGATTGAGGGATTGAAGTGATACTATAGATACGAAGGTACTTTGGGAAATGTAAAGTACAAAATAGGTATTATAAATTTAAAAAATCTGTTTTGAATGTGGGTCATCGTTATTGAAATAAACTATGCAGAAAAACAAATTGAAGAGGCATTAGAAGATTCTAGTGAGGCATTTAGGCTTCCGGAATTTTTATGGAAAGGGAAATTAGTTAGATGTTTCGAACTTTAACTATTTGGGTGGATGGTGTAGTATTTCAGTTAACCTAGGCATCTAAAGTTGTGCTTAGTTCATGTGAAAGCTTATAGCCTTAATGGCTTTTAATGACCCTGAATTTTCTGTTTGTATCGATAGAACTCATGTAGCCTGGGGCTATAATATATCATTGTTCATCTACAGATGAAAAGATTTATCACTTTGGGCCTATACATGAAGTTGGTAAATATAGAATAGTAGGTATCTGCTGTTTGTCTCTAAACTTTCCTAAAAAGTCAACAAGCCATTGCACTATTTTTCAAAGCGGTTTTATTTCATTGAAAACATCAAAGTGAAAATTTGTTAGTTTTTAAAACGGCTAATTAAGTTCTAGGAAAATATGAACTATTATTTTTACTAGAGCAGATATATAAGCAAATAAAAGGGGGGGTTCACAATTTTTTTTATAGGTAATACTTTAATAGGCTTTTTTCTTGCTGGTATAACTAACATTTATTTTCTGTTTATTTTTAAGACGAGCAAAAATCAAATTAAAGTAGATCTTGTAGATGAGAATTTTACAGAATTAAGAGGAGAAATAGCAGGACCTCCAGACACACCATATGAAGGCAAGTACTTTTTTCTGTATCAAAATATTGTGCGTATTAGAACTTGTCTGAAACATTAAATCAGAATAATCTTAAGAGTATCTATTATAAATTACATGGAAGGTAACTTCATTTGGCTTAGGATATACAGCAATTTTTAAATAATATAGGTAAACTTATCTAGACTGATTTTTCTTACTGAATTTTAGCTAATGTTTTTCTTCCCCAAAATAGATTTAGTGGAGCCAAGTTGCAGGTTAATATAGATTAGAATTTGATAGTATAAAAACATCTCTATGTTAAGTTTCTAACATATGGACTATAGACTCTTAGTTACTCTTCATATGGTATCTATAACAAGCCTTGCCTTAAATTTCTTACTGATAAAATATTTATTTTTTGAAAAAAATTCCCCTCCCCTCTTTGTCATTTAGCATTTCATTCACTCATATGTCTTCATACAGGCTGTATTCCAGATACTTAATTTTGTTTATTCAGGAAAGATTCGAGCAATTGTTTTAAGACGTATAGAAAAGGAGGCAGCTTTGCTGAACTTTGTTTTCACAAACTAAGTCTGTAGTTACTTTACACCATGAAATTGGGTGGTATGATAAAGAAGCTTTATAGCATTTTATTTCCTCAGACAATTCTTTGGTAATGAATATTATTATAAATTTGGTTCTTGCATATAATAGGCATTCAGATATTTGGTAGAAATCATGCCAATTTGTCATAGTAGTATTTATTAAGTTCATATTTATTAGAGCTTTATATGTAGTTTCTCATTCAATTTTTACAATCTTATGAGGTAAGTACAGTTATCACAGTTTCATAGATAAAGAAACTTAAGCTCAGAAGTTAAGTAACTGTCTAAAGTCAAACATTTAAATGACAGAGCTGGGATTTCAGTCTCAGCCTTTGACTTCAAAGCCTGTTTCTCATCACTTTCTGCTTTTGAATTAATCAGGATTGACTGAATATTAGAAGTGGTAGTTATGTCTTCTTAATAGAATGTAGTGGTTACATAATTGTGTAATGAACAGTTACCTCAAAATTTGCAGAAGAACCCAATAATCTAGAATATTTTGTTTTTGTTCAAATTTTTAAAGACCCTGGAATGTCTTTAGTATATTCTACTAAAATTTTAATAATAAAATCTTACTTTCTGTTTTATAGTTCATATAAACCATTTTTAGGCATCGTTTAATTTTTTGTATTATTTATTGAGTGCTTTCTACGTGCCAGGCCTCATCTGGGTACTTTCATGGGAGCTATTCATTTAGTTATTTTGATAGTCATTAGATGGATTATAGATCTTTAGTTATCTTATAAAAATCAAGTTCTTGTTAAGACAGTATGTTGTATGGGGGAAAAATGTTACATTGTTGCTGACATGTACTGTGTAGTTAGACCTAGATGGTTGTGTTTGTACTGAACATGTACCCACTTTTTTTTCTTATCATTATTCCCTAAACAATACAGTATATAACAACTATGTACATAGCATTACAATGTATTAAGTATTATAAGTAATCTAGAGATGATTTAAAGTATATGGGAGGATGTACATGGGTTATATGCAAATACTACACCATTTTATATAAGGAACTTGAGTATCTTCAGATTTTAGTAGTGAGGGGAGTGTCCTGGAACCAATCCCTTGCAGATACTGAGGGATGGCTGTACTAGCTTCTTCCTGACGGCAACCATTTAAATTTTCTTAAATTACTTTTTTAGGTTATTAAGATGTATTTTAAAAGACAATAGAGCAGTAGCATTATCGTTCTAGAGCTCATCTGGCAAGTTTAGATACATATAAACAAGGTACTTCCTGAACTAGATAGGCAAAATGTTCATTATCTTCTTGGCTACTTAAGTAGATAAATTTTAAAAAATTGGAATATATACACTTATTTTTAGGATGATTAAGTTATAAATATACCATATTCTTTACTAATTAGAAACAAGTTTGGTCATTTTGAAGTGGTTATTTCTGCTAATGCCACTAAATGAGACATTAGTATTTGATGATAAGATTAGTTTTAATATGCTTTTTGGCTATATATTTGAGATTAAATTATATTTTTATCATAAAACTGTTGAGGAGAAGTTTTCACTTTGTTGAAGAAAAGCACTATTCAAAGGCAAACTTAGCCACTTTTTTTTTTTTTTATGAACATGGGTAAACTGTTTAGATAATATTTATTATAGATCTCTTACTGGTTTTTAAGATTTTTTTTCAATCTGACTAATAACTAAAGCAAAAGTTTACATGTGGGATGTTAAATTGTTTATAACAATTATTAGGTAATGAGGCAGCTGTTTTATGTAGTGTTAAAAGTACTCAGATTGAGAAGTAGAATATCCATGGAAAAATGAGACTGTGTTGTGCATGTTACTTAACTCATTCTCTTCTTTTGTCTTAACAGCTCAATGGAAAAGGAACAATTTAGTTCTTGAGCCTTTCTTCCTAAGAGTTGTTTTGAATTTATGGAATTGTTGATATTTTAAAATCTCATCCCTTTCCCATCTTCACTTTGGATTAAGTTAAATTTCAAGATTACACATTTTTAATAGTAAAAGCTATTCAAGAAGTAAAGTTTTATAATGAAAGCTGTTATAATATGAATAATGCAGTTTAAAGCTCCCTTAGTTGTATTACTCTTATCTATATCAACTAATGCTATGGTTAATGCTGTGGTGGTTATATATTGAAAGTTATCAGAAAATAATGCAAGACAGCATATTAATAACATATGGAGTAGAAGTAGGATTTGGAGGACTCAAGGGTTCAGAATTATTTACATATCTGGGCTCTCCAAGGAGGAAGAACTTCATATGAAAGGTTATAGAGACACTAATCTGGAATTTAATAAGAAAAAATGTAAAACGTAAGGTTCTTAGGAAGGAAAAAGAACCTACATATTTCTCAGTTATCTTTATATTCACAAGATTTCTTCAGGTATTCTTCTCTTACCTGTCTTACTTTTTTTTTTTTTTTTTTTTACTATATTTTACTGCTGTCATATGCTCTTATGAGTCAGACATCTAGTCTAACTCATGCATCAGTCACTGTGAGATTCTCTTAAAAAGAATTAGCAAGAAAAGAATTGGAACCAAAAAGGGCTTGAAAAAAGTGTTACCAAGTGGATTGCTCCTTTGTTTTCCCCCAGATCTGCATTGATCTATCTATTCCTAACAATAGAGGAGAAGGATTTGAGAAAATTCAGGATATACTGACAGTCGAATGTATGGAATTTTGAAGTTAATATCTTAGTTGCACAGTTTTTGTTTTATTTTACTTTTAATTATGGAATATGTCAGATATATATTTATATATGTGTGTGTATATATATATATATATAGCAGCAAATGATATAATGGATTCTCCATATCATCAGCCAGCTTTAATAACTGTCAACTCATGGCTAGTTTTTGATCTGATCCATCCCTTGATTATTTTGTCATGAATTCCAGGCATAGTTTCTTAAGTAAATATTCCAGTAGCACAGTTTTATTTGGTATATTTTGGAATAGTGAATATTCTGTTAATAGATCATAAAGTCTTAGAATTGTAAGGTTCCTTAGAGTTGAGTTTCAAAGCCAGCCTCTTGTCCAGTACAAGACTTCCTTTTTCAAAATTTCCTGAGAGGCAGTTATCTTCACCCTAGGTATGGGAAGCTAGATAAACTTTTTAAAATAACGTGTTTAGCTGCTAGTTGCTCAAGAATGTTGTCTTCTATACATTACTGGTGAGAACAACTTCTTTGTAACAAAGTTTTGTATTTTGTGTACCCATTTAGAGGCAGAAAGCAGTTTTTTTGTCTTTATCTACCTCTTATTTAATTTTATTTTTAAAATTTTAACAGAAAAGGTTGGCATTTAATTTAGGGCACAAGTTAAAAGTTTGGGACTTTTTTTCACTTGAGAGAACCAGCTAGAAATAGATTTTTCAGTTTATGGCATAATCTATATATCCTTTTTCTCTATACCATGTATACCTTTATACCTCCTTCCCTGCCTGACTTCTGTTTTATGTTTTGTTTTGTTTCGTTTCGTTTCGTTTTTTTTTTTCCTCTCCATTTTTTTCCTGGTGATTAGGGACAACAAAAAGAAACAGAGCCTATACTCCTTAATTGTCCCAATGAAATCTTTGGCATTGGATTGTATGGATTTAATGTATTCATTTATCTGTAACCCTTTTATTCACTGATAAGCTAATATAGTTGTTTAAAATGGTGTTCTGTGTGCTTTAAATAACCTTTAAAGACTAGTGCTTTTGATGATTTCCTTTTTTGGATTTCAGCTTTAAAATGAATTTGTTATAATTGAATATAAAGTAGTACATGTTTTAATAAGTTCTATCACTATATTTAGCTTTACATATTTGAGATTAGCAGCATTCTTAACTTTCTGTTTTCCCCATTTTTTAGGAGGAAGATACCAACTAGAGATAAAAATACCAGAAACATATCCATTTAATCCCCCTAAGGTATTGTAAGCCTATTTTTGTGTACGAACTTATAAAATATATTTCTTGGCCCATTTAATTAATACGTATTTTAGTGCCTATTAAAATTATAATTTTTTTTTTGAGTTGTTGACTGTTAATTTAGTGTGGACAAGATTTCAGGTAATGGCAGATGGTTTGCTTCTGAAATTATAATGAAAACAAGCTTACTCAGAGGCAGCTAGTAATGGCTCTAGACAGGAATAGGATGTGTGTCTAACAATGGCTTAAGTTCTAGGTCTGGAAAAACTTAACACTGTTCCCAGAAATAGAAAATCCTATACAAATTCTTACTTTCCTCAAAGAAGTTTGTTTTTTTAGGGAAGAGTATATTCTAAATTTGTTCAACAATTATTTGAGTACTCTGTGCCAATATAGCAATAATTAAGACTTAACACTGCTTTTGCTTTCATGGAGCGCACATTCTAGCAGGAAGGAAAAAAGCACAACTGCAACTGTAGTGAATGTTAAAAGAGGCAGTGGAATGCTCTAGCATCATGTATAGCAAGGAGAACTAACCTAAACTTTTTGACTGAACAGCTTCCTTTGTCTTTACTTTTGCTATCATCACCATTTTAGTTTAGGCATTCAACTTTATTACTTCCCAGTTTTGCCTATTATTATTCACTCTTCATCTTTGCCACTTCTATTTATTCTTTGCATTTAAAACCTCCTGCAACGTGACCCCAGTCTTTTCCATCCTATTCTTCTACCACCCTGACCTACAATGCAGGTCTCATTTACCAGCCTAGGTTATTTGCTATTTGTAGATGATGCTTATTCTTTACACTTTTCTGTCATTTTCACTTGAATCATTGTTCCTATCATTTAAAATTTAAGTTTTCTTTGAGGGATAGGTAAAGTATCATTCTCCATTAAGCTATGCCCATCAAATTGTTTCTCCCTCTACTCTCTCAATAGCATTTTATGTAACTTATACAGCACCAAAACAAACTCAGTACCAATTAGTGTGTTCTGTTATTTGAGCGTATTTATCTTTCACTAACTTTTATGCTCTTGAAGTGAAGGACCATATATGCCTTTATATTTTCTGTGGCTCCTAACACTGTACTGTCCCTTGAACATGATAGTAGTCACTCGGAAAATGTTTTGAAATTCACTCATTCTATATACTGGTTGTTGCTATTTAAGAATAGACGCAGTAATGGAAGTTCAGGGTGAGTTTAGGCCATATACCAGTGGGGGTGTCTATTATTCTGTTGCTTATATACATCTATTTTCTGATAAGCCTTTTTTTTTTTTTTTTAAATAATGGTATTATGTATATAACAAAATTCATCATTTTATCCATTTCTAAGTGTAGATCAGTGGCATTAAGTATACTGATGTGAAACCATCACTGTCATCCATCTCCAGAATGTTCTCATTTTTCTATTAAACAATATCTCCCTGTTATACCATGCCCCCTGCTCCTGGTAACCACTATTCTTTCTCTATATAGATTTGACTACTCTAGGTACCTCATTTAAGTGGAATCATACAATCTTGTCCTTTTGTATTCAGCTTATTTCACTTAGCATAATGTCTTCAAGGTTCATCCATGTTATAGTATGTGTCAGAATTCCATTGTTTTTTAATGCTAAATGGTATTCTGTTGTACATATATACCACATTTGGTTTATCCATTTGGCCATCGTGTACATTTTAGTTGTTTCTACCCTTTAAGTTTGGTTGATTTTTTTTCTCCATTTTTTTTTCATATTATAAAAGTAGTTTGTATTCGTTAAATGAGTGATTCACAAAAAAAGAAAACAATTTGTCAATATGTCTTCTTAGAGATGTCCACTATTAAGCTTTCATCTTATATTTGTGACTTAATTTTCATCTTCATCCTGATTACTGTCCACTGGATTTAATCTAGGTTGCCAATATTATCATTAGAATGCGTAGTCACTTGAGGGTGCTTTCATTGAAGAATACCATGAATTTAAGAAAAGAAGATTTTAAAATGTTTAGAGTTAAGGATGGCCCCATAGCCTGTTTTTTAAAATGAAAATAAGGAAGAAATAAAGACCTAAATAGAGACTGCTTTCAACCACTACATTTTTACTCTTAAATAATGATAGTAACAGCTGTCACTTACTTTGTGCTAGGAATTATATGTACCATTTCTGAAACATTCTTTAAAATGGTCCTAATTAATGAAGGTACTTAGACTAGAGGTTAAATAGAACCCAGATCCCAAAAAGCCCACTGTGTTCTTCCTCCATGATCCCGATGAAAAAGGAGAAAGGGCAGAATCTCTGAAACACTGAATATGATTCTGCCATTTACCTGGCCTTGTGATTTTAGACAAGCGCTCTAACTGCTGTGTACCTCAGTTTCCTCATCTGTAAAGTCCTCTCATAGGATTGTAAAAATTTAAAAAGTTAATCTATGTAAAGTAGGGCTCCCCAATCCCTGGGCCGCAAACCAGTACTGGTCTATGGGCTGTTAGGAACTGGCCCGCAAAGCTAGAGGTGAGTGGTGGGCAAGTGAGCAAAGCTTCATCTATATTTGCAGCTGCTCCCCAGTGCTAGCCCCAGCTCTACCTCAGATAATCAAGCATTAGATTCTCATAGGAGCACTGGTTCCTGGTGCTAAAAAGGTTGGGGACCACTGAAAAGAAATATATTTCAATAATTCTGGGAAACATTTCTCATATTTTTAACACCTCTGAAATCACGGTACATCTTTCAAGGGATGATGTGTCATAATTTTATTGGCAGCATTTTTTTCATAGGGGGTACATAAAGTAATGGTGTATCAAGTAATTGATGGTACCTGAGATTTAATGAAATATAATATTTAGAACAGTGCCTGCATAGAGTTAAGCACTCTGGAAATATTAGCTAGTGTTAACCAATGACTATCACCCTAAGAGTCCTCTCTTGGAGTCGTCTTTGGTTTTGCAGTATGGCAGCATTGACATTTAAATTTCCTCTATAAATTGAAATTTTCATACAATGCTAGTGGGAACAAAATATTAGAGGTACTTTGGGAAATAATTAGGTTAAAATGATAAGTGTAGAGTTATCTTATGACCTAGCAATTCTACTTCTATGTATCCCCCGATAGAGATGAAAAACATATGTTCACACAACAACTTGTACAAAAATGTTTATACCCTTACAATTCATAATAGCTAAAAAGTGGAAATGACCTAACTGTCCATCAACTGAATATTATTTGTTTATAAAAATGAATGCAGTACTTACATGTGGTATAAGATATATGAACTTTGAAAACATCATGCTTAATCAAAGAAGCCAGACACAAAAGGCCACACATTGTATGACTCTTTGTATATGAAACATTGGAAGAAGCAAATCCATAGACAAAAAATAGATTGGTAGTTGCTTTGGACTGGGAGTTAGGGATGTGGAGGAATGGAGAGTGACCGCTCATGGTTACATGGTTTCCTTTGAGGTGATAAAATTATCAAAATTAGATTGCAGTGATGGTTGCATTCTGAATATACTAAAAACTATGAAGTTGTACACTTCATGTGGTCTCAAAAGTGTTTGAAATCTTGCCATCTGTAACAACTTGGATGGACCCAGAGGTTATTGTGCAGAGAAAGACAAATGGCATATGATTTCACTTATATGTGGAATCTAATGAACAAACAAAACAGAAACAAACTCATAGATACAGAGAGCATTTTGTTGATTGCCAGATGTAGGGAGGGGTTAGAGGAATGGGTGAAAAAGGGGAAGAGATTAAGCAGTTCAAATAGGCAGTTAAGACAAGAGTCACAGGTATGTAAAGTATACCATAAGAAATAAAGTCAATATTGTAATAACCGTATGGTGTTAGATGGGTACTAGATTTATCGGGGTGGTCACCTAGTAGGTTTTATTATATTGTACATCTGAAACTAATATGTTAACTGTAATTGAAAAAAAATTATTAAAAGAAAAAAGTGATTATTTTCCTCTATAGTCTGTAATTAACTTCAAAATAATTGTGTAGTTCTGGCTGTTTTAGGCACTAACTTAGGCATTATTTGGGGGATTATTTAATTTAATCTTTGAAATCTGCCCTCACTCCTTTTTAGTACAGTGAGAAATATAAACTCAAAACATGAGAACTGGGGTCTTTGCGGTGTTTTGCTACTACTACTAGCTCATGTTGTTCTTCAGGCCACTACTATCCTAATTTCAGCCATTCTATATTGAGGTAGCTTCAGGATTTAGAAAGGTCTTCTTTTAATCAACCCAAATTTGTCTCCCTCTGGTTTCATCCAGTTAGTAGTATAGTAATTGGAATTTAGTATTTTAAAAAATATGGTCCTCATCTTATTTATGGCATTAAGCTTTTGCAATAAATATTAATGGCCATATGATAAATGTGTTCTAGATATATATAGAGATTTGAATTTTTTACTGATTGTTAAATATAATGGAGAGAATGTGGATACTTTATGTGAACTTGCTGAATTCTGTTCACATATGTTTCATACGTAAACTCAGGTTTAAATTTAAGCCTTATGAGGTAAAAAGTGTTGAAGTTAGCTGGTTATATTCTCTTACTGCTGTGCAGCTAAAACTGCACAAAATTGAAAACTTACATCGATTTGGCTTAACATGGCCTCAGTATTTTCTGTTACTATTCTGTAATAAATTATTGCCCTAAAGAGCAAAAGGTTTACTTCTAGGCAGAAAAAATGGTCTTTGAAGCAGCTGAATATAGTGTAGAAGGAATTTGATCATTGTATACACTGTTATTTCTAGAGTAAATTGAAATTTATATTCTTTTAATGAAAAACCCATTAAATTAGAAAAACCAGTTCAGTGATTTGTCTAGTTACACATTAGCGATTAGGTTGTAAATTTTCTTCTCTGTCCTTGGTGATATAAACATATTTTTATATGTGAAATTGAGTATGAATTCTACTGCTCATGACCTTTAATGAATCTTCTCATCTGCACATGTATCTTTAAAATAAAATAGCATTTTCGTTTGTACAGTAAGTTAGGTGAAGCTAGTTTCATATTGTAACATCCTTGAGTTCCAAGCTTGAAACTGGAAATTCCCAATGAGTTAAGATTTACCATGAAGTAGTTGCTGAACTGTTTGTTGAACTAAAGAGTGAATGAATGTAAGATGCATATATTCATGCACCCCGTAAGAGGAGATAAGACTACTGATGACAGTGTGCCAGTATCAAGAATAGTTCTTTCATTTGAGTTTGGTAAAACCATGTAAATAGGATTGAGATTTTTGTTTCTATTCTTTGACTGCTTCTCAAAACTAATTAGTGTTCTGAAGTTAACTCAAATGGTGCTTATTAAATTAGCTTTGTTTGTGCAAATAAGGCAACTTGAATTGTTACTGGTAAATGTTTTAGTACTGTAAACCGTCCCATATCTGTTTTGTAATTAAAGTCAAATGTGACTCAAGTAGACCATAGTAAATGTCACTGGATCATTACTTACTTTTACACTTCATTCCTTCCAAGTTCTTTTGATTCTACATTTTTGTTACAGGACAGTGATGGTGGCACTGTGGGAAAAAGGACAAATACAGTGGATGTGAACTGGGTATAGAATAATAGGACATAATTCGGGATACATGTGGGTACCACTGGTGACATTAAAGTTTGAGATAGAGAAGTGCAAAATCTAATAAAGGAGGTAGTTGATACAGAATAACAAGAGCAGAGTATGAGATAAAGAGTGGTAGACCACATAAGAACTACTTATTAGACAGTTATAGTTGTATTGATAGATAATGGAGTGTCCTCTGAAAATTAAATTCTTTATTAGACCATCTGCAAATTCAAAGCTATTTATTCCTAATTTTATATATAATATAGAGTAGGGAAGAGTTTAATAATTTCCTTAGTTCTATATATATGCATGTTTTTCATGTAGTATCTATAGAGAATTGTGTATTGAAGACTTCTTTAAAAAGCAAGATAAAGCTCACATAGCCTTATTTCACTGCCTAAACCACAAACCTTTTGACATCTTCAGTGGTAAAGTTCTGTTTTTCATTCTTGTTGAAAATGTGAAACAACTTTGTTTTAAAGTCACAAAATGCTGAAATGGCTAAGTTATTGAAATTATGGCATATGGTTATTTTGTATCTCTGTGCTTTGAACTTAATGAATGGTAAAAATTAAGATGTGGATATTGTGGGTTATATCTGTTATGAAGATTGTACATAAACACTCTCTGTCTCTTAGTTGACCTGCATGATGTGTGAGTGGATACTATTTAGCCTTATAATAACAGGTTTGCCATAGCGTTAATTGCATATTCATTCAGCATTAGGCACTTTAGATACTTGGGATGCTCTAATAAGCATGATAGATACTGGGTCTTTTAGGGAAGAGCAGATAAATAAGAAAGATTATAGAAGAAGTGTGATAAGGACTATCACATAGGAAAGTACAGGGTGCTGTGGAAACAGGTCAGGAAGAAGTGATATGGAAGCTGAAACTTGAGGAGTTAGCCAGAAGAGGACATTGAGATATGTTACTGAGAAAAGAAACATGTATAAAGGCCCCAAGGCAAAAAGAAAAACATTTTAATATGACTTGTTGAGCAAACGGATGGACTATGGGGTGGAAGTGAGAGGTACATTAGGGCCAGTTTATGAATGTGGACTTACATAAAGGGAATGAGAAGTCATTAAAGGGCCTTAAATAGAGGCATGACATGAATCAGATTTGTTTTCAAGGGCTCCCTTTGGTTTTAGTGTGGGGAATGGATTGGATGGAGCAGAACTGGAGGCAGGAAAGTCAGTAGTCTGTTCAGTAACCCAGGTAAAGAATAATAGTTTCTTTTAATGAGATGGTGGTCCTGTGGATGGAGAGAAGTATTAAGAGTATTTTAAGAATACAAAGGATCAAGGTATGGCAAGTGTCCATTCATTTTAGGTGTTTTGGAGTCATTCATGACCTAAAGTGGTTTTTCAGATGGCATATAAGTTAGTAGGTGAGAAAGTAGGTATGGGTAGTACAGACAATATCAAGTCACAAGGAGCGAAGTAAAAGCTGTTTAACATCTTTCCATAAATAGCTTAGATTTGGAGCATATGTTAATGAGTTAATTTTTGAAAAGTACTTAGAATGTTGCTTGGCTCATAGTAATCTGTTATGTGTAAGGGAATTTTGACTCAAATCACTATTATGTGTCAGACAAAATAATAATCCTCCACAAGCTCATAAGTAAGAATTGATGAATTAGTTTTCATTTCACAGTGATCTGATAAGAGTTAGCATTTTCACTTTGTTCATTTTGTGTTTTTCTATGCTAGGACAGGTAGGTGAGTAGAGGCTCAGAATCTTAAATTAGATTGTACGAGTTTGCATTTTGTTCTGTTGCTAACTAGTTTTGTAATTTTAAATAAATATCAAACTCTGAGCCTCAGTGTCTATAATAATAGGCCTTCGAATATTTGTTGAATTATTTTTTTAAAAGAATTTGAGAAAAAAATTGCTATGGAAAAAATAGGAGCAATATTACAATCACTTACTACTTGTGCTTCCACATACTACTGATTTTGCCTACTTTTTCTTCAGACCTTATTTACACCCTACTTCGCCCCCCCAAAAAAGTTGTCATTTACTATCTGTATTTTTATTTTATGTACACTTTATTTACTTAAGTGGATTTTAGTCCTTGTTGTATTTCTCATAGCATCTAACATTATTGTAAACACCTAGTAATTGTTGGGTTTCTTTAAAGGCGGAGCATTTATTAAAAGGTTTAAAAAGAATGTACGTCAATGACAACATTCGGCTTACTAAATGCTTTGTCTTCTACACCCCTCCTTTCACTTAGGCAAAATGATGTAATGTAAGTATGGACATTTTTTTTTAATCTGAGGATTTCATTTTCTTGCAGTTCTATTTAAACTATATATACTTTATTTTTGTTACTTAAAAACTCAAGTGTACTTTATATTTCTAGGTCCGGTTTATCACTAAAATATGGCATCCTAATATTAGCTCTGTCACGGGGGCTATTTGTTTGGATATCCTGAAAGATCAATGGTAAGAGATTTTGAATTTACCTTGTCTCCTCCCTCATACGAATTCCAACACTATATTTAGATTGTTAAATGAGTAACTACCTCAAAACAAAAGCATATATTATACTTTCTCTTATTTGGCAATAATATTAAAACTTTATGAAGTCTCTTAAGTACATAATTGAAAATGTGATAATTGAGATCACAGTCTATATTTAAAATAGTGACTTATTGGGTAGTGTCAGATGCTAGCTTTACATCTTGAAAAGTCTTGGACTTCATTTGTTATTTTGATAAATTTTATTCTTTGTTATCTCAAGAAGATATTTGTGAAAGATTTATTGTGAAGTAATCAGTTCTGACTTGACCTGGATGGAAAGTAGGTAACAAAAGTGTTAAAATGGTGTTATTTGAGCATAGTAAAGGTTCTCAGATTCTAAGAAGGAATATTTTGTAGGCGATATCTTTATTTGCATAGGAATTTATAGTGCTGTTATTTTATTTATTTTTGTCTGAGTAGATTTCAGCAGCATGATGTTTTAACTTCTTACTCTGGAACCATTATATTCAAATCCTGACTCTGCCATTTACTAAGCTTTGTGTTTCTGAGAAAATCACTTACTCTTTGTGCCTTGGTTTCCTCATCCGAAAAAAGTGGGATTAATACCTACTTAATAGGGTTATTGAGAGGATTAAACGAGTTGTTTTATATAATTCTCTTAGACTAGAGCCTGGCTCGTTCTAAAACTTTGGATGGAAAGACTAAGACAAGAGGTATAAAAAGACATTGGAGTGAGAGAAAACAGTAATAAGTTGACTTGTTAAGGAAGCAAAAGAATGGAAACAGGAATGATAACATTCAGTGTATGGATGATTTGGTTTATTTAGTAACTGGAGTTTCAGGTTTTGTTTTGTTTTCTTTTTCCATCCTAATAGCACATCTGAGTAAGGCCTCTCCCTCAGTAGGTCATCATTTGAGATCTGATTTCTTGATCTATATTCCATACTGTTAAACATTGGACAGTGTGGAATACACCTAATTATTTTCTGTCATTCATTTGATTTTTGACTTTTTGTAACTTACTAAATTTCTTGGCCTCCGTGTTTTTACCTATGAAGTCATCTCCAAGGCACCCAGCTCTAATTAATGTATTAATGTATATTTATACATTAATAAGAGACATCTTACTTTTTTTCATTTGGTTTCTAGGACATCAGCTCTGTTCTTCCCTTCCTGTGCCCACCTCCAGTCTCCTTAACTATTTCCTCTTTCCTCTCCTAGAGCTTTGCACATGATAATGCCTCAGGGCTAAGTCTTGACCTTTGCTCTTTTCCATCTATACTAAGTTCCTTGGTGAGCTCATCTGATCTTCTGACTTTACCATTTACATACTAGCAACTCTCAAATTTATCTTTCCTAAACTCTAGACTCATGTGTCCTGCTGCCTTCTTAACATACTGGAATATGTAATGGACATCGCAAATTTAAACATGTTGAAAACTGAACTGATAACCCTCCTAACCAAAACCTGCTTCACGTCATCTATGTTATTGACATCTTTGAAGTTTCTCAGACCAAAACCTCATTACACTCCTTGAGTCTTCATTCTCTGGTACCCTGTACCCTGTTTGCAAATCCTGTTGGTAAAACCTCGCAAAATCTTAGCAGCTTTACTAGGTCCAAGTCTCATTACCTCTTGCCTGGATGATTACTATATACTATCCCCATACTCCGACTTTTCCCTACTCAGGTTCTTCTCAGTAAGAATGATACTCTCCCTCCTACCTGCTACCTTAAAAACAAAGCCCCAAACTAAAATCTTCCACAGACTTTCCTCTTTGCTCAGAGTTAAGCCAGCAGTACTACCACTTTTTATTATTTCCCTATAGATAGTTGAAAGATTATGGTGACTGACTATAAATGGAGAGAGTTGAATTTTTGTACCAAAACTTTTTTTTATTAACTGTTTCCATTTCCTAAGGTGAAATAGCTGGATTTAGTCTTGTTTGATACCTATTCAATTGAAATATTAAATGATATCAAAGCTATATCAGATGAAATAGGTGAGATTGGATATCCATAAGTTTGTTCTCTCCTTGCCCTCCCTAGCTTTATTGAGGTATAATTTAGTGGATATCCATGTTTAAGTGTGAATGTTTAGACTTCAGACCTGGAATTTGAAGAAAACTACAGGATAATAATATTTGGGAAAAACAATTTGAATAAACATTGATTATTTTGGGACAGATATGCAGGAAAATTTGTTAATCTTTTAAATACATATGGATGGTGATTTACCGTTAATATTTAACAACTTATGTATGTGCGATTTATTTCTTAACTCCATAATTTATCCTCTGTGGAAACTTTTCTGATTTTTTTTCCCGACTGACACCTTTTATGACCATTTACCTGGGGAAGAAAATGACAACACATAAAAATTTTATTCACTGATACTGCTCTTCCGTAATGAACAGGCATTAAGAGAATATGTAGATGGTCAGTAAACTATAGCATCATTAGTCATCAGGGAAATGCAAATGAAAATCACAGTTGGATACCACTATATACTTGTAAATGGTTCCCATGAGTTGCAGGTAGGAATGCGGTTTAACCGCTCAACCAGTAATAGCTACCAAAGCTAAACTTACACTATCAATATGGCCTAGCACTTCAACTCCTAGGCATATATCCAAGAGAAATTCAAGAGAAATGAGTGCATAAATCTACCATAGGTCTACTGGTACAAGAATATTTATAGCAGATTTATTCAAATTGGAAATAACCTAAATGTCTATCAATAAGAGAATGGATATATAATGGCATAATTATACTGTGGAACACTACATATCATTAAAAAGCATATCAACATAGACAGCATGGATGATTCTCTCAAACATGCTGAGTGACAGAAGCCAGACACAATGAGGTACGTACTGTATAATTCTGCTTTATGAAATTCAAGATAGGCCAGAACTAATTTATGGTTATAGAAATTAGGACAGTAGTGTGGGGATAAGCAAGGATTGTGAATGGGAGGGGCAAGAGTGAGTCTTTTTGAGTGCTGGAAATATACTTTATTTTGATCTTGGTGGTGATTACATGGCAGTATACATAAATAAAAATTTATCCAGCTGTACAGCATTTTACTCTGCTCTTAATACTTTAATAAAAAATTATAACAAAACTACCATTCTTTTTAGCATTCAGTGTTTTAAATAAATGTAGATTATTTATTGATGATCTTCTGGAAGATCCTTAACAGAGAAATTAGTCAACAATACAAACAATTCACATGCTTGTTCTACATGCTAAAGGCCCTAATGAGTCTATATGAATGAATATTTAAATAGTCATGTTAATTGCTTTTGATAGCAACCGAAATTAATTGAGTGAAAGTAGACTTACATGTTACTCATTGATATGCACCGATTCATTAAAATTAGCTAACATTTTGAAATTTCATACTCCTGTTTGCCTGTTAGGATTTGTTTTTAATAGATTTAGGCTAGTTTTATTCACTGAGTCCTAAAAATCTCAATGCAATATGAATTCAATCAGTACTTTGTGAAAAGAACTGGTACAAAATATTGTATTTTCAGTTGTGTACTTTTTTCTTTTACTAAATTTAGATTTAAAAATTTGAAGTCAAAAAATATACATTTCTTTATGCCATCAAAGATGTAGTGTCTATAGTGTTTAGGGCTGGAAGAGCAGGTTTCATTTTGATATTAATTTTGTTTTAAACTTATTAAAACTTTGCCTTTAGATTTTTTCTGCCATGTGGTGTCATTTTTACAGAATTCACAAAACTATTTTTTCAAAAGGAAAAGTGCTAGATAATCTATATTTGCTGAAAGGTTTAGAATGCTTTATTCAACTAATTCTTTTTTTTAATTAAATTTTATTTTGAAATGATTACAAATTTATAGAAAAGTTGAAACTATTTTTTTAAAAGTAGCCAAAACCTTTTACCTGAATGACTTCAGAGTAAATTACTGACCTGATACCCCACCGTACTTGAATTCTCTAGAGGGTTCAACCAATTCTTAATGGTTTTTAAACACTACCGGATGTTTTTTAATGAAAATATTCAAGCATACAGAAAACATAATTTTTTCTCATTGAGACTGAGAAAATTGTTATGAAATGAATCAAAAGTTATAGCTCCAGGTTTTTCCTTTAGTTTTGAGGGCATACTATTTCTTTTAACATGTTCGGCTATAGGGCCTTAGTTTCTGAATCTTGAAGTGGTAGCTCCAGAGGTCTATAATAGTTTGCGTCTTCCCAATAAAGACTTCAAGTAAAAGAACTTATAAATTTCTAAGGGAAGAATTTATCACTTCAATTTAAAATAAATATTAAATTGGAAAATACATAACATAAAATTTGCTGTCTTGTTTTTTGTACATTGACATAAAATATTGTAATCTCAACTGTTTTAAAGTGTAGTTGAGTAATAAGTGTTTCACATTGTTGTGCAACCAATCTCCAGAACTTGTTTTTTTAAAAACAAAACAAAACAAAACAAAAAACAACCAAGACTTTACATTTTTTTAGAGCACTTTCAGGTTCAGAGCAAATTTGAGAGAAAGGTAGAGATTTCCCACATACACCCTGTCCTCACACACGCATAGCCTCCCCTATTATCAGCATCCTCTCTACCAGAGTGGTATATTTGTTATAGTTGATGAACGTACAGTGATAATCCCAATCACCCAAAATCCATAGTTTGTTATGTTATAGTTCACTCTTGTACATTCTTTAGGTTTGAACAAATATATAATACTATGTATTCATCATTATGGTAAAGAGTGTTTTCTCTGCCTTAAAATTCCTCTGGGCTCTGCCTCTTCCCTCTACCCTATCCCTCCTCTCGCAGAACTTTTTCAGCTTGCCAAACTTAAATCATTTACCCCTTAAGCTTCCCCATTCCACCCTCCCTCCAGCCCGTTAGAACCACCATTGTACTTACTGTCTTTATTAATCATAGTGGGGTTTTTTTTATTCCTGGCTTCACTTACAGAAGGTCTTAAGGATTCATCCATGTTATAACAGGTGTCAGATTTTCTTTTTAGGGCAGAATAATATTCCACTCTATGTATATACCACATTTTGTACACTCATCAGTTGATTTGCTTCCACTTTTTGGCTATTATGAATAAATTTTATTATGAACATGGGTGTACAAATTTATTTGAGGCTCTGCTTTCAATTATTTTGGGTATGTATCCAGAAGTGGAATTGCTATATGTTTTCGGTTTTTTGTTTTTAATTGCCATACTGTTTTCTGTAACAGTCGCTCCATTTCGCATTCCCACCAACAGTGCACAAAGATTCCAGTTTCTCCACCTCCTAATCAACAGCTGTTATTTTCTTTTTTATATAGGAATCATCCTAATGGGTGTGAGGTGGTATCTCATTGTTTAATTTACATTTCCCAAATGATTAATAATGTTAAGCATCTTTTCATGTGCTTATTAGCTATTTATATATCTTCATTGGAGAATTCTTTGTTCAAATCTTTTATCTTTTTTTTTTTTTAATTGAGTTTGTTTGTACTTGAGGCATGGAAGTTCTTTATATATTCCAGATATTAACCCCTTTTCAGTTATATGATTTGCAAATATTTTCTCCCATTCTTTGGGTCGTCTTTCACTCTGTTGATTATATCCTTTGCACAGGAGTTTTTTTTCCCCTCCTCTCTACACAATAGTTTTTAACTTTAATGTATTTATATACTAATTTTTCTATTTTTTTCTTTTGTTGCCTGTACTGTTGATGATGTCTGAGAAAATCATTGCCAACTCCAATGTCATGAAGTTTTTCTCATATTTTTTTTCTAAGAGTTTTAAGTTTTAGTTCTTACATTTAGGTCTTTAATTCATTTTGAGGTAATGTTTGTACATGGTGTAAGTCAAGGGCCCGACTTCATTCTTTTGAGAGTCCATGAAATTTTAAAATGTTTATAAATATGTAAAGCTATCTTGTAATGTTAAGATTTTGCTAAGATTTAGATGGCTTTTATTTTACATTATTTTATGTTTTGTTGCAAATTAAAATAATTACCGTGAATTTAATTATTTTAATATGGAATATTTATTTTGAGTAAAGCTTTTTCTTCAATATTCATATAAATTTCCTTCAAAGAAACAATTGTATTAATTAAAATAATTTAGATTAAGATTTTGTTTAAAATGATGCTATGGCACAGGTTTTTTAATTAGGATGCTTAAGTCTATTGAGATATTAGAGTAGCCAGCTCAACTTTGTATATTCTGTTTCTGCATCATTTCGTATTTTTGTCCTTTTTGGGTGTTTTAAGTCAACTTCATGCTGATACATTTAGGCAGCTTTTGATGTGCATGTGCCTTTCAACATTCTCTTTAAAGTTAGTTACCCAAACAAAATTAAATTTCAGTAGTATGCTTCTAATTAAGAAAGAGTTCAACTTTGTTATGATAGAATGGCAGGACAAGAATGAAAATATAAGGACTAAATTTGGATTTTTATGATTTGACATCTGTCTTAGAATATCATCCATTCTAAAGTTGTTACAAATATTAGTTAAAAATAACTTATGTAAGCTCTTAGGAAATTTACAACCTTACTCTAGAAAAACAGTTTCTACTTTCCCAGCCCTAGTTCAGAATTAGAAATTTCCATTACCTAAAATTACATGATGGTTTTAAAAGGTTTTAAAATAATATTCTCTTTTTAATACTAGTTTAGCATTTCAGCTCATTTTTAAACATCAGACCACTTTTTTTTCCTATTCCTGTTGCTCCTCTAAAAGTATATATTGATCAATAAAAAAACATTCTGATAGTATTTTAGAGAATGATTCGTGATACAATTTTTCTCTAATAGAGACCTATAGATGTAAAACTGCCTTTATCAGTTTGGAACAGCCTTTCTCAATTTGCTTAATCTGTAATGCACTAGAGCAGTATTTCTCAAACTTTAGCTTGCATCAGAATCACTTGGAATACCTGTTAAACCAGAGTTTCTAATTCAGTAGGTCTGGGATGAACCTGAGAATTTTCATATCTTACAAGTTCCCAGGTGATGTTGATGCTGCTCATTGGAGAAAACATGCTGTCTTAAGATATCCATTATTGGTAATAAATTAACCTTCTAAACATGTAAGATGGTGGTGTTTATATGCTATCCTTGGGAAAATAGAGAATACAGCCACTCAGAAATTTTCTCTGTTCTGTGATCAAAATGAGGAACCTTACTGAAAATGACTGGTTTATAATGATCTAATTTGTGTGGTAAAATGGGCATATTTATATCATCAAAATTTTAAATATTTCACTTTGTGCTTATTATATTTATATTATATATTATATATTTATATATGAATTGGCCGAACAATTTTTTTAACAGAAATGCTGTGAATCTTTGCTGGTTAGGTAGATAACATTTTTCAGGTACATATTTGCTTTATAAATATATTTGGAAGCATGAATTAAGAAAAAAATTGGCTGTTTCTGAATGTTATGGAATAATTCAGGCTTTCTTGAAAGTAAAAGGTATTTGTTTTTAGGGTGCCTCTGAAAGAAATTTCCATATATTAGTATATCACTTTATTTTAACTTTGTGCCTGGAGAAATGGATAGAAAGTAAGTCAATGGATAAAGTTCACCAGAAGGATATTGGTAATAAGACAAGAAAACACGGACAACTTGAATTATCTTAAGAATAGAAAGATTCATTCATTGTAAAGAAGAAAAAAATAGGCAGACGTGTAATTATAAATTTCTGTAACTCAATTATTTCATTAAGCCAAAACCTGGGTTATTTTTAGCTCCAGTAGTTATTGTGATTTATTCAGAAAACATCCATTTTGCTTTTATCATGCAGATTATTCTTAATTTGATATTTCCCTATTTTTCATTTTAGGGCAGCAGCAATGACTCTCCGCACAGTATTACTGTCATTGCAAGCATTGTTGGCAGCTGCAGAACCAGATGATCCACAAGATGCAGTAGTAGCAAATCAGGTATGATAGCTGCTTTTGAAAGACTTTTTACTTACCTTTAAGTCTCTACTTCAGTGGCTTGCAATGTTGACAAATGAGCATTTCTGTTGAAACTAAATTTGGAAATGGTTTCCTTCCTTGTGGTAAGATTATTTTGTAATATGTAATAGTGAAGACAATTTATTTTTAACATATTCAAACACATGCTTTTTCAAGATGGTATTCATTTCTACAGGTCATTTCACCCAATCTGCCATATTTTCTCTGCCTGAGGAGCCTTTTCCTCTGAGCAGACTTTTTCTTTTCCTTGAAAAATTGTTCACTCCTAGCTTTACGTATGTCCTTGTTACTGTGTTCTATTATTTGTCTCAGAGTGCTTAGAATGATGGTTTTACATGTTATATACATGTGCTGATCATTCATTTTTGGTAGTCAGAAGCTTGAGTCCCAGCTTTGATTTTCTGTTTAGTTCTGAACCTGAAAGGTTAAGGTTGAACTCAAAGGTTTCAACTAGATTTAGCATTTTAATATAAAAGGGCATCAGTCTTAAAATATTAAAGATGTGTAAAATACTTTAAAAAGAAATATTAAAGTAAATTAAACAGTTATTTTAAATTTATACTTCGCTTAAGTAATAGTGGAATATTTGAGAATAAATTTATCTCTTTCCAATGCATATAGAAAGTCTTATCTTTTAAACTGTACTGTATGGTGAGTTCATAATCATCCCAAAATATATGCTGTAAGTTAGGACTTTGCATATACGTTTTCTTAAATCACCGTACATTAATATAGCTCTTGCAAAACAGCAGAGTCCAGTTGTATATTCTAGCCTGAGTTGTGGTTAATACAAAAGTTGGTCACGCTTATTAATGTCTGTGTTCTTTTAGAAGTGTATTATTCTGTTTAGTTGTATAACATTTGCCCTACACAATGTTTAGAAACATCTCTAATACCTTACTTAGTTTTCTGCTACTCATATTTGTTGAAATTGGAGATTAAAGTTGATAAATGTTATTTTTGTCTTTTGTCAATATAACTTACAAATTATAGCTTCAGGTTAAACAATCTTTTTTTGAGTGACAGTTTTTAATGGAAAGTAAATCATATTTTAAATCTATATTAGTTTTATTTAAAAAAAACAGGTTCTTAGGTAATTAAGAGTTGATTGAGCCACTATATTGGATGTTACAACTGTGTTGTCATGTCAATCACTTTTTTTCCTCTTATAGTACAAACAAAATCCCGAAATGTTCAAACAGACAGCTCGACTTTGGGCACATGTGTATGCTGGAGCACCAGTTTCTAGTCCAGAATACACCAAAAAAATAGAAAACCTATGTGCTATGGGCTTTGATAGGGTAAGTAACAAAAAAGGCATTTTGATTTTGATATGTGGTGATTTTAAATCTTTGCAGCATAGCCTTAGTTGTCAGAAGTGGTTCAAAAATACTCTTAAGTTTGTTGATAAACTTCTTATTACTAAAATCAGTGATTTTTTCTTTTCTTTTTCTGATTCCAGTCATTGGTTTTAGAAGCTTTTAATGCACATACAAGTGGCAAGGCAACAAAGATAAAAAGAACGTGGTTTTCAATATAAAGACAGTGAGTGATTCAGTACTTTAAAAGTATTTCCTTGAGAATTAATTTTTTTGTCCCCTTCTTCTTCTCTACAGAATGCGGTAATAGTGGCCTTGTCTTCAAAATCATGGGATGTAGAGACTGCAACAGAACTGCTTCTGAGTAACTGATTTACCACCTGTATGAGTGAGAGCTGCTGATATATTCAAGTTTGCCCCTTCTTGAGGAGCATCAACATCTGTTATTTTTAGGATTCTGCATAGATTTCTTTTAAACTGGCATTCTTGCCTAATGATGTTACCTAGGCACCATTGGAGACTGAAAAACAAAATCCCTGCTATGTAAATAAAGCTAATTAAACGTCTGTGTAAATTGAAAAAGGGGAAATACTTTAATTTTTTTCTTAATAGTGTAAAAATTCTTCCAGCTAAGCTAAAACCATGGAAAAACATGCTACTTTAGTGTTTAGCGGTGTACCAAGACTAGCAAGAGTTTGCTTCAGGATTTCGTTGAATAATTAAGATAATATTTGAGTGTGTCAGGGCCATTCAAATTCTTGGTGTTGCATCACAGCTACCTTAACTGTTTTTAACATGGATCCTCTGTGCCTGTGAATTTACTTGCATGCTTGTACTTGACTTCTTAGGATGGGTAGCTGAAAAGACCACCATTTTAAGCATTTGAGAATTCTTAAATATGAAATTTATCCAGAATTAAAGATGGTGACCTATTCAGAGCCTTTTTGTCCTTGTTAACAGACTAGGACACCATATCTATTTTTTTCCCTCTTACCACACACAGCTAATATTCTAATAGTAAATCTCTCTATATTTGGTGGGGAAATGTGCTGAGGAGCAATATCCCTTGCTCCATTTTTGAGTTGTCTATGTGGAATGTTTTGTCATAGATCTTCGCTCTTAAAACGTTCCTATGTAAGTAAATAATAATGTAAAATTGGAGGTGCCCATTTTGTTTCTCTTGCAAAACGAGATGTTGCAGTATTCCTAAGATTTGATCAAAGAACCAATTTAGTTTTTCAGTGAATTTGATCTTTCTATTTTTAAACTCGACGAAATTTTTCTTTGATAATTGGAAAGGATGAAATTAACTGCAGTTTTCTGGCCTAATTTTGGCTTTATGGAGATTGTTGTATTGGATATTTTGAAAGTCACTCTTGCTTGAATTTCCCCCTATTGAAACAAGAGCTGTGTTGGTATTTTACTGTACATACTTCAAATGCACATAGGAATAGAAGTGTGTTATAAATCTAGCTTTCTTTATGATGTTTCTGATAATATGAAAATTGAAAACTTTACCTTCTCTTGTACATAGTCAGACTTTCTATTCGTATTAAAATTACATTTCATTCTAAGTTCAAAAGTTTGAAAATTATTAGTTTTGCAAGCTCAAACACTAATGTGATCATTTTATGAGGGTTGAAATGGATTTATGCAGGTAGTTCTATACATAGAAACACAGTTCTTAGGAAATTTTCAGGACCAATGCAAAATAATAAAAATGTAGTAGAATCAGAATGAATTAAAGTAAGGCTATATATTAAAAGTCAAAAGATTTGCTGTTTTTCCAAGTGTTATTTATCCTAAATTATAATCATTAAGTGTTTGGAAAATAATTTTGAACCATAAATTCAGCATAATTTCATTTGACTTCTCAATCTTAGAAGCAATAAAAAGAACCATTGTTAAATATGTGGTATTGTTAAAGATGTGAAGGTTCTTCCAGAAACTTGTTAAAACTTGTTAAGCCTTTCCTAATCAATAGTAAACTCTTGTAGTTGATAATACTGCATACTAAACACAAGTTGCTATGTTTTTTTCCACTATATATTTGCTTAAGTATAGATTTCTTTATACAGTTACTTCCTTTAGTTGTTGTAGTTTAGTTATTTTCTAAAAATGCCAAAGGAAACAAGATTTTTCTTTATTTATTTTAAAGAACTAAAACCTTGTACTTTATATTTTGAAGAAAGGTTAGAATTGTGTGAAAGTGTAGACAGTTTTGTTGCATTGTTAGAATTTTTCTTTAGTGCAGAGCAGCTTGGTAATATATTAGTAATATTTTAATTATTTCAAATATCAAACACATCTACCCAGTTTACTATTTACCTATGTTATCAGGGTGTGTTTAATTGTCCTGTGGTTAAATAAAGGAGAGAACTCAGAGGTAATTACTAAAGGTCAAGCATTACACATTTAACTCTGGGAGACAGCTATAACTTGCCTTTGATTTTTATTCACATTTGCAATATAGGGTATCTACTCATCTAACTGTAATTCAACATCCAATATCCAAGTGCCCAGGAAATTTTAAAAGTACAATATTTGGTATGAGAGTTTTCCATAATGGATTTTTCATTTCAAAATATATTTACCTCATTTTCCTGTAATGTGATTATCAGCCCCCCGCCCCCCTTTCCTATCTGGTACATGTCCCACTGTCATCCTGGTGTTTTTCGTTTTCTTGCCTTTTTTTTCCCTTTTCTACAGGTAGATTTATTTCCTCAGACATAGAAATGAAGTCATTCTTTTTTTTCTCTGGTCTTATATATGTTTGGAAAAGGACACTAAAAGCATAGGTACCCTGGTGAAAATTATTTTTGTAATTCAATTTTTTGTGCTTTGTCAAGTTTTAAAGGCCTCAAAAATTATGGTTAAATATATAGTGCTATCCTATTTAGGGCAGGCGGATTTTCTAGAAGCCACTGATACACCAATAGGCTTTTATTGTAATTAAGTTTGTTTCATAAGTGTGTGCCTGACCTTTAAAAGAACAAATAATTAGTTATGTAGTATTTCAGTACAGATTACTGAATGTGAATAAATAGCAATTTGTGACCCAAATAAGTATACAGTTAAGTATATAAATATTTGAGGAACATGTGTTCGATGCTCCGAGTTGGCTCCCCCAAATGTTTGGAATTGTGACAATAGTGGTTTACTTAAAACATATTCAAATATGTATATGTATATGTTTGGATTCCAAGTATTTTGCTTTTGAGGAGAATATGAAATTAAAGTAAGACTGATTTGGGGGAGCTATTTCACATTTGTGATTGTTGGCGCTTAAAACTATGCAAAATAATTTTTTAAAGTATAAGAATTGGCAGTTAAAGTGGATATTGCTTTTTTATGCACTGCAGAATGTAGCATGTCATGTTACTGTTTAGGCTGCTTAATAAGTTTATCAATGTGAAAAGCAAATCTTGGCTATAAAGTGTATACTTGATTTGAGCTTTTTAAAGCTGCAGTAGGAGTGTGATAATGTTTTCACAGCCTTGTAGCAAAATAGGAAATAAAACATTTTGTTACTTCAAAGATTTAAGATGGATTCGGACAGGGAAGAGTTGGAGCCAGGTATACTTTCTTGTACATAGATGGAAACGTTTGGGTATGAAAATGGAAGCTGTTTACAGTTAACTTTAGTTCATGGACTTGTACAAAATGATGTTGTATTAATCACTTTTTCTAGTTAAATTTCAATTCCAGGGTACAAACCATTGATTTAAAGTTTTCGCATTTCTATTCTTTTAGTACCAGTTCAAAAGAAAGGTTTTTAATATGTGCTATTTGCTATCACTGGGGAGGAAGGCGACTTCAAGTATATACTGATAAATAGCCTTTTTCCCAAATGTAACTTTTCTGCACTGTCTACATATTTCGTCACGTTCTATTTACACTGTTGCAATATGGATCAAAAATATTGTGTGGCACAGGGTAGGGAAACGCCAGTATCTCCCTTGTCCCATTTGTTCATTTACCACTTTATTGGACTGATCAACCTTTATAAACGTGTCATCACCTAAATGTAAGTTGTGAATGTGCCACCTTTTGCTTGGTTATTTCAACCATGCTGCTATATATAATCAGGTGTGGCACAGGTTATTAGTTTTGTTCTAGGGGCAAATGGATACAAATCATTGCACTGTGCTGTTAACCAATCCTTGTGTGCTTGCTGTTCCCTACTTTTTACAGGCATCATAATAAAAGCTAGACTATTTCTTTTTTGGGGGGTGGGGGTGGGGGGAGAGACTTATTTAATGTAATTTAAAGACTTTTCCAATAGAAAATGAAATACTATGGAAAATACTATCTATTTTTTAGCTTTCAGCAATTGATGGTGCTTCGTTGTGTTTGCTGGAAGTCTACTGCCATTATAGGGATTCTCATTAATTTTACCAAGAAAGAACTTTGCTTGTTAGCTTCCCTAGATCTCTGTTCTAAACCATCTGTTAGTGGTAAATTCTGTAGGAGGGTCTGTTCTGAGCCGTCAATTTCCTGTAAGGGGAAAATGGGTGGGTTACCAGAAAGACCATGAAGCTGGGTGGGCTGTGGGTGGAGGGTTGGGTGTTTGTCTTGAGAGTTAAAACTACAAAACACTTTTGTACACAACTGATTTTTTAAAAAATAAACACATTTTTAAAGATGTTGAATTATCCCCTCCCCTGCCCCCTTTACTGGGAATTCTTAAAAATAAATGCATGCATGTTTTCCCCTGAAAATGGTTTATATCTTCTTTCTGGGTACTCATCTATGGAAAGGCAGTTAAGCCTCCACATTACTTTAAACAAGAAAAAGAACCAGGTAGAGATTGCTAGTCAAGTTGCAAAGTGATGAGCATACAATGATGGAAGCAGTTAATTATGCTGGGTTTTTGAATTTTAAAATGGGTTGAAATTGTTTAATTCTAATTAAAATTATTTATTTGAAAATAGAACATTATTTGGCTATGTTCTATTTCAAAATTTAGAGTAATTCAGTTGATTCTGAAAGTAATACTGTTTATTCTATTTTCAATATGTGGAAAGGATTCTGAATTGAGTTTCAGAAAGTCCTGGGTCACTATCCTTGGATTTACCCCTGCCTCCGTTAGTGCTGATAATTAGAAGAGGCTATCTTGGTTAGTGTTTGTACTAGTTATTTCACATATCAAAACTGATGGTTACTTTGTGTCTCTAGGGTATTCATAACCAGCTCTCAGCAGTCCTTTGAGTTTCTGTAGCCTGGAAATGGGATTGCTCCTGACTGGAATACCAGTATAAAGTGCTGTTTCCATGGAGCAATCTGGATCTTTACATATTAAAAATCATGGACAACAAATGGAATTTCAGTGAGCTCTCATGTGAGTCCTTAGCAAAGGATGGCCAGATTTAAAGTGTAATAAATGGTACATGTTTTGATTTTGATCAAAGAAGATTTTCGATGAATAACATGAATAATAAAGCTTTTAAGAGTATGTCCTGTAGCAATATATACTATCCATGTATTCGTGGTGTAATATTCATTTCACCCCATTTAATTTCAGTAAAAAGACAAAACAACTTTTATAATTTAATCTTTTATTATAGCTAACCATTTAATAAAATGTTGAACCAAAGTCAAAAAAAGTCCAAGTTGTTTAAATATTCAGTTTGTAGTATTTGTAGAGCCTTCTTTCAGTATACATAAACACTGTATAAAACTGGACAAAATTTGAGAAACCCAAAGTATGGTTTATTACTGAGTTTGTATACCTAGTATTTTGTTTCTCCCATACAGCATAAAAATTTTGCCGCATGTACAGAATAAGCCTAACTTGATTAAGGTCAACTAGTACTTAATACAGCTAGCATTCAGCTCTTTAATTATTTATTGTGTTTAGCAGCACTTCATTTTCAATATGTGAAACACATATAAGTTCCTTTGCTATACACATTGTTTTTGCATTATATTGGTAAATAGATGTTTCTGCCCAAAATGATATTGAGAAACAGGATTCATGACGTATAAGACATTTATATAGAGAGCCTTCCAGTCTTTTTCCAGTATTTTTTCTTTCCTTTTTAAAAATATGTCAAATGATTTGGATACCCAGAGTCACAGGTTATTTTTGATAGAAATCTCATAATACTGCCTACAAAATTTGGTAGCATTTTGAGATCTAAAATTCTATTCTTGTTTTTCTTAAAAATAGGAAATGTAGAGGGGTCATTTGCAAGCATAAAAAGGAAAATCAGTTCAGGTGGGAGTGAGGTCTGTAAGGAAAGTAAATCCAAACAAGTTTTTGTGGTGTGACTTGAACAGTGTTTTGGTGAACTACTTTCAACTGTATTTAAGTTTCCATGACTTCTGAAGCTACTTTACGTGCACCAAACATACTTTTTTCCTATTTTTGGAAAAAAGAATACATGGTGTTTTTGGTTTATGGGACCTGTAGAAAATTATCTCCTAAAATGCAAAATTGATTTGGCCCTAAAAATCGCTGTATTCTATTAGAGATACTTTAATTCTTAATTGCATTAAAGTCATACTTCGGTGCGTATGAGGAGAGGTGTAGCTCCTCTCAGGTTAACCTTAAAATGTCAGGACAACAGTAAAATCAAAAGGCAACATTTTTTATAAGGAAACAGAATAATAGTTTGTTGAGGTGACATTGAGCATGATTTTTTTTTCATTTAAAATAATTATATTTTAAATAATGTGTATTTTTAAAAATTAGTAATGAAGACTTCATAGTGGAAAATCTTTCCTCTCTAGCTCACCTGACAGTAGACATACTAGCCTTTTAGTATTTTTCAGACACACCAGGCTTCTTTCCATCGCAGGTCCTTTGAAGAGCCTTTTGTCTTTGCCTGGTATGCTCTTCCCCCAGATCCTCACATGTCTTACTTAATCATTTTATTTATGTTGCTGTTCAAATGTCAGGCCTTCCCTGATAATCCTAACAAACAGCTTCTGCCTCCATTCGGCTCTCCCTTTACTGCTTAATTTTTCTTTATTGCAGATTCGAGGCCTCTGTGAAAGGCAGATGAAGGGCTATTCTAAGAAATGAGTTGGAAAAGTGGGAAAGTGAACCGAGTGTAAAATGGCTGTATAGAAGGCCCTATATTGCATTTTCCTTAGAAGGCTCGTTCTACTCTGCCTTTTTATTTATACCTTTACGAGTATCAAAAAAGATGAGGCAAGTTTTAAGAGCAAGTATAATTAATGGTATATTAATTCCATGAGGGACAAGGAGAATAGAGTCAAGACCTAAGGACAAAAAGACTATGCATGTAAGCAAGCAATTGTTATACATCCCAAAGTGCTTATGCCCTCTCAAAGGGGACAAATCAAAGTACCATCGGTAGGTACTATATTCAGTCCCAAGTCTAAGATCCCTTAGGTATGTCTGTTTCTCTTAACTGATCCTGTCTAAATACTATGTGACCTACATACTAAATTGAAGAGTTAACTGCAAAATATACTCTATAAAATGGTGCAGAAGAGAAAAGTGGAAAATAGTTTAAAATGTATAAATATATTGCTTAAAATTTTATATAAATTACTAAAATATGTAAGTAGATTTATTTAAATCATATAGTTCATTGCTGCAATCCTTATATCCGCAACTGGTCATGAGACAGGTATCACCATTAAGGTTTCCCTATATCTAATCCAAATTCACATTCCATCTAGCTAGCACCTCAGTAGATTGGGTTTTTTTTTTTTTTTCATTATGATAGTAGTCTCTTGGATTCCTCCCACATCCTTCCCTTATTCTGTTGTGGAACAGTAATGGTTTCCCTATTTAATATAGATCAGTCACCACAATCAGTATTGTAACAGTTTCCTATGAGGGACATACTTTGTCTATTAAGCACCTGAAGTGGATTATTTTTTAGCATCCTTTATGCTACAAAATTATTTTCAGTAATCATGAAATAATAAGATACACAATGAAATTTTCTTGAACTTTATATGTGTATAATGTCAAACTTTTAAAGTACAAAAAAAGTAATAGACTAATAATTTAAATTACATTAATGTATTTTTTAAGAAAAGGGGAAAAGCTATATATTATGTTTTCTACAATGAAGAACTGTGATTTCTATTTTTGAGCCTCTTAAATTTATTAATGACGTCAAAGTTGATCTTTTTATATTAATGTTCAAAAAAGATTATACCCAGATTTGTCATCTATCCTCACTCATAGTTGAGTGAAGACACTTTTAATTTTAAAAATTAAGCAACAGATAAATTATATGTAAAGATAAGGTGTCAGAATTTCATAAAAGTTTAATATCACTGTATATTCCAGAAATTGCTATACTGTCGGTGTTTTTGCTTTTCAGGATTGATACTGGTGACTTTCATAGAAAAAAATTCAAACACAATAAATCAGTTGTCATATAGAATGACAAAGTTGAAATAACTGAAGGTCAATTTATTTTTCTGATTATATCTAGGGGCTTCTGTCTTCTGCCTGTATACTAGGCAGCTGTAAAGAAAGTGGTCTCTACCCTAAAGAAGCCAGATAACCCACAAAATTTTAACTTTTATGAACCCATCAGAGAACTGAGATAACCAAATGGCCTGAAAGGGGAGTTTACACCTGTTCATAGGTGCTTTTACACTGTCCTCCACTGGCACTCAGGAGGAAGACTGGGTCGAGGTGGAGACCAGAGATAAGCCTCTTGTGGTAGTGCAGGCCCAGGGGAGGTGAGTAGCTGCTGCTGTGAGAAAGAAACCAAGCCCTGACTGAACTCCATTAAGTAGCAAAAGCTGTATTTGCTGGGGAAGGAAAGCAACACCACCCTGGGTGGCGATTAGATGGTGCTGGGGAAAGAAAAAAAAATCGCTGTCCTATGTGGGAGGGGCAGAAAATTATCCTGTAACTAGACCATTAAAGACTCCTACTGCTAAGGGTCAGGATCACTGAGGAAGGCTGACCCCTTAGATGGTTTTCTTGTAATCCTTCCGGAGCAGACTCTTTCTGGACTGTAGGTGGCCATGTTCTTGCTGTGTCCTCACAGGACCTTTCCTCTGTGTGTACAGGTCAGAATAGATTGCACAAGCTAGTTCTCTGGTGTCTCCACTTATAAGGACATTAATCTTGGTGGACCAGTGCCCCACTCTTATGACCTCATTCAACCTTAGTTACCTCCTAAAAGCCCTATCTCCAAATGCAGCCACATTGGGGGGTAGGGCTTCAACATGAATTTGAGGAGGACACAATTCAGTCAAAAGTTCTGATAAACTTTTCACTGTTGTGTCCAGGGTCTGCTAAAGTCCCATACTTTAGTACTAGATATTCACTGCCTTCTTCCCTGACCGGATTTGGGAAACTAATCCAGATTACTCTCATTTCCTTGAGTGTCAGCTGCCTGCAGCTACTGATACCAATTTATTAGAAATAACTAGCTAATTCAAGGAGAAAAATTGATTAATAGGTACAGAGTAGCTCAGCCTCGGAAACTGTGGACGTAATAGAGCCAGAAGCAATGCCAAAAACAATATTGCAGAACTGGCCCTGTGAAGATGGGGCCTCCACTGCCATTGCCTGAGGCACCAGTAGTAAAGTCCTCACCTGCTCCCAGCTGTTGTCATTGGTCAAGCAGACTGAGTATTCCCAACTACTCCCAGAATATCCCTGAGGCATCCCAACAAGAGGATGGTGACACTGCTGCCGCCCACCACTTCTAGAATGGAGTGGTCCCCATTCTATGGTGTCACAATCCAAATCTCAAATTAGCCTGGGTATTTGGTTGAGAGCACTCAGGTCATATGTCTGAGCCCTAGCCCCAAGGGAGGCTAGGAAAAAGTCTATGGCATTTTCAGCTTTTACAGAGAGAAATGAGCTCTATCTCATGAGGCGCTTAGTATGCTAACTCCAAAAAAAATGATAAACTTTTACTATAGATATGGCCTCTTTGGAGCTGAACTGTATAGGAATGTGAGGAAGTAGATACTCTGTTCCCTGGCTCAAGAAAGGCTAATTAACAGAAGGTGGGAAGGGGGGTGGGGGTTGATCCAGAACCTGGAAAACATAAAACAAGTGGGAACAAAAGTATCTGAAACTTACTGAATTTGGTTAATCAATGTCACCATAATAAAAATTAATTTTAAAAAGAAAAGAAAAAGTATCTGAGCCTGTTTTCAATTGCTGTCCAGGATATTTTGGTGGTAGTTGAGGCTACCCAGTCTGCTTGCGTTATCACTTTCTTCAGAGTGATAACAGGTGTGATGAGCAGGTGAGCAGTTACTATGCACCATGCATTGTGTGAGGTGCTTTCCATATTTTAACTCATCCTCATAACTATCTAGAAAGCAATTATTATTTACAGGTGAGAAAACGGAGTAATAGGAGGGCCTGTAAGATTTCCAAGATCTCAGTTTCAGGCATATCAGAATAGAGATGGATTCTGCAGGCAGTCATAGTTAAAGGAGGTTTATCATGGAGACCCAGGCAACTCTCCCTGCAGAGCCTACACTTCCCAGACCTTATTCAAACTCAGCTTTCCACAGAGAATTCTGGAGCAGGAAGAAGGAACTGGTCATTGTGGATCTGTTGGCCTATGTTTTACACATGTATTCTTGGTTAATAAGACAGGTACCGTGGGCATGACCGCAGTGGAGAACACTTTCCAGACCATCCCAGCTGAGAACCAGACTGACCCTAGCAAGTAAACCTGTGAGGAGTGTAACTCACTGATGGGAAGGATGTCTTACCTGTAAACTTAATCATTAATAGTGGTGCTTTTGACATGGAGATTTGATAATCGGTACTTAAGTAGATGCTGCTTTGCTTTGTATAATTAAACATTTTTTGGAAGATGTCTCATTTATCTTAAACTTCATTGAGGTATAACTTACCATAAAATATACCCCTTTTAAATGTATAATGATTTTTAGTAAATTTACTGAGTTATGCAACCATCACTACAATTTATTTTTAGAACATTTCCATCACTCCAATAAGATTCCCATGAGCCCATTTATTGTTAATCTTTGCTTTCAGCCCTATTTCCAGGCAACCATTAATCTACTTTCTGTCTCTATAGATTTGTCTTCTCTGGATATTACATAGAAGTAGAAACAAATAATATGTAGGTTTTTTTATGTCTGGCTTCTTTCACTTAGCATAATATTTCTGAGATTCATCTGTGTCGTAGCATGATCAGTATTTCCTTTTTGTTGCTAAGTAGTATTCCTTTGTATATATACATTTTGTTTATGTATTTGGATAGATCACATTTTGTTTATCCATTCACTAATTGGTGGAGTAGCATTTAATTTTATCTTAAAGTTGTTTGCTGAAAGTATACATGGAGGCAACAGAATCCAACAGGTGGTCTCATCCAAACTTCTGCCTACTGTCTTATGTTCATTATCCATTTCCTTCTCCTATATTTCATTTGCCATCAAGTTCCAGAGATTGTGTTTTCTCTCAGTAACCTGATGGAAAAGCTTAAGCAGGAAGCACTGAATTGTATAGTCAGATCATCTAGGTTTAAACTCCTGGGTTTAAACTGCCCCATCCTTGTTGAGGATACTTAGGCTTATTGTTTAACTTCTCTGAGCTCCAATGGTGTGAGTAAAGTGGAGATGAACACAGTAGCTACTTTACTGTGATTATTATGAGGATTAAATATGACAGTATATGTACAGTGCTAAGCTTTTGACGAAAGTCATTTTTCTTAGCTTTCAGTGTGGTACGGGAGACTAGATGTTAGGCAGTACAAATAGCCTCTTCTGTGTCTCACTTTCTTCATAGTTAGAGCTAGGGCAAACTAGGTAATCAAGGATCAGCACTCTCTGATCTGATGGTTAGGGTGGCAAAGGAGCTGAGTGGCCATTTTCAAGAGCCTGACTGAACCTTGCGTCATGAGAGGAAGGGGGCCTACGGTGTGAGGGAAATGAAAGCATCTCAGTAGCACTGAGTTTTATAAAGCCCAAGGAAGCAACTCTTGTTTGTAATTGCTAAGTAGAAAAATATTCAGCCTCTTCCAAACAATGAACCAGTTCCAACACAAATGAAGGCCTGTGTACCAAGCTCACATCCTCCTGTGTGGGGCCCTTTTATAGCCTCTAGAGCTCCTGGACGGGATTTCCCTTGGGGCACTCATCCTTCTGAGTATCCAGGAGTGGTGGTAAGGCCTCCGGTAAACCCCCTTCTTCAACAAAACCAGGTTTGGCCTCCTGGACTCTGAATTAATTTAAGGCACATTTCCATCACCACCTGATTGCTGCCACTTGATTGACACTGTGAGGTACTCAATCTAAGCCTTCTAGAATTTACAGAGCAAATATTTCTCTTGCATTTGAGCAATCTGTTTGTCCTCTTATGATTCAGCTTTCTGAAGCAGATAATCTAGTTGCAATACAAGTCTTTTCTAGGTCTCTCTGTTCAACTATTATTGTTGAAAAATATTAATCATAAGCAGGGATATTAAAATGAAAGTGAACTGAGGCAGAAGTCATTCCAATCTGCTCCTTCCTATTTCAGATGCATGTTCTCCCCAAAGTCAAATGGCAGTGAAGGACATGTGTTTGCACAATGGCTTTCTTGTTTCTACTTGTTATATTTGTAATTTCCTTCATCCTCCCATAGGAACTGTAAAATTTAGGTAACTCTGACCCTCTAAACACAAAGCCAAAATTATCAGTAAGATAGAAATTATGCATCAACAAAGATCAGGCCTTTGGACAACAAACACTTTACTGCCATTTATATTGCCATTGTGATGAGAAAGTGGAATTAATTGGAGACTGGAGATGTTCTAATATTTGCGTTTATAAAATCTTTGTGGGAGTTTTTCTCTGAATTGGCTTTGGAGACTGAGACCTGCTTGACTATGGGATGGTGAGTGTCTTGTGGTCAGGAAAAGATCCTAATTGTGTGGATGTTTGGAGAAAAAGCAGTGGTGATCTGTCTAGTTTTGAGTCCAATGAGCCATGACTTCTAAAAAGAGGCAGGCCCTGCCGCACATAATTATAAGCCAAGCTGACAAAATGTAGAGACTCAGGCCTCCTGGGCCTATTCTACACACAGTTAAAAGAGTTTCCGTAAAATGGTCTCATTAAGTCAGGTCGTTTTAGCAATACTGGCATTCTGCCTTTCAGCTTGAAGCCTGAGGTGGGATGCAAAGAGGCAGGTCCTCTTTTGTCTTTGCACCTGAACTTTCTCTTGGAGGGTACACTCCATCACAGGCCAGGGGAACCCAGATGGCAAAACTGCCAACACCTTCCTGAGGAAAAGGGTTTCAGGAGGTTTTTTAGGGTAGGAGTGTATGGCCACCCGGGTGAACCTCCTGAAAAAGACTCACTGCCTGGGTCTCCACCAAATTTTGCTTCTTGGAGAAGCCCATTAAGTCTCCCTGGAATTAGTCTGTCCAAAGAAACCACAGTTATTATCAACCCACCTGAACTTGTGCATGGGATGAAGTGCACTCAACATGGTGGACAAGCAAAGTTTGGAGGCTGTGACCAGGTCATCCACAGTCTTCAAATAGAGCAAATCTTCACACATAGTTCGTATTGGTGAAGTAGCAGTACAGTACCGGCCCTTCCTCAGCTGCAGTTTGCTCACCCTATATTACTTCTGCCCGAAATCCCCTCAACCTGAAGAGCTGCCTCTTGCATGAAGTTCAGCTCATCCTAAGGCAGCACTGGCTTAGCCCAAACAAACATTTAAGGACAATTCTTAGAATGGCACCTCTCTATATAGAGGAGGTAGGGATTTTCTGCTTCTAACAGCATCTATCAAGTCTAGACTTAATGTTACCTGGAACAGTCCCACCTGCCTGTGTTGTGCTATTGTTTTATACCAAGTTCTCCCAAGACACCAACCTTGGTGTTTTAATCCCAGCCCCTGGCTGTACAGATTAAATACATACATGTGATGAAGAAAATTGTTACCCCCTACAGTTATTATTTTTTGGCTCCCACAGGTCTGGACCTTGCACTACAGCACTCCTGAGGTGTATAGCTGACCTCCGGTTGATTTTCAATCTTTACCTGGAAGAAAAGATGCAGTATGTTTCCTAAAAGGAATGGATTTTATTCGGAATGCGTGGTCTTTGCTACAAGAATAACTAGAGCATGAGAGGGAGGAAACTGCCTTATGTTAGCAATTAGTATTGATAAACATTGAGAAATAATGAAAACTGAAGTCATGGTCATCAGCCTGGCCCTTAGCCATGGGACCTTATATGTTTCTGTTGGACTTTGAAATGATACAAAATAATTACTTAAATGGAGGTGAAAAATTTGGAACTTTGGTTTGCAGGCTGAGGACGTATGTGATTATACATACAACTTGTAGGCAATGCCATCATTATTATTTAGGGGGGCTGCAAAGCTCGTCAGACTGATGGATACTTCTTGGTCTCCAGTAGTTCCTACTGAGTTTATTTATGTGAATAATGAAGAGGGAAAAGTATAGACAATGCAAGTATCAGAGTGTGGAATAATTATCCCACTGAGGGTAGAATATGAACCAGGGATAGCTTCTCTTCTCATTCTGTTCACCTCTTATTCCAGATACATTTATGTAATCTATTTGCTCTCCATGAAGTAACTCTTAAACTAAATAAGCATGTTTGAAATTTACAATAGATGTATCATAGATATATAAATGAAAGGCCACATGTTAGTTCTTAGGTTAAAAAGCAACTTCTAAAATTTCCCAGATGTTTATCAGAATTTATCGTCTATGTTCTACCTCAGTCATGGTAAGCCAGATCAGATTATGTAGCCAGGAAGTTTGAAGGTACATCTGATTTCTTAAGAAGATATGCAGACTCCAGAATCTAAACAGAAAATATGCAAAGACATTTTATCAGCTTGTGACACGCCAGAGGTGTACATGAATATTCAGGGCTCCACACTACTACATAATGCTGCATTTCTTGATTTTATTTCAAACAATGCATATTTTTAGCATTTTATGGTAGGATTTTACACTTGTCATTTACACAAATTACAAGGTTCTGCTTCAAGTCTTTAAAAAATTTTTAAAAATTCAGCCCATGTGCAGCACGATAATATGCAAAACTACTTTACATTATACACACTTTTTATCAAAGAAGATACAAAATTCTGGCTTGTAGTTTTAGACAAATACAAGAAGCTTCAAACTAGACACAAAGGGTTAACATTAATTTTCAAATATAAGTCTGCACTTTGTGTTGTATTTCTCTGAGATGTAAATACTAAATTCCTAAAGGATTTTACTTTTTCTTTTTTTAAAGGAAAACTGACAAGTTTCCCTTAAGCAAGTCCCTCCCCATCAGCTCAATCTTCCTATCATCCTACTCTCCCATCCCTTAGTGCCAGACACTTGCATCACATTAACAAAATCAGGGGTGGGCCATTTACATACATGTGAACCAGATGCTTTCAGCTATCTCCTCTCCCGCAAAAATCTAAGCAGCCATAAGCTGATGCAAATGGTTCTGCTACATTATAACAAATATGACACTGGGTAATCTTGTCAGCTGTGATGCTAATTAATTAAAAGGAGTTGAGAAAGAAGGTCCCTACAAGTGTGCTTTTTATTGGTGACAAATTCTTGGCGTTGAGAATCAAGTTGTCTGATGCTAAGAGAACTTTAAAATCTTTCTAAATAGAACATGCCCACTGATTGCTTGAAGGACTTCTCTGATGTTTATGCATAGATAATCTTTTTCAGCACGTTGGAAGCAGTATTTTATACTTTCTTTCTAAAGGGGTATGGAGGCAATAGGAAGAGTAGGGCTTTTTCTGCCCCTTTAAAATATACTGTTTTCTATTACTGGAACCCATTGTTTCCTAACCATTATTTGATACCTAAATGTGTGTATATGCATATTTAAAAGAATTACCCATCTTTCATTCAGTCAATATACAGACAACTCTTGATTATCTATGAGAATGTAAGTGACATTTACTACCAGTAAATTTCACATTTAACATAATCATTCTTTTTGGACACAGCTCATGTTCACTGTTTTACATCCTATGTAGACTACGGCCTATCGAGACCAAGTTAAAAAGCAAACATTGTTTACATCTTCTAACCCATGTTAGGTATGTGTAAGGAAACTGAGCTCATTAAGCGAGGGCTTTGAGAAAGAGCCTAAAGTGGAGAAGGCGGGCAGGTTGTAACTCAGAGCGTGAGAAAGGACAAATTTCAAGTGCCTCCTGAATTAGTTCTTATAATAAGCCTTCATGATTTTAAGTTTATGATTACTGAAAAATTCAAAACCTGAGGCATAGTCACTTTTATATAGATAAAGGAGAGTTGACTGTAATCATGTTTATGACTTTAGCCCTTTCACATAAAAATTTTACAACATAATATGATAAAAAGATTAAGACTACCATGACATCTAGAAGCATTTATTTTATGCAAAAACTTAAATATGATTATGTGTACACAAAAAGTGCACACATTACCTATGCTGAACAATGCCAAAAAAACAATATATTGATGAAACAGCTGTCTTCTAAAATAAACATAAAAACTGAGCCGACTGGGGGACAAAAGCAAAACACTTATTTCCCAGTAACTCAATGCTAAAAATTCATAGCAATCCTAAATACCTCCAACTTTCCTTACAAAGCTGCCAAAGTCCAAATATTTTAAAAAATTGACTTTTTTTTACATCAATAATAAAAATCTGGTGACAAACATTATAAAACCAACCAAATGAGGAAGCCTTTACTCCTTTAAAATTCTAAATATTCCAACATAATCACAGGAGTAAAAACCATTTTAAAGTGATATGCATTATGAAACAACAATATGTACATTTATTGCAAATTATATTAAACTAAAATGGAGGGGAATCAAAATATGAAGTGATATGAAATCAATAATTTTAATTATTTTCTCACTCTGATAAAAATCAGAAAGCAACATTTATAAAATTGCCACCATATCACTTTTCATAGCAGGGAACTGAAATCTGTACATCTCATTTTTGCAGAAAAGTAGGCAGGCAGAAAGAATTATACATAAAAGTTTCCAAAAAGGAAAAACAAAGAAATATTTAATGTGATCTCTTTTCTTCTAAAAAATTAGTTCAGTAGACTTCTATTTTTTTGTGTAACATGGGAATTCCTGGCTCTAAAATTGATGAATTTTCAGTATCAGTGTAAGGACATCCTATTACTTTTTTAAAAATAAAAACTGCAGCATGGATATTAACGATGTATTATGCCTTTAAACTCCAGATATGCAGTAACTGGAACCAAGTGTTAAGCAATTTGCTTAATTATTGACTTTTCATAAGAAAAGTCTTGGAGGAGGAATAGAGTTGCTTTTAGCTTCTCAAGAGTTTCTGCTGTACATTTCCATCGAAAGATTTATGGTCATGTGAAAAGGAAGTAACAGTTTCTTTCAGTTTTCAAGGCAGAGAGTGTGTGTTCTGAAGTTAACTTCATTTTCTTTTCAGGGACATTTTTAATCCAAGTTTTTGCAGAAGCTGGAGCCTGCTTCTGTTTGGCCTTCATTTTCTCCCTTTGCAAATGAGTTTTCTTTTTACCTTGGGGATAGTAGAAGAAAGCAAAGTTAGAAAAGATATAAACAGGAAAACAAACTAGAATTCATTTCTATAGTTATTAGCTAAAATTTGAAAAGCTTTTTTTCCATTTTTCACTTGAGACTTTACTTGGAAAGAGACTTTCCCTAAACTACATAAAAACAAAATAACAATGAAGTTTTTCTTTTGAATAATTAAGTGCTGCTACCCAATGCCTGATATGCTTAACAACAATAAAAATAAAACCTATTATTTAAAATAACTATCATTTTTAATACTTTAAAAGTGATATTATAGAAAAAAATTACTGGATACTACAGCAAATGAATTTATAAGCAGCAAAATAACTTCTGCCTCTTGAACTGTGTAAGCAAATACATTTCGTATACAAAAAAAAAAGGAGGAGGAAAATTTAGCTTAATTCTATTAATTAAGGTTAGAGGAATCCTCGACTAGTAGGGAGGAAATTCCTATCTCTGGAAGCATAAAGGAGTGGGATATGGTCTCTTTCTAGTCTTCCCTCACCTACTTGTCTTTGGGAGGAGGAAGAACCCATCTAATAGGTGAGGGGGTAAAGAGAGGAACTTGGCCTCACCTAGATTTGTTCTCTTTTGTCCCCAAAAGGTGCATTCTGGTCTACCTGTGGTTCAATTTAGGGGCAAGGCATTAGTAGCCACCTGGCCTATATTATTCCACATTTTAAATGAGCTGCATCAGTACTAAGACTGTCTCTTTCTCAACAATTTCGAACTTGGGAGAGAAGTAACGGAGTTGTTTACTTATATTCTCAACCCCTAATACTAATATTACATATACAATTTATAAAAATAACAATGCTTTAAAAAAGGCTAGGTGATTAGAAATCTTACAGAGACTATTAAATTAACTTGTTATAATATACAAAACAAATTCAATCATATGATATCAAAGAGTCCTCTATAAGCTGCCTGTTGCATCTCCAGGAAGCCTTCCTTTACTATCTCTGAGTTCTCAGTATCTTCCTGGCTGCTTTCACAGACTTTTAAATGACCCAGATCCCTGGAAGAATTTCCTGGACTTGATTCTATATCCCAAAGTGAAACGTCAGCACTTCCAAGCACTTGGCTTCTGAAAATTTTCATACTATTTTGATAAAATTCACTTGTTACTAAAAGTATATTCATATCAAACTAATATATGGTTATTTAACACATGAGGATACACACTTAGGGGCCACTCTAATTTCAAGATTTGAACTTATGTGATATGAGGAAACTTTCTTAATATACAAACAAATAAGCACGGGAAATCAGGAAATTCTTCGCTTAAAAAAATAAAAATTCCAAGATTCTTAACACTTCCACACTAAGCATGCTAAGCAAAATATATTAATCCAAAGATGGGAAAACTGTAGTCTGTTATCCTATAGATAATTTCTTTAAATTTATAGTTTCCTTAGAAGTCCCAAGTTTAATGACTGTTTCTCCACTGGTGTTTACTGATAATTTTTTTGTGAAAGAGGTTGGCCTTAAGTGTGTATAAAACATCCTCAAGAGTCAGCAGACCTATAAAAACACATTTTTAATGTGAAATGTTTGGAATTGTTTGCCATTTGGATAATAGCTCAAAAACATAAGGAAGAACAAATGAATTAAACAACTGAAATGATGATCACCTAAAACTTTAAAGTCAACATTAACTGTCCAGTTGTTCAGATACTGTTTCCTGATCATATTATACAAATGGCTGATTTTTATAAAGGCATAGAGTGAATTCAAGAAATTTTCTCACAAGAAGTTACAATTCCAAATGGAGCTCAAAATATAAACAGGAACATTTATTGGAGAATACACACAAACAGAGTAAATAGCTGAGGGAATACATTTCCTGCAAAAATCCAAAGGGATCTAAAAATTCAATAGTTAAGTTTACAAGTAAAAATGCTCAGCATCAACTCCCAGATTATGAAGTAAAACCTATGCCAGTAAAATTGTGTATATACCATCATCCATGTTTTGGTGGAATAAAGTATTCATCCTTGAGTTAGTAAATAAATTATACAAGTAGCAATCATACCAAACATAATTATTATTTACCTAATGTTGTCAGTAAGAAGACCTAGTACAAGAAATTCTAGAGGGTTAGTACTTGACACACATTATAAGTGATGGCTGTGATATTAAAATGGTTCTAGAGGCTACCATTTATCAATTTCACATAACAGGGCTGAATGATTAAAAGAAGTAACAAACACAGCATCTGGGCTGTGGTTGGCATATGCTAGGGCCTCAAAATAATTGTCATCAAGTATTTAATAAAATTTTAATAGTTATACAATATGATAATAATATAAATACTAAGTGACAAAATGGTGCAAATTTTCTGGAGGTGGTACTAGCATAAGGTGTAGACTTGGCTACTTTGAGGGGATCCCATACTCAGACTGACAAAGGAGTATGTGGAGTAAAGACGACTAGGGTAATGTTAGGAGAGGTTCTTTGCAGGTGTTACTGTGGTGACAGATGTGACCAGGGCAGGAGCTGACCATCTAGGAAGTGAGAAATTAAACAAGGTAAAGGAAAAGACTGATAAAAGTGGCATCTGGATGCAGGGCCACTGAAAAGCACTAAGGCCTTAATTATCAAAGTTTTGTATTCAAGCTTAAAATCCATGAGTAAACTACTTTAGCGTAGCACTCCAGATCTGTCTCCATAATGCAAGGCCCCTAGCCCTTGCTCTGAGTTGCCAGGGCAGTATGTGAGTTGATTCCGTTACCCTGGGTTCATCCTTTGATGTTTGGCAACACTATTTACTCTTTTACTAATTAGCTGGTTGAAATTGTAATGATAACCTTAATAGAATGATTCAAAGTGTTATGTTAATTCTATATTCAGAATTGTTCAATCATGTGGCTTTAACCTGTATCTGATCCTCATCAGGTCTCAAGAAAATACAGGTGGAATATCAAATCAATCACAGGTAATACTTGCAGTTAATAAAAATTATGTTTAGAATTTTGTAGGAAGCTACAGCTCCACTTAAAATAAAAATAATGCTGGCACCTTCAGGATTTTAAACGTTTAACATTTTCTCAAGTTGAAGGGCAGTTAAAACATCAGCTGAGTCACAAACAATAAACTTTTGTTTCAGTGTCTGTCTATTCCATCATTTGGTGACCTATACATCAAAACACCCCCTTTTACACATTAAGAGAAAAAATAATGAGTTCTGAATGGTCATAGTTGAAAATGTTTCAAAATATTGCATAAGTTAGAGGAGAACAAAACCACAGCTACCACTGTTAGCAGTACACTGAGGCAGTTATTAAGGGATTTGAAGCCCTGCTGGTGGGTGGTACTGACCAGATGACCTTTGAAAGTAATTTTTTCAGGTCTAATCTCCTTATTTCTACTAATATGTGCCAAGAACCAGGCAAAATATCTCCCACAGATTCTACCTAATTTTCACCATAGTCTGACAATGTTTTTAGCATTAAGTGCTTTTTTATGTTTGCCACTTTCAAAAACATCTGATCTCTCTCTTGGTTTTTTCCTCTCATGTTAAAATGCAGGGGCTTTTGTTTGCATATACTCTGAAAGAGGTTAAAAAGATGACTATAGCTGATCTGTTTTGTTTAACCTGTGATTATTTAAAATAAGCTAGCTTTTTATGTAATAGTTATAAAAATTCACTGTATGCAACTATACTCTGCTTTATGGGAATTATTACCTGTATGAACTACACTGACTATTTAAAATATGCAAGTAAGTTATTTTCAAAGCATTCTGTGTTATACCAGTTTTGTGTGCATGTGTAGTACCTGTAGAATTAAAACTTAGTTTTACCTTAAAAGTACAATATATAGTATAGTGGTTACAAATGTCTAGGTTTAATCCTGGCCCCACACTATTTATATAAACCAAGAAACTAAAAACTACATAGACCCTCTATGCCTGGATTTCCTTCTCTTGTAAACTGGGACAATGACAGAGATATTGTAAGGATTAAACAGGTTAACAAAGAGTGCAGAATTTAGCCTGGCTCATAATAAGCACTATATTAGTGTTAGTTATTCTTATGCATCAATTTTTTTGTAATAAAATATATATTACATAAAATTTACCATTTTAATCATTTTTAAGTACACAGTTCAGTGGCATTAAGTGCATTCACACTGTTGTGCAATCATTGCCATGTATCCCTAACCTTTTCATCTCCCAAACTTAAACTCTGTGTCTAGTAAACTCTCTGACAACTACCATTGCCTGCTCCTGGCAACTACCATTTTACCTACTATCTCTATAAATCTGACTACTTTAGGTTCCTCAAATAAGTGGAATATAGTCTTTGTCCTTTTGGGTCTGGCTGATTTCACTTAGCATAATATCCTTAAAATTCACCTATATGTTTTTTCAGAATTTCACTGTTTTATGTAATAACTGTAAAAATAATACTTATATTTTTGCTGTATCAATCAACAGACCTAAAAGTGAAAGTTTTCTATTCTCTTGTGGAGTTAACAAGCTGGGGAAGTATACTCTTCAAGGGCAAGAATCTATCCATTTTGGATACTTTTGTATTGCTAGTACTCAGCACAATGCCTGGCACTCTAATTAATAAAGTGTTTGTTAAAAGAGTGAATGAGAAGAACAGGAACAATACTGATGTGCCTATAATGCATTTCATTCCATGCAAGAGGATATCATGAGCAAGTCCCTAAAGTTAGGTTTTGCTGAATCATTCATCAGGATTCTAAGACTAAGTTATGATGATAGAGTTTAAGGACAGAATTGAATATTAGGTTTGGGAAAGAATGGAAAAGACAAAAGGAAGCTTGGCAGAAAGTTTCAGAATGTACTTCTATGCTGTGTGTGATGACCCGTACTATTCTGTGAGGGTGAGGAATGGCTAGAATTCTAGATCCTTTGGAGCAGTCTGTGGCCTGTTAGGAACCAGGCCACATAGCAGGAAGTGAACAGTGGGCTAGTGAAGCTTCCATTGTATTTGCAGCAGCTCCCTAGTGTAGCATCACCACCTCAGCTCCACCTCAGGTTATCGGGCATTAGATTCTCATAGGTGTACTGGTCCCTGGTGCCAAAAATGTTGGGGACCACTGCTGTAGAACTACCATAATTAAGACAGCTTGATATTGATGGAAAAAAAAAAAAAAGACAAAGAATAGTGAAACAAAATAGGGAATCCAGAAGTAGGCCCAAACTTATACAGTCAACTGATCTTTGAGAAAGGAGTAATTTGATAAAAAAAAAAAAAAAAAGGAACAGTATTTTCAACAAATAGCGCTAGAACAACTGGACATCCATATGCATCCATAAAGGGACCACTGCTTTAGAGAATCCTGGCAGTCTCCAAGGAAACTGTACGACTTCTGTGTAACTGAAATGTGTATTAAGGGATAAAGAAACTAGAATTCAAAACAATGGTTATGACAATTACTGAGCATTTATTTTGTGCAAGACACTTCGTTAAGTGTTTTATATTTATTGATCCATTTAATTTTTAGAACATCCTTTGAAGAAGGAAGGTGTTATCATACTGTTTTACTGATGAAAAGGAGGCCACAGTTAAATATTTTGTTCCAAGACAAAAGTCCAGGAGGTTTGAGGAGAAAAGTAATCTGCTTCCAGTACTGGCTTTCATGACTATACTTATTTGTCCATAAAACTAGAAGTTAGTAGGAGAAATGCCCATTACTTAGATCAGGTTTGGGCCTGGATCTGCTGCTATAAAGAAAAATGGCTCCAAACTTCAGAATTTTATAAATAGTAATTTAGGAACACACATGTTTCAGTAACACTGTAATTTATAAAAATACTGAAGTAGAATGGTGAGGGTATCCTGAGGTTATCAAAGCTGGCTCAGATGTTTATAATCTAATTCAGAGGGAGAGGAGTTAGGTACAGGTATACAAGGAAAAAGGGAGAAGCGTAGGGCTAAGTTCAAATTGTAGGTCAAATATGGAAGGAACCAACTTCTAGATCTCCAACTGGGGCACCCCTGTTACAGTGTGGAAAATCTGAAATCCCAGCCCAAGAATAATCAAAGATGAGCAGCCTGTGAGGTTGTTTCATTAACATAGATGTGGGGAGAGGTAAGTTGTTGGCTTATATTAAAATTGTAACAAGAGCAATTAAAGAGCAGGAATATATCTGTTCATGTGTCATGACTTCTTTCTTCTCCATTCTGGGACTTCTGTATCCAAAAAATAGCCATTTGTTTTAAATAAATCCTGTGCAAGTATGTGAATGACACCAAGCAAAAAATAATATTGCCCTTACTACTGAACAGAATATCAAAATACCATATCCTAATTAAAAATTAACCAAAGACAAAAAGGTGATGTCCCTTCTAACTGATGTCCTGAATGTTATGAAATAAAAACAACTGCCCTAACCTACTTAAGAAAACCAAAGGCAGTTTTCACTCCCAAATGCCTACGTATTTAGGGGTGATTGATAGACACATACTAAGAATAAATGTCTAAATTCAAAGTTCACAAAGAATGGTATACATTACCTTTGTAAGTCAATTTGTCTCTCTGCTGGTGCTGCCTTTTTGGCTACATCCTGCAGTTTGGGTGCTTTGGCATTACCTGCTTCCAAACCCCCAGGGCTTTCCTGACTAACTGCAGCTCTCTTTCTTCCCTTGCTTAGAGATTTATTTATATCATCATTTTTGGTTGCATTGCCCTGAGATTCAGACTTGGGTCGACGTCCTCTCCTGGGCTTTGAAGGGGTAGGTGGTCCTGATTCATCTACTTTCTCATCTGTTTTCTGTTGGATATTCTCTGCACCAGCTGCTGTTACTGTTCTTTTCTTGCCTCGATCACTGCTGATGTTGCCCTGGGTAGCTTGATCAGAATTAATCTCCTAAAAAGAGCACAAAACAATTCAATAAACACAAATTCCTTAAATATCAATGATCTGTATTAGAAGGAAGTATTCTGAAAGTATTTTAGAAGAGTTGGGATTCCAGGTTGTCTATTTAACTGCCTGCACGCCATGATAAATGCAAACTCTTTGAGGGTAAGGACTGAGCATGGTGTTTACCATGGTGCTTGACACATCTAATGCACTCAATAAGTGCTTATTAAAAATGCACAGTGGATATAGGTCCTTTTTATTTATGGTATGCTCTAAATTTTTAAACTTTTCAAAAGAGAGGAGCATGTTTTCATAGTTCGGTATGCTATTTTCTTTCTCTATGATCCATCTAACTATAATAATCTTTGTAGTTCTGTGACATAAAGTTCTTAAATTTTTCACTCCACTCATTCAATCTTTTGTCTCTTCTTACTGCATCAATCCTTAACCTACTTTTTTCCTGAACATTTTCCTTTTCTTTTTTCTTCTAGTGTAGGATATATGTTACATATATTAAGCTATCTAAACATATTCAAAGTAATAAAATCCCATTTTAATATAACAGACATAGGAGTAACAATAGTTTTCAGAATGAAAGTGACCTTTTTATGAATTATATATTTAAAAATCAATAACTTTGATAAGATTTTAATTGCTTCAAGGGAAACAAAAGAATACTATCACCCAAAAAATTAGACTCTATCTTTTCAATTAATAATTTAATCTTCATTTCCCTCAGAAAAACTTTTCAGAAACTGGAGAAGAAAATATCACAAATCTTTCACATTTCAAGAAAATAGCTAAGAAAATTGGCTGCCATAGTTTAAAAGTCAACAACAAAGAATGCAGCTATTAAACAAAAACTCAAACATTTTAAAAGGTTCGCTAAAAAGTTTGACTTTTATAAATATAACAGAAACAAAACAGTGCTGACCCTGGCAGGAGTCAATAAACTTTTGAAAGTAAGATCTCATAAACTCTCAATTCCTATGTTTTGGAGAAATAAGATGAGAGGATATGCATTATAAACTCTTATAAAATGAAGTAAATGAAGTAAGTGGATGTAGGCAGAGAGTGGAGGCACACTAAATATAGCATGGAGTGGTATAATATACATATTATAACTATATTCTTCACTGTGAGTTTAAGCTCTTCATGGGTTTCTTACCTCTACCATGAAATTTTTAATAAGAATCTCCATGGGAGAACTCTACTTGCTAAATGTTAAAATTTACCTTATTCTTTACTGGGTCAATATTCTTTACAGGTGTGACGGAAATAATTCTCACAGGGTTCTCTTCATTTTCACTAACTCCAGTTTCTGCTGCCTCTGAACTCTGTTCCCTGTTGAAGGAAAATAAACCAAAGCTACTTTATTTCACCACATGAATAGAATGTCTACATTTACCATACCAATAAAGAAACAAGAGACTCGGGCTAGTTTAGAAGCCTGGCCAAGTGAAGCAATGTTATCAAGATTCAGATCTGTGTTTACAGACAACTGCTCTATGATATCACGTAATATGATTTTCATTTAACCTTACTAATTAATGTAAGACAGAAATGACTGTCTAAAACCACCTGATAGAAAGATTAGCTGCCAAGAAACAAAACAGCACAACTATTCTAAGCCCATCTCTTGGAGGTGGAAAACCCTAAAACAAAATTACAATGATTATAGTATAGTTTATACTATAGTATAGTTGTCTCCGGTTTCTGCCAATTCTCTACAAGGGTGAGGGATGCAAGAGGCCACAGGGAGGGTGTTTGAGTCCCATCATCTATGTAAACAACAGATGTTCATGTCAATTTAATTTTACATTCTGGGGGTGGTTCCACTGCTATAGATATGTATAAAACACTACCAGTTAAGTTTATTCTTAAAATTTCGTAATAAAACCTTTAGAAGCCTCTTAGTGTTGATAAGAGTATGTTAGGTAGAAATTTTTATGCAGTAGTTATGATAGTAAACATCTGACATATTAAACGTAGAACATTTTTGTAAATGGGAAGATTATTTTTACTCAACTCATGCTAATTTCGTCGAATTAAAAATTCAATTTATTTAAGTTATATTTTCATATTTTCCTATCTTATATTTTCTTATAAATATAAACATTTTCATGTAAATTAGATTAAAAATCCTTATGATTTTTCCCTTTAACTTTTCTACATACTTAGATGCTATATGGTTTCAAAGTATGTAGTGCTCTCAATTTACGTAATTTATTTTACCAAAATTCAGCACTATTATTTTGTACCAAAACATTTCCTAAAGTTTCTTTTTGGTGATACAGTGTTTTAGGAAAAAAATTAAAAGATGAACCAAGTAGTGAGTGATCGTAACAGAAAAAAGTGTAGACAAAAATTACCTTGATCGATTCCCAGTTGATGGGTTCAGCTCTGAATTTATATTAATATTGCTTCCAGTCTCAGCTCCAGTGCTTCTAACATATGGTTTCCTTCCTGTTGCTGATAAAGGCTTGTTTACTGTACCTAGTACTCCAGCAGGTTTTGGCTAAAAGTTACACATATGTATGTCATTTTATACCTTACTGGAAACAATAAATATAAATTTAGGCACATGTAAAAGATATTGTTTACCTTAAACCAAGGAATTATTATTACTTTGGAAGTTAAATCCTAAATTGGAAAGTTAAATTTTAAATTTGTTAGAAATGATAATTCTGTAAAACTGTGTTTATCTCAATACGATTACAAGTTGTATTACCTCTACTTAATAGTAACTAGGCGATATTTAATTATTTTATTGCTCAATCAAAATGAAAAGTGCCCCTAAAACACCGAGAAATACATAAGTGATACATAATAAAATGTGTTATAAACTACTGAAGGCATATAGTAATAGTTTAGTGTTAATCAAAAATTAAATTCCCTTTTGTTCTTTTAGTTGCCATATGAGTTTTATAGAACATAAACTCATTAATACTTTAAAATTAATTCTTCTCTTTGTTATACATCTAAATTTATTATGCTACTTTTCAAGACTAACTGCTGTGTGGATTCTGAATAACCTGCCTATCAGGACTGATGAGAACACATGGTCGTAATTCAAAAGAGTGGTTCATGGCAAAAAGAGGCCTGAGAACAAATGCTTTAGAGGCTACAATCCACAACATAATCCCTAAGAATCAGGAACTACAGAATCTGGGGGACATTTAAAGGTTATTTCTAGGAACATCAAAATATATGCATGAGATAAAGATCCCAAAATTATCTAGCATATAATACCTTTCCTGTTAACAGAAGTACTCTTGTCTCTTCTGAAATGTAACTCTTGTCATTACAGAAGTCCTATAAAAAAAATAATCGAAGTAAAGTACATTTCTGCTAACATACATATCAATAAATCAAATAATCAAAGCATATTTAATAAATGACACCCTAAGTCTAACTTTAAAATTAAATCAATAGCACATAAAACTTAGGTAAATGTCAGAGATAAATTACTTAAATCAGTTAAAACAAAATACTCATATCTTTTTCATATAGTTCAGGGCAAACAGTTCCAGTTTATTCACTAAATTATCTTCTCCACTCTATTATATAATCTACTACGTTTGGGCTCCCAAAGAATCCAAAATGGTGCTATCCATATTTTAGGCACTTAATATTTACTAAAAATATTCCACACTGGATCTCAAGAAAATTATCCTCATTGAAAAAAAATCCGTCATTTTAATTTAAAATATTTTGTTTCTTAGAGCCATAAGTAGACTGTCCCAAACATAAGGGTAAATACACCACCGAAATACAATTAAGTGTATTATAATGTTCTTTGGCAGCTGTGATAAACCAAATGTGGACACCGATGATACTTTCTTGGAAGTTATAGCTATATAAAATTTAAGTAGAGTTCAAATTTGATCCTTTGATACATCTTTTTCAAATATCCTGGGAAGAGCAAACAAACCACAATGGTGTCATGAAAATAAAATGATTTACTACAATCAATAAGTTCATTAATTTTTAAATAATCTTACTTAAAAAACCGATTTTTTCTTTTATTGTTTACCTCCATACTAATGTCATAGGAAAGATCAGAGGGCCTGTAAAGAAATTACACTTTGGCATGTGTTCTAGGCAAAGTTGTATCACCCCCCCGCCTCAGTCCAAAGACTTTTATGTAGCTAAAATGTTACAAAGCCTGGGTACCAAAATTCATTCCTTTTATGCATAAAGATATAGCCTCACTAAACTTGTTATCTTAATATGCCTAGTTTTCCAGTGTCTGAATTTGCACCAGATTAAAAACGACATATTAGATAAGGAGACAAGGAAAGTTGCTCATTGGAAAAAGAGAAAACCTAAGTTACTGTTAAGAAGGCTAAAAACACTATAAATATCAGATATTAAAATAAAAAACAAGCAAAGTGAGGTATAGCAACAAACAACAATTTAATTCTTGAGGATGGGATCACTACTGTATGAAGATTTTATTTGGGTGGTATTCCAGTCATGACAGCCCCAGGTCAACAATAAAGTAAATTTAAATTCAAGAGCTCAGTTAGGAATGTTTATAAAGATCAGTAAATTCAATTAGAGCACAAATACCTTTGCAATTTATTATTCCTATCGAAAACCAGGCATAGTAAATGTCAAATACTAAATCATTAAAAAAATATGATTAAAATTTTTGTCAAATTATGGCATTCAAAGTAGAAAACTCCATTTCCTGGAATTTTGTAAAATAGTGTAAGGAATGTATTACTTTGAAGCACATCTTCATGTTTGTTTAGAGTTCTGTTTTTTAAACAAAGGACAGGAAACTTTAAAATATCACTTTAAAGCAAGAAATAAAGATTTTTAAAAAATGTTTTAAAAAATGTTTACGGTAAACCATTATTAAAGAAAATATTTAAAAAATTTACTATTCAACATTTTCTCTCCTTGTTATGGCTAATTTACAAAAAATTAGCTAGAGAAACTTAAAGAAGCTTTATTTAGCTGGAACGCTCATTTAAATGGAAAACCTAATTTGCTGATAGCATAATAAATATACTATGTAATTATTAATATAATTTATTGAATGCTTATTATGACAAACTCTTATAGACCTAGATATTATACTAGTTATCATTCATAGGTATTATCACCTGCATTTTAGAGATTAAGAAATTAAGTCTTAAAAGAGTTAATTTGTCTAAAGTACTTCATGTTAGAAATGACTGATTAGAATCCATGTCTATCAATTGCCAACATCGATTTTATATATATACACACATACATTATACCATTTTGTTTACTTCTTGTCTGAAAAAATATTAACAAATCTCAAAAACAGAAATATCCAGAAGAAATAGCTCACTTAAGTGTAACACCACCACAAAGCTTGATTTGCATTCTCCTATTCTGTAAAAGGTGAGAATAATATTGTTCAGGGCTCTGGAAGACCATCTCCCATTTCTTCATAAATTCACAGAGGTATTTTTTACTCTATAGTCAACAATTCAGTATTTGCCACTAGGGTTGATGGTAACTGAAATTCAAAGCAGTTTAGTGTGGCAGAAAAACAAGGGGGAAGAAAATACCTTTTCAGGTTGTGTAAAGAATTTCATTGGAAGGACTGGATCCTTTGGTGAATCTGCATTGCACAAAGCACTTTTACTATTTATAACACACAGAGCCACATCACATACTGTATAAAGTTTCTAGGGAGGAAAAAAGAAAGATCATATATAATTTTCAGTAGTGCAAAATAAATACAAGAACCAATTCTACCCAAGGCATAAAATGGAATCAAAAGAAGGATGTGTGGTTATTATTTATTCTTTGAACATTTCACATCTGTATTTGGCATTTCTTCTTTACCTCCTGGTAAACAAAAAAAGTCCTTTAATTTAACATGAATGCTAAGTATGAATTAAAAACAACAACTAGACCAAACCAAACTAAAACAAAGGAAACATATAAAAAGGATGTATCTACTTGTCTGTAACGCTTACTAAATGTTAAGATAGCAAAGTTGTAAATTTTAATAGTTCTTATCCTCCTGCTCTGTAAAAGAAGTTTTAATGCCTTTTTCAGAGCATTAAGCACTCCTCAAATAATGGAATTCAACTGTAATGAAATACAATAAAAATTGACTATGTTTTTTTATAAACATTCTACAATATAATTTATTATGTAATAGAAAAAAGTGGGACAATCTTTTCCTGTAACATCTTAATACCCACTGGTCTAAAATATATCTTACTTCATTTGCCTTGGATTCATCTGGAGACTGGGCATCTTTTGTTAACTTGATGTTCTCTGCCATCTTCTTCATAAAGGCATGGCTGTTGTTTTCATTCTTTGTCATTAAAACTTCTAGCATAAACCACAGGCACCTAAGTGGTAAACATACTTATTAAAAGAGACTAAATGTAGGTGCTTTTGCTTAATAGATAAAATACCCTATTGGGAAGATCTGTTGTCCAAATATAAGGGTAAAATAAAATATAGAAAAAACCCTAAAAAAACAGATTAACAGAAATATCCTGTTAATATTTAATTCAAATGGAAAATTAAATAGAAAATATTAAAAATGAAAACACAGCTTAATAAAATCTGGCAGTTTCATAGAGATATAAAAATTCATTCTTAATGTATTCAATTAACATTTAGATGAACTGACAGCTTAGCCATAAGTAGTCATATATCAAACCATTTTGGCGTTTTTGTTACTTGTTACTATTTAATACATAAAGTGTCTGAAGGAGCCACCTGAATTTCTAAGTAAAAGTGAATCCCAAATCAGGATGAATATCAGGGAACTTACATCGACAAATCTAGTATAAGGCCTATTTGTATTAAGTTCCTAAGATGATTCTCAGGCAGCCATGGGACTTACTGCTTTACTGCATCAACAGGGGAGAAATCATTTGATGATAATGTATGTGTACTTATTTGCCTATATTCTATGTAAATTTTAAGAACTACTGTAAGGGAGAAATTTAGCATTAGGTTAATGGAGTTTGTTTTTTGTAGACTTGTGTTATAAGAAATACTACAGAGTCCCTTTAGGCTAGAAAGGACACGAGACTAACCTGAAGCCATAAGAAGAAATAAAGAACACTGGTAATGTAACAACATAGATAATATAAAAGCCAGCATTATTGTACTTTTCATTTGTAACTACTTTTTTAAACAAATGATTTTAAAGGCAAATGTATGAAACTTGATTATCTCTATATAAACAGAAACAATGTATAAAGATGGAATTTCTAACAATAATATAAAGGGAGAGGGATAGAGATAGGTAGGAGCAAAATGTTTGTATACTCCCGAAACTAAGTTGCTATTGTTTGAACTAGGTTGTTATAAGTTTAAGTTTATTGGAATCACTAATAAAAACCATAAGACAGAAAATAAAGCTATATGGCAGAAATAACTCCTTCCTTTTCAGTAATTACTTCAAAGGACAACAGATTTACTATTCCAAATAAAAAGCAGAGATACGGAAATGGATTAAGGAAAAGAAAAAGATTCACCTAAACCCTGTCTATAAAAGACTCACTTCAGATACATTTGAAAGTAAAAGGATAGGAAAAAAATATATTTCATGCAAAGAATAACCAAAAAAGAGCTAGTGGTTATTTTATGATCAGACGATATGGATTTAAAGTAAAAAAAGATTACAAGAGACCCAGAAGGATTATACTGATAAAGGTTCAATCCAGCAAGAAGATATGATTATTATATATATGAACCTAACAAACAACAGAGCCCCTAAATCTATGAAAATTGACAGAATGGAAGGGATAAACAGATGATTATAAAAAATGATCAGAGTTCAATACCCTATTTTCCATAATGGACAGAAAAACCAGACAATAGATCAATAAAGAGAATTTGGTCTGATTCAAGATGGCCACGTAGGAAGATCCTTAACGCACTCCTCCCACAGATAGAGTCTACAGCAACATATGGAACAATTTCCTCTTAAAAAACCTAAAGACAACTTGGTACATGAGAAGGAACCCCCATAAGACCACGAGGAGATTTTTCAATATAAACTTTACAGGCCAAAAGAGAGTGACACGATATATTCAAAATGCTGAAAGAAAAAACAACAAAAAACTTCCACACGCACAAATACTCTACTGGCAAAGTTATCATTCAGAGCTGAAGGACAATTTTCCAGAGAAACAAAAACAAAAGGAGTTTATCACCACTAAACTGGTCTTACAAGAAATGTTAAAGGACCCTCTCTAAGCTAGAAAGAAAGGGTGCTAATTAGTAACAAGAACACATATGAAAGAATAAATCTCACTAGAAAAGTAAATTTACAGTAAAGGTAGTGAATTAATTATAAAACTAGAATGAAGGTTAAAAGACAAAAGTTGTAAAAACTACTATGATTACAAAAATTAGTTATGGAATACATAAGAAAAAGATGAAAATGTGACATCAAAAACAAAATGGGGGAGGAAAACTGTCGGGCTTTAGGATGGGATCAAACTTGTTATCAACTTAAATTGTTATAAGCAAACCACTAAAGAAGTCATCAAACCACAAAAGAAGAAGGTAAGAGAAAGGAACAGAAAGAACTATAAAATCAGCTAGAAAACAAGATGGCATTTTTATTTTTTCAACCCCCTACTCCTCCTCTGGCAATCTCTGTATCTGCGAGGTCTGCCTTCACTTAGTTTGCTTGTTTCTCTTGTTCCTTAGATTCTGCCTATAAGGGAAATCATGTGGTATTTATCTTTCTCTGTCTAATTTATTTATACTCAGCATAATACCCTTTAGGTCCATTCACATTGTTTTAAATGGTAAGATTTCATTTTTTTAATGGCTGAGTAATATTTTATATCTTCTTTATGCAATTATCTATTAACAGACACTTAGGCTGCTTTCATATCTTGGCTACTGTGAATAGTGTTACCTTGAACATAGGGGTGTACAGATCTTTACAAACTAGTGTTTTGGTTTTCTTCAGGTAAATACCCAGAAGTGCAATTTCTGGGTTAAAAAGTAGTTATATTTTTTCTTTTTTGAGGAACTTCCAAACTGTTACCCAAACTGTACTGATTTGCAATCCCTCCAGCATTATATGAGGGTTCCCTTTTTTCACATTCTCGTCAACATTTGTTGTTTTTTGCTTTATCGAAGATAGACAATCCGAGAGGTGTGAGGTGACACAATATCTCATTGTGGCTTTAATTTGCATTTCTCTGATGATTAGTGACCTCGAGCATCTTTTCATATGTCTGTTGGCCATCTGTATGTCCTCTTTAGAGAAATACCTATTCAGGTCTTCTGCTCATTTTTTAAATGGATTTTTTTTTGTTGTTCAGTTGTATGGGTTCTTTATAAATTTTGGAAATTAACTCGTTAGATATATCATTGGCAAATATCTTCTCTCATTCAGTAGGTTATCTTTCATTTTGTTGATGGTTTCCTTTGCTGTGCAAAAATTTTTAGTTTGATGTAGTCCCATTGTTTGGTAATAAACACATACCTATCAATAATTACTTTAAATGGACTAAATTCTTCATTCGAGACATAGAATAGCTAACTGGATAAAAAAAACCCAAGACGCATCTATATGTTGCCTACAAGAGACACATTTTAGATGTAAGGACACATACAAATTCAAAGTGAAGGGATGGAAAAAAATATTTCATGCAAATGGAAACCGAAAGAAAGCTGGAGTAGCTATATACTTAAGACAAAAATGGCATGACATAATGATAAAGTCAATCCAACAAGATGATGTAATATTTCTAAATATTTATGCCCTAGCATAAGAGCACCTAATATATAAAACAAATATTAACAGGCTTAAAGGAAGAAATAGACAGCAATACCATAATAGTATGGGGCTTTAACACCCACTAGCATCTTAAGTAGAGGCTGGTTTTGGGGATGAGCCCTGTACCTGTGGAATCCAATTCTACCTCCAGGTGTGGGAGACAGGGAACCCTTTACAGTCATACAGCTGGGAACAGAATCTACATCTCCTGAAACCTAATCGTGTAGCTTCCTATAACACATCAGTTAAAACTCTAAAAAAAATTTTCAATGTAGGCTTATTTTACAGCATTTGAAATACCACAGTCCTTCCTTGTTAACACACGGTGAAGACCTCGCCAGAGGATGTTTGAAACCATGGATAGTATTAAACCTTATATACTTATGTTTTTTCCTATACACATATACCTACGTTAAAGTTTAATTTATAAATTAGGCACAGTAAAGATTAACAATAACTACTAATAAAAAAAGGACAATTAGTCTACAGCCATGCCACCCTGAACACGCCCAATCCCGTCTGACCTCGGAAGCTAAGCAGGATTGGGCCTGGTTAGTATTTGGATGGGAGACCACCTAGGAAGACCAGATGCTGTAGGTGTGTAAAAAAAAGGGGGGTGGGGGGAATGGAGCGGAATAGTGAAATTTCATCATACTACTCAAAACAGTGTGCAAGTGCTTATTTATGAATTTATTATCAATCGTTTATTTCTGTAATTTTCCATTTAATATTTTCAGACTGTGGTTAACCATGCATAACTGAAACCATGGAAAGAGAAACTGTGGATAAAGGAGTACTATATAGAGACAGTATAACTGGACTGATGTGCTGGGAGCAACAACAATAAAATGACAAGCCTTCAAAATGTCTGATGCTTAACAGTAATGTTGGACAAGATATAACACCTCTCCCAATTGTTAAGATTTTGACACAATTTCAGTGACCAAAGCTACGGTAAGCAGAAATAAATATTAATTAAAATCTTAAATAAGATTAGGAAAAACCCTTAACCTCCCACATAGAAAAATCACAATACCTCAAATATAAATTACAGGGACCAATTTAAGAGTGCAAATAAATAGCGCAGTAATGGGAAGTAAAGTAAATATTGTTTTAAAGTTTCTTGGAGGTCATTTGTAGACATTCCTAAGCCATTTTTCATTATTTCACCCTGCATCATATTCAAAGTTCTATTTTACATAAATAGCACTTCTTGAACAAGTGTTTTATAATTATTTACTTGTCTGTGTTTCCACTACGGACAAATCTTTTGTGTTAACGAATCTAATTCTGTATGATGATAGTCTGGCCATAGAACATTTTTGTGTGTGTTCACATACTCTTAGGCATTATCTTTTGAAGTTGAAAGTAAAGTTTTAATGAGATAAATTTTTACTACATGGCTTTCTAAATTGTCAAACTGAAATAACTGAAGCACCATAAAAATCTGTATAAAAACCTGTATTAATATATACAGAAAGTAAAGATAACAAAATATAAAAATCATAAAAAGGTTATTCTAATGAGGAAAAAATTTACCATTTTTTAAAAAGTAAAAATAATTTTAAGGGTTCTTGAAAATTAACATGGCTTACTCTTTAATATCGCGAAGCTGATCAACATCTTGTGATCTTGTAAAATCTGGATCATGGGCTAACAGATGAATCATGTATGGAACTACATATTCAGGCAGCAGTGATAATAATTTCTCTAAAGTGAAAATATTATTATTAACAACAGCAATAAAAACTTTTATAAAATCTCTCTAGTTTTGCATTGTAACCAATTGTTTCCATTTTTTCCGTTATTCTAAATTAGAGGCAACATAATACCTAATATTGAAATATTTTTTACTTCTATTTTAAAAGGCTATTAAAGCCAATAGAATAACTTAAGATTAAACAGAAGGTCCCTGGAAAAGCCAGAATAATTCTTTACTCATTGATACCTGAGCAAAGTATTTTTATCAAGTCATACTGCTGATCCCCTAAGAAAAATGCAGCTTCCTCAGAAGTTTTATGCATTATAAAGAGGACTCAGAAACCAGAATTTTAGATTTTAAGTACATCATAACTACAGAGACAGCACTGTCTAAAAAATCCCAGTGTTATTATAAACTATAATAGAAATATGTGAAATACCCTACCACCCGCTGATGTGTTGACAAAAAATATTTGCACACTGGGAACTTTTAAAGTAACTTACCAGTAGCCATAGGGTTCTGTTTAATGTATTCCCTGCGTATACTGATATTTTTTAGTAAACACTGTCGTGCATGTGCTCTTCTCTCCTTCACAGGATCTTTGGCACACAAGGCAAAGATCGCCATATACTCCAATGGGAGAAGTAACTTCACAAGTGCCTTATGTAGCTTCTGAGCAAATATCTGCCTTACTTGGTAGCACTCATCCTACATCAGCAAAAAATCAAACATATTTAAATATAATTCCTTTTGTGCATATATCCATATACAGTAAATGGACCAATATCCATAGAAAGTAAATGTATTTAACTTTGAAGGCCAAGTAACCGACAAAAATTAGATTGTTACTTACATTAATAACAAGTGCACAGAGTTGAAACTGTTCTGGGGTTATAATTTCATGGTAACAAGGTTCCTGAGCAAGCTTCATTATGGCACTACCAGCAGCTAATCGCAAGCGAGACATATCAGATTTACTATAAACAAACAAAAAAGAAATAAGTATTTCCTATAACCATTATTCAAAAAAATGCTTTGATCCCCTTTTGAGTGCTAAGATCTTTAGTATAATTAAGGTTTAAAATGACAATGTAGAAAAATGGGAGAGCTACTTTGAGTCCTTGAACATAGGGAGAAGGGCTCAAATCATTGTGACTATAAGTTCATCTGCTTTCATTTTTAGTTATGCTTTAGCTTAGATACTCCTTCAAGATACTTAGATACTACTCCAAGAAACTGTTTATTATCACAACTACACTACAGTAGCTCTAGGAAGAATCATTTACATTAGGAACTATATTCCTCATTTGAACAATACATATTCATTGAAGAAAACCTGATTTAAAAAAAATTAAAAATCACCTAGCATTTTTAACATATTTCCTACAATTTTATTTCATATACATATATATGCACGTGTAACAGAAATCTAGCTTAAACCTACATGTCTGATGAAATGGAAGGGCTAGAAATTAGGAGCTGATTTGCACCAGACAAATATATAAAAGTAAAGTACATGGAGATGAGAGCCAGTGTCTACCTCAGGTACTAATGTCTGGACAGACTTTTCATACCACGTAGTTTTTAAAGAGAACCTAGGAGGTCCATGCACTTGCACCCCTATCCAGTGGACTTTTATTACCTAAATGGTAAAATGTGACACTGAATAGGATGAAAGGAAAATCTTTTTACTTCAACTTCTATGTGGAATATAGCATGGCTTTTATATTTTGAAGACTTTAGGAAATATGAAAAGCTGGCCTGAATCCAGAGGGACTGTTAATTAGCATACAAGAAGAGAAAATACGGCACTCCTGGGTAATAGGACTGCCTAAGTGAGCACTAGTAACAATGAGGGACCCTCAAATGGCTCCTAAGGAAAATGTTTCAGGACTTAAATAACAGCTACCGTTTGAGTGCTTAACTCTATGTCAGGCAGCATGTAAACAATTTACAGGCTTTATCTCATTTAATTTTTCCTCCGTAAGATGAAGAAATTGAGGGCTGGAAAAATGACTTATGCAGGTTCACAGGGCTAGCAGATGGAGTGCAGAGTTGTGTAAGTTCCTAATTCTATAGCCTAAGTTATACAACGGGGTAAATAATATCTAACTATGATCCATCTAACATATTTCATGATGTATGTGTTCTGTAATTAACCATTCCCTTATTTTTTGTAATGATAAAAAATGCCGGAAATAATAAGTTTGTAAAATGTGTGTATGGTTCTTTTATTACTTCATGAGTATAAAAACAGTCAAAGCATAACATCTGAAAGGATCTAGACACAAAATATCAAACCGTCCTGCCGTGGCTGTGTCAATTTATATTCACAGGAGTAATGAGAAGATGCATTTCCCTGATCCCACGAAGCAATGATTGCTTTAAAAATATTTTTTGCTGATTTGATATGCAAGATGTGCCACTTAAATTTAAATTGTATTTACTGTATTTAGTGATATTAAACATTTTTAAAAGGTAAACTGAATATACAACCTTCATCTCTATTGGGGATCCTGCCTTTGCCACACACTGTACATAGCTTCCTTAAATTGAAAACTTCTCATTATCCCTAACTCAGCTCTAATCTTCAATCTGTTCATACAAAGCTACCCTTGACTTATTCTATGATAAAAAATAATTTTTCATAGTTTTCTTTATCAAAGCATTCTGCATCTCTATTATACTTGACCATTTCCTATCTCTTCCACTAGAATGCATATTCCTTGGTGGAAGAGATTTTTGTATATTTAAAAAGCATTATTAGTACCTGATATAATAGTGCACAATAAATACTGAATGCATAAGTGAACAATGAAATCTGTCCTCTAACACAAAGTTTAAAGTAGAAATGCATCACAAGTGGAATTCTGTAGTTATTTCTGTTGGTGCTTCTGAACTCTAATAAATCAAAAATCTGAAAAAAGAATCATGAAAACTTTCACTTTTATTTTCATCTTTTAAAAAGAACAGAAAGAAGAGATGGTGATTTCACAGATTTGAAGAGTGAAAATGTGCAGAAATGGAAACAAATTTATTTTGCATTTGTAGAACCTTGTATGGTCTTCTGCAAACCACAGGAGGATGCAACTAACTCTTCCTTCTCTGAACTTCCACTGAAATTTTTATTCCTTTCATGGTACTAAGTCATTCTACTTCTATACTACAGGGTAAATTCCTTGAAAGCAGGAACTGAATCTTATCTGTTTTTGTTGTAATACTTTTCATAGTATCCTGCAAAGAGTAGTAATTCAACAAATATTTGCTGAAACTAATGCTGAAGCTAACTGTAATAATACTATAGGTAAGTATGACTAAAAATTTCCTGGAAAAAGTTGTCTTTAGGAGTGAAGAAAATATACCATCATTACTGAGCTATAAACCCCGAGTACATGAGATTTGAATCTAAAGTACATGATGCAATTAAAACAGTCAATGTTAATAAGGTAAATAATTCCTTTGTAAGCTTTATCAATATTTTGTGCTAAAAAAATTGGAAAGGAAAAAAAATCTCACCTGATCCTCTTCTGCTCTGTCAGGTCACCCTCACTAACCAACATCGCTGATAATAACCGAAGAGTTGAATTGGCAGATTTAGACTGGTTGTTTTTCATACCCAACAGCCACCTTACCAGAAGTTTAATTGCCTGTACCTATAAAATATTAACATGCTAAAAAAAGAAAGCAACTTAAAATTCCAATTAAAAGGAAGATTGATTTATGTTAATTAGATCAGTGAGACTGCTTAATTGCCAGCAGACATGTTTTATTAAACAAGTTTGTAGGATAATAACAATAAAATTAATATTTATTCTATTTAATCTGTACCAGGCACTTTTCCCGGAGCTGTACATGTATTAACTTATTTAATCTCCCAAGCAATTCCATAAGGAAAATATTCTTATTTTTTATTAAAAAGGTTAACTGAGACACATTATTATGATAGACAACTTCCCCAAGGTCTGGCTCCTGAATTGAAGCTTTTCGCACTTGAACACTTGCCCAAGATTTTCAGATTATTGAAAATATGTTGTTTAAAAATAACTACTTATATAGACAGTAATTTTTCTATAGCACTGATAAACCATCATGTCTGATTCAGTCTCACTTAATATTCTAATAAAAACTACCTAAAGAATCTATATTGTTGAGAATCTAGAAAAAGCTACATAAGGTGAAACAAATTATCAAGGAAGATGATAATGAGGAAGTCTAGTTTTAAATCCCAAGACCACCACTTGAAAAATTAACTTTATGAGGAACAATTTACAACCAATGAAGGTTACCAATTCGATGACAGCAATCTGTTTTGCCAAGTTAAATATGCTTGTAGACAGATCATGGTGGTGAGGCTGGACCTGAGATGCTTCTTAGCATCAACATTCTGCAAACAATCTCTGTGGAAAACAGCCTTACTGAAATTGTTTTAGTAGGCAGGAACGTCTATATAAAAATAACTCAATGACAACTACAATTTCTTTGAGAAACACACAGCTTTTGATTTAAAAACAAAGTACTTCATTTAGAATTATTAACTATTAAGTTAAAGAAAAGATATCTATGAATGTTCATTATTTCAACATAAAAGTTATCAAGACCTACACGAATTTACCTTTGCTAGCACTTCAGGTGAAACCTCTTCATCTGGAGACCATAATTTCCCATTCTTCTCACCTGTTGACTATAGTTAATTGAATAAATTTAACTTTAAGAATATTAAATTTTGGCTCATTAAGTTTTTAATGTTGAACAATGCAGTGTTACAGGCAAGTCAACAAATAGAGCTTGCAAAAGAACAAAGTTAGAGGACTCAAATTTCCTGATTTTGAAGCTCACTGCAGATCTATAGTAATCAAGACAGTGTAGCTGGTACTGACAAGTACAGACTTACAGACTAATGTGACAAAACAGAGAAACAAGAAAAGCCTCACATATATAGTCAACTGATTTTTAAAAAGTGTGCTAAGTCTATAGCCATGCCACCCTGAACGAGCCCGATCCCATCTGATCTCGGATGTTAAGCAAGGTCGGGCCTGGTTAGTACTTGGATGGGAGACCACGTAAGGAAGACCAGGTACTGTAGGCATTAAAAATAAAAAATAAGGGATTGTAAGCTGACAAGGTCCTTGTAATCTGTGAGGTCAACCAAGGGTTGCCTCGCCTAAAGTAAAAAAAAAAAGTGTGTTAAGACCAATTATTAAGGAAGAAGAATCTCTTCAAAAATGGTGCTAGAAACGTAGATATCCACATTAACTCGAAATGGATCAAACATCTTAATTTAAGAGCTAAAACTATAAAACTCTTGGAAGACATAGGAGAGAATCTTCATGATCTTGGATTTAGCAAATATTTGATAATGGTTTAATATTCAGAATATATAAAGAATTCTTGTAACTCAACAACAACAAGTAAAAAACACCCAATTAAAAGTGGGCAAAGAGGAGGGAGGAAGCAATTGGGGAGATTGTTTTATGAACTATATAGATGTCTAACCAATGTAGTGTATACTTGAAACAAATATATTAATTTAATTTATTTATGTGCCGAAACCCAGGAACTATTTGATACTAATTTAAATAATTTTTTTTAAAAAGCGGGCAAAAAAATTTGAATATCCAAAGAAAATATACAAAGGGCCAAAAGCACATGAAAAAAATCCTGAACATCATTAGTCATTTGGGAAACACAAAGCAAAACCACAAGATACTACTGGTGCATCTACTAGGATGGCTACTATAAAAACAAAACGAAACAAAACAAAATACAAAACAAGAAAGAATAAGTGTCGGCAAAGATGTATTGGACCTGGAAGACTTGAGCATTGCTGGTGGGAAAGTAAAATGGTATAGCCACTGTGGAAAAGTTTAGAGATGCCTTAAAAAGAAGAACACTGACTGACCATGTGACTCAGAAATTCCACTGGGTATATACCCGAAAGATATGAAAACAGGGATTCCAAATGTTCATCTCAGCATTATTCACAATAGTCGAAAGGAGGAAAAACACCAAAGTGTCCATCGAAAGATGAATAAACAAAATGTAGGGTACACATACGATGGATTATTATTCTGGCTTAAAATGAAATTCTGATACATATTATAAATACATCCTTGAAACCATTATGTGCAATGAAATAAGCCAAAGACAAAAGAACAAATACTGCAAGAACGGGCAAATTCACAGAGCCAAAAAGTAAAATAGAGGTAGCCAAGGGTTGGGGAAAAAAGGCAATGGGAAGTTTTGGTTAATGAATACAGAGTTTCTGTCTGATAAAATAAAGTTTTGGAAATAGTGGCGATGGCTACACAACAATGTGGGTGTATATTTTAGGGGGTAGTTTTGGAGGAGTTACTCTCCTTTCTTGGGTATTTCCTACGTATACAGGAAGTATACATGTTGTCAAACTTGTTTGTTTTTAAAATTAATCAAAACAAAAACACCCAACAATAAGAGAAACAAGAATGTGAGTGAATATGACATAGGTGAACTGTACACTTAAAATGGCAAAAATGGCAACATTTATGTATATTTTACCACATACATACAAAAAAGAACCATCTTAAAACAGGATCAATCATCTAAATGGTGTCTCTGATTTCACATTTGTTGCCAATCACACCTATCAATAGTGCAGAACAGCACAAATATGTGGAGTAGGAATGAGACTTTGGTCATGCTCTTCTATCCTTGTCCATTATAATCATCTAAAAAGGGGAAGGGAAAAGAGGAAGGAGTGCTTTGGCAAGTATCTCTCCTTTAAAGTTCAGATACTGGGGGCTTTAAGACTACTGGACCACGTAGAAAGATTAGGTAAACTGAGTAAGTTAAGAATTGCATAAGTTAAGAAAGTCATCCACAAATATCCAGCATGTAAGATTTGACTCTTCATTCAATAACTCTTTAATTTATGTCCACTTGGTAAAGTGGTGATTCTTAATCAGAGGTGTGTTTGAGCTCCAACCCAGAGCTAATAAATCAGCAGGCACATGCGTGTGTGCATGCACCTACATGCATGTGTGCACAAACACAATTCAGTAACTAAAATAGAACACATAAAACTAGTGCCAAAAATGCAATGTAGTTATATTTCAAAATACTAGTCCAATAAATCTTTCTTTTATATTTTTAACAATGTGTTTGATAAAACAAAATTCTATCATTCAAGTAAATTGTCCTTCAATGTCATAATGTATTTGCCTTGTTTTTTACTTTATAATTCATCCATCTCGTTCTTACTTTTTCTTTCTTAAATGTTAATTCTACTAATAGCTACCTGAAGTCAGGATGCCATTTGGAAATTAAATAAGGAAAAAAAAAACAGATAATGATTTAAAAGGAAAAGAGAATTATATATAAAGAGAAATGCTGTTTCTGTGATTAAGATGTAGATAGTAGTCTTAATCTCATGATTCTAAATTTAATTAAATGACAAACTTACCCTGTCATTCATCAGCAGATCTTTCACAATAAAATTTGCTACTACAGATTTCATTGGAGAAGCAAATTGATCTGGTGCTAACATAGAAATGTGGCCCAATGAAACTAATGGTGTTATAAGTTGTTCTGGTACATCAGCATTCAGACTCCTACTGAGAGGCTATGAAAGTAAAATGGTCAAAATTACCAGTTTGTTTTATAAATAATTAGACATTCTATGGAAACAGTAAATGTTCCTGAGTCCTCCTCCTAAATTTATCATGCCCAAACAAATCTGTTCTAACGATATGATCAAAAAGTAACTTCGGATATATTGGATATTTAATTCTTACTTCACCTACTAAAATTTAACAAGATTGGAGGATGCAGAAAAAATAACAACAAAAAATACCCAAGTAAAAGGTAGAAGTAAAAGTAAGAACATTTTTACATCACCAAATCAACATTATTTTCAAGCCAACTACATTTGGGATTTTTATACTGAGGGGACATTTTAAATGACCATAAACCATAAAAGAATTCACTGGGTTTTGTTCATACTATATCCAATTTATAATAATATAGAAATGCCTTTCTAGTAGTGGAATCAGGCCAAGAATCATATATAAGGAAAGGCAAAGAGGACTAATTTTCAGGTAGAGTTGTCAGGTACTTTAAAGTTGGTGGTCCAGTTATCTACTAATACTTTGTGAAGATAAAAGGATTACTTGGATCACTGAGCCCATAAAGCTAAAATGAAGTGGACTACTTTAACACAAACACACAAAATTTCCTTCCATATGTAGTATTTGAACATATAATTTCATCTAAAGGCTGGGAATATAGTGCTAAATAAAATAGAGTCCCTGCTCTCATGGAACTTATATTCTAGGGTGGGATAAAAAGCTAAAAAAATTTTACCTTCTATCTTCAGCACACCATAAACCATAAAAATAAAAACCAATATAAACAAACCCTATATATACCTCAAAAATCTGTGCAAGCTGGACTTCTTTATTTGTGAATATGGCATGTATACAATGAACAGCCTGCTTTGCTTGATGGGGAGTACCCCTCTTTGCTTTCTGATGTAAAATGGGAATTAAGGTCCTGTAAAAAATAATATGATAGTTATAAACAAAAAACCTATACACCAGAAGTAATTCTTTTGGTTGCCTCCTATATCGTCTCAAAATATTTTGATGTATGTTGGTAGAGAAGTCTCTCTTAAAAATTACCAGACCAAAGACTTAAAAGCTCTTCCTCTGTCCCCAAGAAATACAGTGCCTTAAGAAAAAGGCTATTTCAGGAGATAATTTTTGTTTTAAAGCTAAACTACTTAATTTATTTATAATCTAAAACTTGTTCCATGCCATATTTTTGCATTTACACCTTCCAGGTATATATTCCTAACTTTTTACTTCCCTTCCATAATCCCCTTTAGTATTTTAAAACAGCCATGGAAAAATCTAGCAAAATATCAAGTTTTATTAAAAAGCTGAAATGATATACCAGTGAAACAAAGTATGCAATGACACAGACACATATATATTGGTAGAAGAGTAATAAAAATATCTAACAATTATTAAAATACTTGTAACAAGTACAATTCTAAGTATTTTTACATGGATTCAATTAATCCTCACAGAGGACTATTATTACAGTCTGTAAAGAGATGAAAAAACTAAAGCACAAAAACATTATTTAAGCTTCTTAAAGTGACAGCTAGGGAATGGTGGAATTGGGATTTGAAGGTAAGCATTTGTTCCAAAATCCATGCACTTAACCTCCCTCCACACTTCTTTCTTCCACGTAATGTTTTCCCATGTCATCAACAGTTTTTAAAGCATGGCACGGGAAAACATTACATAAAATGAAGAAAGCAGCACGTCTGTACCAACCTATAAAAAAATAGGCATGCACAACAAGTAGATAGACAAAACATTCATTTAAAAAATATAAAATGTTAATAGTGACTTCTTTCTATTTCCTAAAGTTTCAGCTTTTTATAATGAACATGTAAATATTTTTCTAATTAGAAGGCAAAATAAAAATATAAGGATACTTGTTGTACATTTAATGCAATGATCCTACTTTATAGATTATAAGGTCAGTGGTATTAAATGCAGTGGTGACAGAGTCCTTTTATCATAATGAAAGGCTAGACATTAAAGAGCAATATCCCAGACTCCATGTCATACACTTCAACCAAAAAACTGGGACATAGACTAGTAAGTTTGATATGTATGAATGAATATGCCACATTTTTCTTCATGAAGGTTTAAAATTATGACACAAGGCCAAATGAAATGATGAGCATAAGTCAACTTCAACTATTCTCCTTGCTTTTCTAGTGCGTTATAATCCAATAAAGCTACGAGGGTTGTTACTGAGGTCTATTGTATTGTGCTTCTCTGCTTTTCAGTGATTCTCTCCTTCCTTCCTCATTTGTCTGAAGAACAAGAGGTTTTATTCCTTGTGTCCAAAGTTAACCCATTTTCCACTGCTTCCTTAGGGATAGAATTCCTTTTAAGACTAAATCCTTTACCTTAAAAAAAAAAAAAAGTATAGGTTTTCCTACCCTAATAACTCACTAGAAACTTTATCTTACTATGTCAATGATTTTTTTCTATAATGTACAAATATAAAGATCATCATCTCTAGACTGTAAACTTCTTGAGAGCAGGGACTGACTATGGTAATTCTTTTATATTGGCCAGTGACAATAAGAGAACGTACAATAAATATTGAATTGTCAAATTTAACTACTAGCTCACAAATTAATCTTCTAGGAGTCATGAGTCTTCTTGTCCTATGATTACCCTATGAGGAAAACTGGTTTGACCTGGATATAACTAAAACTATTGCAAATAACCCTAAACATCTTATCACCAACTAAGAAAACTTATTAAGCCCACATCTTGATCATCCCATTCTTTGCTGGGATATCAAAGTAGTAGCTATTGAATTTACAACCCATCTGGAGAGAAAAAGATGAACATACATAGATTAGGAAGATATACCAATCACAAATTAGAAATTCTGTGATAACTCCTGATTGTTAATAGCAGTATTTTAAAATCACTTTGTTATAAACAAAGTTGCAGTCTGTTCCTCTGCTTATATTCGAGTAGGTGGGCTGGAGTGAGGCAGAGAAAAGATGAAACAAAGAATATAAAAAAGTAGCATCTAAATAAAAGTCGTCTTTCCTCTCTCCTGTCTTTCTACCCCACACTTAGAAATCTACTTTTGTGTTTACTATGAAAAAAACAAATATACTCACGATCGTATCTGGGGTAGGTCTGTTTCTATTTTGTGGCCTGTATTTCTGAAAATTTGTATAGCAGCTTCTGCTACCTTGTCGTCTTCCATTCTGAGGCACTGTAACAGGGATTCATATGTCTCTGCAGAGTGGAACGAGGTAGGATGTGTGAAAGACAGAACCTGGAGGAATAGATACGGCTTTAGAAGTACAGACAATGGTTTAATCCATTAAAATAAGATAATTACTTTCTACTAAAAATATAATTTAAAATTATGGGCTGCATATGCTAGCTCCACACAATAAATATTTATATCTAGTAGTCTCCCTTGCAGTTTGGTGCGGCTAATAAGACACTAAGAAATACTGTGTAGGAGATTCCTTAAGATGGTTGATATACAGTCTTTGTCCTATTTTCTTCTTACTTCTTAGTCACTTCTGATACTGGGAATGCAGAAAATGTGACTACTTTTTTTATGGTGTGTGATATCGTGACGTTAACAAAATGTTAACACAGAGCTTTATTTCACTGGCAAAAAGATACTCTATAAGGAAATATTTTAAGTGAAATCCATCACAAAAAGTTCACTCATCATATTATAAACAAATAAGCCATTGTGAACTTTTAAGCACAATTACAAACATATAAGTAATTTCTCCTTTATTTATTATGACATAAGTCCCAGCCTATTCTTAAGGAATTTATGACAAATTAAGACATACCATGTCTACAAAGGTTACCTTCCAGGAAGCAAAAACAATTTAGTTAGCATAATATTGGGAATAAAGGTTAAAAGTTGAGAGGCAGGGAGGGGGAATGAAGTTTTATAGTCTTTATGAACTTATTTTATAAGCATGTACTTAATGGGCTATTAAATGGAGAGACTGTCTCATTTGGTGAGGTATACAGTGATATTTAGTTATGAGGTTTTAATTATTTATAGAAAAATGGAGAAATATGAAACACTGAATCAAAAACCTACTAAAAATGTTTAAAAATGATTTTACCCTTAAAACTTTAAAAATATAATGGCATTATTAAAAATATAATTAAAATCTTTCTCATGAAGCATCATAATTCTTTCCATGAAATGATATTTAAGACCATTCTAATACAACCTCATCATTTCTTTTTTTTAACATCCATAGCACTGGTTTGTTTCTTCTCCCTTAGTTTATATATTATAATGGTCTAAATATCTCTTTGCCTTCAATTTCTTCTCTTCTTTACGCCATTTAATGAAAGCCTTATCAAATGCTGTATCATATTAAAAGTAAGGTTAAAAGGCCCTTTCTGCCCCCAGGGCACCCCACAATCTGGAACCAACCTTGTCTCCACTACTCCCCAAAGAAATTCTTTTCTCTAGTAAGGCTAGACTCCCAAATGATCTCTAAAATATGCCAAGAATTACTCTCTTTTTCCCTAGATTATAATATCTTGTCCACAAAGTCTTACCTGGCTTGGGTCTTATTAATTGCCCAATTCTCTGTATCCTTTGGCATCTATTAAAATTAGCAATTGTTTTAAAATTCCCTGATCAGATAGATGCTGTTATATAATAATTCCTGTGAGTAGTCCTACTATTCCAGATACAAGTTCTCCGAAAGGTAAGACTAGATCATGTAGCATATAATGTTACAAACACAGCAGTGATATAAGCACAGCAAAACCAAAACAAATTATTATTTTGTAATGTAAAATAACAGAATTAATATAATATAAAAAAAACATACATTATTCTTATAAAATATTTCTACCAAAATTTTAAATCTTTTGAATAGGTACCAATGAAACTATTCTAATAACTCTTGCATAACCTTAAGGAAATTCGAATTATGACTACTGAAATGCATGGAGACAAAACTGTTTCAAAAATACCTTAAGAAGTTCAAGTCCTGAACGAATAGCTGTATCTGGACTTACACCCTCCTCTTCATCATCTGCTGTCCCCTCTATTGATTTATTCATCAGTTTTACCAGTGCACTATTAAAACAAGAAAATTTAAATTAGTAACACTACTAGATTAATAACTGTATCCTAATTGCATTGTGGCAGGAAATATATAGAATCTAAACATCAGATTCAAATGTTTCGGTCGGGGGCGCGGAGGGGAGAGGGAGTTATTTTGTGACTTTTTAAACTTTTCTACTTGACAGCTGAGCTTATCTTTAGTTTATTTGCCTCATCCCTAAATTTAATGTATAATAATAATTCTACTGAAAAACAACAAAATTGAATCACACATATCAGAAATATTTATAAGCAATTTAATATTAATTTCCATATGTAAAGAGATTATTTGCAATTTCAAGAAAAACAAGATAGCAGCTGCTAAATGAACAAAAGACAATTCACTTAAAGCAAAAAATAAATACATGGACAAAAGCATTAATCACTTGTAATTAATATATCAGTAATTCCATTCCAGAAATTTTTGCTAAGAAGCAATTCATCAGAAGCATGTTATATTAATACAGATTCATCAATTAAAAACTATTTAATTGTCCAGTATTATAGGATTTGTTTTTCAAATATACCTAACCACAACAAAATGGAATATTACCTGGTCAATAAAAACCAAACTATGTAGCAACATGGCACTATTTTAAGTAAAAGCAAATGTAATTTTTGGTTTTGAGATTGTTTCCTCACCAGTAAAATGAAGAAAACATCTTATTTTGAAGATATTAAATTATTACAGCAAATGGCCTAGTTCATAGTAAATATTCAACAAATGGAAGCTGATAAGTTTTATGTTAAACTTTTTCCTTTGGTGTTACACATATTTTAGTATTATTTATTTTACTTAGTTTCAAGCATACAGTACATTGGTTACATATCTATATAAAATGACCTTCCCAATTGCTTCCTCCCGCCCCTGACCTTCCACCTGGTCAACGTATTAATGCTAACTGCATTCCTTATGCTGTGCTCCCCATCCCTGTGACCATCCATCAACTACTAATTTGTACTTCTTTAACCCTTCACCCCATTCTCCCAGTCCCCCAAACCTCCCTCCCCTCTGTCCATTGCCAAATTGTCCACTATATTTGTGACTCTGTTTTTGATTAGGTTTTTTTTGTTCCTTAGATTCTGCATATAAGTGAAATCATATAGTGTTTACCTTTTGCTGTCTGATTTAAATACCTTCTAAGTTCAACAAAGCAATATCTTTTTCCATCTCCTTCCTTTTCAAATGTAGGGGTCTTGTTTTCTTATCCTTTCAGCCACTCTATCTTTTGGTGGGAGCACTTAATTCTTTTCCATTTAAGGTACTTATTGATAGCAATGTAGTTGTTATCATTCTTTATTCCTGTTTTTGATACATTTTTTTCATTGTAAAGAAGTCCCTCTAACATTTCCTGTAATACTGGCTTGGTGGTGACAAATTCCTTTAGCTTATTTTTGTCCGAGAAGTTCTTTACCTGCCCTTTAATTCTAAATGATACCTTTGCTGGAGAAAGTATTCTTGGTTGTAGATCCTGGGTCTTCATTACGTTGAATATTTTGTACCAAGCCCTCTGTCCTGTATAGTTTCCTTTGAGAAATCAGCTGCCAGTCCCTTATAAGTAACTATCTGTTTTTCTCTTGCTACTTTTAATCTTCTTTGTATGTAACCTTTGGGATTTTAATTATGATGTGTCTTGGTGTGGACCTCTTTGGATCCCTGATTTTTGAAATTCTATGATGTTCCTGGGGTTTTATATCTATTTCCTTCAACAAGTTAGGGAAGTTTTCCATCATTTCTTCAAACAGTTGTTCAATATCTTGATTTTCTTCAGTTATGCCAATCAGATGGATATTTGGAGGCTTATTAGTGTCCCTATGTTCTTTATTTTTATAATCTTGCATCTTTTTTCTTGCCATTCTGATTGCACGTCCTTGGCTTTCCTGTCCTCTAGATAGGGCATTTGATCCTTTTCTTTATTCACTTTGTTTATTCCACTTAATATACTTCTCATCTCAGATATGTTCTTTATTTTAGACTGGTTCCCTTTTATAATTTCCATGTGTATGTTTTTTATCTCTTTTTTGAGTTCTCGCTGAATTTATCTACACTTCCCAAAACTTCATTGAGCATCTTTATAACCAGTGTTTTGAATTCTGCATCTGTTAGATTACTTGACTTCATTATATCTAGATCTCTGTTCTGTTCTCTCATATGGTTTCTTTTTCTTTGTCTTCCCATTTTGGCTGCCTTTCCATGTCTGATTCTACATATTAAGCAAAGCTCCTAAGTCTCCCATTATTAGTGTGGATTTGTGAAGTAGGTGTCCAGTGGCACAGTCCTGAAAAAGGTTTAGCTGCAGGCCAAATTTAGCCCAAGCCTCTGCCCCTCCAGGGCCACCTGTGAGCAAACAATCCACAGATGCTGTGCTTACAGTTGCCTCAAAAGGCCACACCAGAAACCAAGGCCTGCTGCCTTTAGTACGAGTCTAGGCTCTGCTCAGCAAGGAGCACCTAACTTGCTGGGGATAAACCTGGATGTGGCTTGGGTGGGGCTATGGGTTGGGGGAGACAGGGTTTTAGGGCATCTTCTGGGCAGAGTGACCTCTGTTATCCAGTTTAATGACGTTACAGCTATGGTGACGCTGTGTCAATGCACTGGAAAGGGGAAGGGCTCAACAGAGAATAATGGATATCATGGGTATTTCTGTACAGAGTGAGTCTCACCTTGGCCCTCACTTGGACAGTCTCTCTGTAAGTCTCCATGGTGCACCCTGCGCACAGCCTAATCGACAGTGGTGCTCAGAATAAGCAGGTCTGTCACCGCAAAATCTGCTCAAAGATGAAGTCCCTCTATGAGGTGTCTGCTGCTGCTGCAGCCTCCGTCTCACTCTGCCACTCAAAATCAGACAACCTCGTGTCCTTGCCCTGTCCTACCTTTTGCTGTTGCTGGGTGATATCTCCGATTCCTCCCTAGTTGTATGGCTTGTTCATCAAGATCCCAGACAATTTTTTCCTTGCTGTTGCTCCTTGTTTCTGTTAAAACTTTAATTTGGTCGCCAGAGGGATGAACAGAGCCTCTATCATCTACGTCATTTTTTTTCCAGTAATATTAATATGAATTTTTTAAAGTATGAAATATATGTAAGATGTACAGATGTTGAAATTTAAACCACTTGTATCAGTACTTCATTTTAATTCTGAGAAATGTTCTAGTGTATGCATATAAGACAATTTATTCGTTCATCTCTTTGTGACATTGGGTTATTACCACTTTTTGGCTATTAAGATAATGTTGGTATAAACACTCACATACGAATTTTCTATAGATGTATTTTTACTTCTCTTGGACATATATTTAAGAGTGAAATTGTTGGGTCATATGGTAACTCTATGTTTAACTTGAGGAATTTCCAAACTGCTGTTCAAAGCAGCTACACCATTTTACCTTCCCAACAGCAATATGAGTGTTCTAATTTTTCCACATCTTTGGCAACTCATCTGTCCTTTAGATTATAGCCACAAAAAAATTGCCTTATGCCCCTTCTGTGGTCAATCCCTTTTCCCAATTTGGCAATCACTGATCTGGTTTCTGTCACTATTTCTGTTTCTAGAATTTCATATATATTGTGTCTGACATCTTTTATGTAACAAAATACCTTTGACATTTCTCCATATTGTTGGTTGCATCAGTAGCTTGTTCCTTTCTATTGCTGAGAAGTATTCCATTGTATGGCTATACCACAGTATGTTTATCCATACTAACTGACAGACTTCAGGGTATTTCTAAAGATATAAATAAAGCTGCTACAAGTACTTAAGTCTTTATAGAAATATATGTTTTCTTATAGACAGATAAATAGTATTAGGATTCCTGCATTGTATGGTATTCCTGCATTATATGTACATTTAATATTACAACAAACTGCTTTCCATATCACCAACACTTGGTTTGGTTGTCTACATCCTCATCAATACTTGGTTAGTGTCTTTAATTTTAGCCATTCTAGTGGGTGTATAGTGGTTAATTCTCATTGTAATTTGAATTTGCATTTCCCTAATGAATAATAATGTTGATGGTCTTTTCTTATGCTTATTCACTATTTGTATATCTTATTTGGCAAAGTGTTCAAATCTTTTGCTCATTTTTAAATTGGGTCATTTGTCTTATTAAGCAGTAAGAGTTCTTTTTATATTCTGGATATAGTCCTTTATCAGATATATGCTTTGCCAATATTTTCTCCCAGTCTGTGGCTTGACTTTCTTTTCCTTAATGGCATCTTGCAAGAAGGAAAATGGTATTTAATTTTCTTTCATTGTTTGTCCCATCTTAAGAAATCTTACCTACCCTAGTTTTTGTTCTAGAAGTTTTAGCTCTGACATTATATATATATTTTAAAAGTTATTTCCAATATGAGAAAAATATTCTGAACTAAGCTTTCTGTTAGGAGGAATTCTTATAAAATGATGCATGAATTTAACAAGATTATAAATATGTTTGAATAAAATTTATAAATGTATCTGACTACTCCTAGGAGTCCTAAGTATTTATTGACTACCTATTAAGTACACAGTCTTAGGGTCTATCCTGGAAATAGAGTGCAATGCCCCATCTTCAACCTCTTATTTTCTATTAGCACTTTTCAAAGATATTTAAATATTCAAAATTTCTTTGTTAAAAACAACAATAGAGCCTTCTTTCTTCAAGTTACTATTTTTCTATTATCTAATTTTTCTCCTTTAACTTTTTTATAGCTAAACTGTCTACATGGCCATCCCTACTTCCCAAATTATCTCCTAAAGCAGAGTTTAAAAGTATAACGAGGTATTTATCCCTTTGATTTTCTCAGACCTAAAAGTTGCCTTATCTTCTCTGCTGAAATATTATCACTTTTTTCTGTATACCATGATCTGGATGTTGAGAAGGAATATCCCATGCCCTTCTTAATCCATGGAAATCTGGATTTGCCTTTGCTACCCCAAAGAAACTATTCTGGCCTTTGTGATGTTTTTCCTTTTTCTAAATCCAATGGATGTTTTTTAGTACCTATTTTATTTCTGGGTAGCATCCGACCCTCTCTACCTTTTAGTCTTTCTTTGGCATCTATGGTATCACTCTTTCCTGATTTTCTACTTTTGAATATGTCTCCTTAAAAATTTTTTTTAACTTAAGAATTCCTTATCTTCTGCCAGCCTCTTAATTATTAATTTTCCTCAGGAGTCACTCCTCAACCTTTTTCTTCTTAAAATTTACCCTTTTCCCCAGGTTTCAGCCATTATTATAATCACTACTTCATTTTTAATCATTATGTACAGGCCAAAAACTAACTGTAGCATATATATGTGTATCTGTATAGATACAAGTCTAGGAGAAAAAAAAAAGAAAAGATACATTTAGGATGACTTTCTACTATCCACAATCCTTTCATCCAAAATCCTTCGTTATGGTTGCAGCACATGCAATTTTCTAAATACTCTTGATTCCCTTTGCTTTTATTCTTTTGTCTGTCATTTTTCCTTCCTAGAATAGCTACTAATATTAATTAAGCACTTACTATGTGTGAGGCATTGTGCTAAATGTTTTACATAGCCATGCGTTATTTAAGCCTCTTACCAACTCCAGTGAGTAGTAATGATTATTGCCCTTATTTTAAAGATGAAGAAATTTAAGTTCAGAGTAGCTTAAATTATCTACCCAAGGACACAGGGCTAGTGGCTTGAACTGTTCTTCCCCTGCAATCTTTAACTGGCTACTCTCCATAATTCCTACTAATCTTTCTCTACGCATTTTATGTACCATCTATTTCTCTAAACCAGCAAAAAGGTCCCCAAACTTTTTGGCACCAGGGACAAGTGTGCCTATGAGAATCTAATGCCTGATGACCTGAGGTGGAGTTGAGGCAGTGATGCTAGCACAGGGGAGTGGATGCAAATAAAGATGAAGCTTTGCTTACTCGCCCGCCACTCACCTCCTGTTGTGTATCCCAGTTCCTAACAGGCCAGACTGGCACTGGTCCTCCGTCAGGGGGTTAGAGACCCCTGCCCTAAACAAATCCATCTGCAGTTACCCAAATACTTTAGCAATTGCTCCATTAAATGTATGTTAAATGACTAGACCAACCTTCTATTTGCAATTTAGTATTCCTTAAAGATTTGGTTATATGAAAGGAATATTACAATATATATAGTTCTCATTAAAATTTATAAATTGAAATTTTGCATAAAATAAGTCTTAGAAATCCTAACCACAGTTGATTTCTCTGAGCACAAATACTTGAAAGCTACTAAAAAACCTGAGTTTTTAGTCTTTTAAGACTAGAGTTCAAACATTAGCTTATTCTAATTTACTGAAGTAATGAAACCCTATGAGGCCTCATAGAGACAAACAGCAAAGGTTTCCTGATGCCATTAAGTCACTTTCAAAGTCAACATACAAAGGTAGGACTGCCTATATATACTATATCTTAGACTTACCCCGAGACATCAAATGGTAAAGAGTGAAGAACATTGACACAAAAATAATAAATTTAGGTTTAAGTTATGATTTTTCCCATTTCCCAGATGTGAACAAACCATTTACTCTCTCAAAATCTAAGTTTTCTTATTTGCAAATAAGAAAATTTAAGATAAGGAAATCATAGTCAGAAAGAAAAAAAGTACAAACATCTCTATTTTAGTTTGAATTGCATACCCCCAAATCCATATGTTGAAGTCCTAAACTCTAGTACCTCAAATGTAATTGTATTTGAAAATAAGGTCTTTACAGAGATTAGGTAAAATGAGGTCAAATGGGTGCACCATAAACCACTATGACTATTGTCTTCATATGACAAGAAGACAGGACATAGACATGTAGGACCATATGAAGAAATAGCTATCTCCAAACTAAGGAAAAAAGCTTCAGAAGACATCAAATGTGCTGATAATTTGATCTTGGACTTCTAGCCTACAGAACTGTGAAAAGCAAGATTCTGTTGTTTAAGTCACTTAGTCTATGGTATTTTGTTATGGCAGCCCTAGCATAGTAATGACAATTGGCATTTCACTACATCAGTGCAGTGATTCACATAAAGTCAAATAAACTAATAGCTAGAACGAATCCAAAGCTGTTTGGAAAGAGAAGCAGTAAGTACTATTTAATACTTACTGGAAAAGTGATTAGTGCATTGGAAAAGTATTCTCAGAAGGTTACAACAAAGCTGTAAAGTAGTAGAAATAGGTTTTGAAATCAGATTAGTCTAAAGGCAATCTTATGCTCTTTTCAAAATACTATTCTGTTTTCACATACCTCAAGTGAACAGTGACATAATACAAACTGAAGAATATTATGTGATCGTTAAAATGGTTAAGAAAACTAAAGGTTGATTGACAACTTTCAGATTAAAATTTTTCTTCTCTGCTCTTATGTTCTATGTTTTATACTACAGGCTAAAAAGAAACATTATTAACTGTTAAAAAATAAAAAGCACTGAAGCTAAAAAAACCCCTGCAAAACAAGCAGGCCCTTATTTCAACTTAAATAATGCATGCTTCTGTCATTAAAAAGGTACAAAGGAAATCTTTTTAATTTTCCTTAGAGACCCAGAATTTAAACTTCCAAGACTGTAGTTTCAGATTATATTTTACTTTTGAGTGAATATACTTCCTAGCTTACCTTATGGCTTCTGAATCAATGTGCACAGGTGCAATTCTTTCCAGCAGAAATTTGACCATCTCAAGAAAAGGATTTGTTGGTTGCTTAGGATTTGCAAGTTTCCGAGCTATTTCTCTCTACAAAAAGGAAAGCGTTTTACCGTAAGTATGATTCACTTTCATGTTTTTCAAAATAAAAACGATTGTAGGTGTCAAACGTGTTTAAAGATTCAAAACCAGCACAAGTAATAACAACTACTTCTGCTTACACCCTGACTAAAAATATATACTCATTAGGTAATCACTGTGAAATCTGGACTGTGGAGAACAGAAAGGGGATAACTGGTGTGACTTATACTGTTTGTCTCATATTTCTCCCATGAAATTACTGTTTAGTAATTAAGTTTTTTAATGCTCTACTTTTGAAAAAAATTCAACAAAATATATACTTTCATTAGTACGTTTAATTGGATTATTTCACAATTTGACAGAATGCTGTTTTATTTCAGTTAATTTGTGTGTGTGTGTGTGTGTGTGTGTGTTTAAATATGGAGAGATTCATAAATGTATAAATATTCTAAAGTTTTTCAGTTTTGGAAGAAGCATAGCTGAGTTTGAAGATGGTGGCATTACATCAAACAGTTCCTACAAAGAAAAGACATTATTGCTGGAAGTTTCTAAAAATATAAGGACTTAATAATGAAAGGGGCTGATTGCTCCAAGGACAATGTTTTCTTTAAAAACAGGGCTTTTAATGGAATATCTCTGATGAGTAAATATAAATTTTAGCTGAGAAGATAATAAAAGTGCTTCCCAAACTATAAAGCAATAAGAAATAATAGTCACTCTATAAGCTTTTTTAAATAAAAAAGAACATTTTAGTGATATATGTTCAGGGGGACAAAGGAGAAAGGAAAAAAGTTTTATTTTTGTAGTTTCAGTGATATCTTCGCACAAATTTTAATTACAAAGGTCATATTAAATTAGATGCCATCTATATTTGTTATTAGAGTTCAAAGGACTTAGATTCTAAAGAAAACTTATTAGGAGATGCTGATATATTTTGCAGGCTGTAATTAACTGAACAAAATTTCAGCATTTGAAAAAAACTTAAGTCAGTGCTTAGTCATTATATACTTTGCCCTAAGCCACAGGTATACATTTTAAAGCTATGTTTAAATACTGTACTATCTTTTAAAATCAGACTTATTTTGTGCAGGTCTCCCTGAAAGGGGACATTTTCTCCTAGTATAAAATTTAATTGCTTTAACCTAAGAAAGTCAGTAAAATCAGATAAAACCAATAAATGTCTAACAACAAATAAGGCTATTAGAAAATTGCTAACCAAAATATATACTAAAAAATACTAAAAAATGGGGATAATAGGCATTAGGAGATAGTTATGACATTACATATAAGTGTAGAAAAAATCTGAAAAAGGAAATGCTTAAGGGAAAATGAATTTAATTACTTAAACACAGTAACGGCACTATATACATACATATATATATGCACATATATATAAAAAATATATATGAAAACATTACTAGAGACAGTTTTTAAAACCTGATGTTTTGGTATGCCTACCAATTTTACATTTAAATAATCCTTTTAACAATATTATATGTATGTAATATTTAGGTAATTTTCAAAACAATTATTTAAAAATATTTTGTGTGTGATAATATTAAGTGATACCGGTGATAAGCAGCAAGCCAAATTAGTTTGTAGCAGTTTTCTTTACACATTTGAGAAAAAGGTACCTATCCGCACAGACAGAAACTACTACTACTACTGATAAGTATTTACTAGTTACATTTTTTTTCTTAGTATACTTAGCACTCTTAAGGAATATCAAACAATAAAGAAATAGCTCCTATTCTCAACAGGCTTATCAATCCTACCATTATAAAAATTTTAAAAAGAGCTTAAAAATATATATTCATTAAAAATAGTATTCTTTCATGTACACAGCATTCCCCCTTGTATACTCTGTTTTCCTAGCTAATCAAATTGACTCCTAAAGGGAGTTAATATAAATTTTTTTTTGCATCTGTAATCAGTAAACTAGATAAAGCAATTTCTCACAAGAAGTGATTTCCAAAAGCTTAACTTTCATGTTACAGTGACCTTCTTTTGGGTTCCTGGACCTAACTCCAATATGAGATGAGTTCTCCCCACCAACAAGCAATTCTCTGGAAATCAGCAGCGTGTCCTACAAATGAACTCAATTTTGACACTCTACCTGGATCAGATCCCACAGATTAAGGGTTCAGTCTGTGGGACTCCCCCTTACCCCGACTTCAGATGCTAGTCACAAACCCAGGTTGTAAATGCTCTCAAGACCTCCACCTTTCCTTGGGTTTGATTAATTTGCTAGAGCAGCTCAGAACTCAGAGAAAGATTTTACTTACTAGGTCACAGATTTATTATAAAAGGGTATCATTCAGGAACAGCCAGATGGAGAGATACATAGGACAAGGTATGGGGAAAGGTTACAGAGCTTCCATGCCCTCTATGAGTTTGCCATTCTCCCCAAATCTCCATATGTTCACCAACCTAGAAACTCTCTGAATCCTGTCCTTTGGGGGTTTTATGGAGGCTCAACCACATAGGTGTGATTTGATTAAACCACTGGCCATTGGTGATTGAATAAAATCTTCAGCCTCTCCCACTCCCCAGAGGTCAAAGAGAAGAAGTTCCCCAACCCTCCAATCACATGATTGTCTCCACTGGTAACAAACCTGCTTCTTTATGTGAGTTCTAAAAGTCACCTCCTTAACATAACAAAAGATACCTTTGTTGCTTTCAATACTTAGGAAATTCTACGGGTTTTAGGAGCTCTGTGTCAGAAAGAGTAGAGGACTAAATATGTATTTCTTACTATAAATCACAACACACCTGTGTATCATTCTCATTAAATGAGAGGTTAAATTAAAAGAAAAAAGGAAGCATTCCATTATTGTTACTTAAAGTTAGCATCATGTCTCTTTTCATTCTTTTCTTCTTTACCTCCTCCAAGAGATAATACTGTGCTAGTATGTACCAACAAAGCCTGAATCTCAGACTTCTAAACCAAACTGCTGAGAAAACACACTCCGTTATCTTCTTGAAGCATTTCCTCTGACATCCATTCACTCAAGCAAGATATAGAGCAGTCATTCTTGACACAGCAGTTTAATTTCTTCTCATCCTTGAAGATTCAACTCATGAATCTTTTATTCTGGAACAAGTGATTCCTATTGCCACCCATGCGTGGGCTGGGTATTGTTGCTTTGTGTTACCAAAGCACATGATTCTACCAGAATACTTACAACATGGTTTTTTCCCAAAGATATATTTGCCTGTCTCTGTTACCTACACTGCAACCCTGGTCAGAGATCAAGATAATACAATTTACTAAATTATGCAGTAAATTATAATGGTATAGGCTTAAAGGACAAAATAAAATTTGGACAATGCACATCTGGACAATTCTGTAGGAAAGGGTTTCTTAAAGTGTGGTCCATGAACTACTCATATTGAAATTACTGAGACTTTGTTAAAAGATAAAGACAAATGATCACTTTCCAGACCTATCCTTAAGAATTCCTAGTTTGCTATGTATACCATAAGAGTTAACTATTTATTTACAGCTTACAGGGCAGTGCGGGGGGTGTGTGTGTGGGGGGGGGGGGACTGTATTAGGCTGTAGGTAAATTTCAACTTATTCTTTTAACAATCTTATGAGATTGCTAATATTCACAGATGAAGAGAATGATGCTCTGAACATATATTGAACAATTACTGAACAATTTCCTGAAGGTCACACTGGCAGTAAATGGTATAGCTGAAATTCAAACCTAAGACTATTGCAAATACTGAATTAACAAGCTTCCTAGAAAATCTTAACATTTGGTAACCATGGTCATAGGAAAATGCTACGGCATAGCTGAAACTTTAACAAATATGTGATCCTTCTCTAGAACCAAGGTGTGGAAACTCAAAATCTGAAGTCCAAAGGGAAAACAAATCTTCTAGTGCATATTTCAATACCACTGCTCACCCTCTCTCAATATATCATAGTGGATTTATGTATTAATCCACAATATATGTCTATTGTTATTCTTTGCTCAAAATGGTTTTGCAGAAAATTGTCAGGAATGGAACTGGGGCAAAAGGGGAGAAAAACATTAGATTTCCATTTCTATTAACTCTGTTACTGAGTAATGTTCACCTTTTGAGAAGTGAGAGGTAATGTCATTTAGAAAAAAAAGAGGTGGTGATAAATATACATTAGTAGAGAGACAGAGAAAGGAATTGCAAGGATAGAATAAAAGCTACAGAGAATGACAGAATTTCTTCTTTATTCTTTTCTTTTTACTTCAGAATAAAACTATCAGGGAAAAAGGAATGTGGATAACTAATATCAGTAGACCTTAGAGACAACAAAATGATAAAAATATGCTAGAAAATGGAAAAAACTATTCTAACAGTGGTTGTTTTCTTGAGTGTTTAAAGGGCATTATAAGTCCTACTTTATACAGGAGAAAATACAGATAAATAACGTCAAAATACACAATGCTAATGTAAGAGCTAGAAGAGAAGTTGCTGTGAAAGCATTCACCAAAGAAAATTAACTGAAAAAAGAGTAGAAATTTTTCTTATGGAATATAGTTCTATTAGCTTTTTTGTGGCCTATTACTTAAAAATCCTCAGAGTAACCTCCCCTCCCAAAAGGTATTAATACAATGCTCTTTCTAGTCCAAGTACAGACCTTATCCCTACTTATCTGGTTCCTAAAATCGGTAGCCCTGATTAACTGTAGTATTCATTTTGAGATATTCTAGTTACAAACATCTGTTCTGCATATACTTTTTGGATTTGAAAACGCGTAAGAGATTTCTGGTCTGGCAAATAGTAAAGAGTCATGTTACTGCCATATTTTTCCTCAAGCTCAATTCCTATTTTCTCTCAGAACAAAAATACCCCATGATTATTCTTTCTCAAGGTGCATGTTTCTTGAGCATGACAGGTTATACTGGTTCTTCTTGCAAACAATGATGGAATGTATATAAAGAACATTACCTTGGATCTATGAGATCTAGACTTCACCTGAGCTCAGCCACTATAACCAGATGTGAAACACTGGATGAGAAACTTCACTTCCTTAAAATCCAATGTCCTTATCTATAAATGAATTACTCATAGGTAATTCAGAGCTCACGATATGGTTAAATTCACGTAAACCAAATATTTTTACGGTATTTCAAGCTATTTCATTTTATGATTCAATTACATTAAGAGATGACCTGCAGGACACAATATTTTGGAACAAGAATTCTCAGTGCCAAAGAAGTAAATGAAACCTTTAAATATTCTCAGCAAACCACCTTGCTGAGAAGTGCAAAGACTGAGGTTGTCTGAGAACTTGGCACATCCACATCCCTAGGCCCAATAGAAGAGGCCACTGTTCTCTCCCTTATACTGGCTTCCCCTCTCTTTCTAATTATTGGTCTTTTTAGATCCACTTGGAGACCCTGTATCTATAGACTGAATTAAAAATACCTACTTCATGGACAATTTTGTATAGACATCTATAAGAGTCTTAAACCCTTATCACATATTTAAATAATTATCCATCTTAATTATTTCCAGAACAAAGCCAGACATAAACAGCTGAAATTTTCTTTTATTTATGCAAGCCTGATCTCAAGTGTTTGCCATATATGTGCAATACCATAGAAGTTCAATTTATTTAAATCCTAAAAGGCAGTGCAGGGCCATGTTATTAGAATATATACACATAAAATCTTCCCATAACCCTATGAAGTTGTTAATTTATAGATTCGAAAAAAAGACTCAGAAATACTGAGGAACTTACTAAAGATCACATTGCTAGTAAGTGATGTAGATGAAATTCAAACACAGAACTGTCTCATAAAATGCTGAATAAATGAATTTTCTTTGGATTTTTTTCCTCTGATATTTTCAGTGATACTAGTTTTTATAAAATAGTCTTAGAATGAAAACGAAAGCCTAAATAGGAATTACCTTATGTATAAATGCATATATACTGCAATGTAACTACTGCTGATTTATTGACAAGAATTATTTCAATGCTTATACATGGGAGAAGAAAATGCATGCACACACAAGCATTTAGAAAATTCTTATTTACTTAACACATGTCAACTAAATACAAAGCATTTTATCTTGCTCGATTCCTAGGTCCAATGTCCCTGGCTTGGCTACCTAGTGTTTTTTTCTGGAATTTGTCTGAAGAGTGGTAAGTAGAGAACTAAAGTTGACCACAGATATACTATTAAATAATTCAGAGCTCACAATATTGGTAAATTCATATGAATCAAATCATCTCTGTAAAGCAGTTTTTAATGAAATAGACATTTCCATTAGCAAAGTTAGAAGAACAAATGTAAAAGTATAATTTACTAACCACACAAATATCTGCCTGTTTGCATGAACAGGTTGGGCTGATTAATAACTCCAACTGAGAACGCAGTTTCTCATCATCACCTAGAACCTGATTAAATTTCTTCACAAAATCTTGTGCTTTCCCAGGGTCAGGCAAATTCTCTATAAAATTAAAAGAGAATCAGTATTACAAAAGAAAGCTACTCTACTAACTACAAGGAAGCTGTCTTAAAAATAATGCTGAACCATCAAAAATACAATTAGCCTAACTGGTACTTAGAAATAAAATGATAAGGAAAGTTATTTCTCTAAGTATTAAATTGATAGTCCCACTGGGTAAATTATTTTTCTGTTCTGATGTTTATTATATGTATGCACAGAGTGAATGAACATACTCACTTGCTATGGTCATCAGTTTTCCAAACATGGCAGAACAGTTAGCCTCTGACTGAAATTGAAAACAAAAACAAAAGAAATTACATGTGCTAACAAATTTCCATAAGAAAATCTATGCTTAGTATTAACTTTTTTAAGTTAAAAAAATCACAAGTATTAACTTTTTTAAGTTAAAAAAATCACAATCTACCCACTATAAAATGAATTACCATATCTACACCCTAAGTTGGTTTAAAAAAATTATAGAGTAGCAACAACTATTAAATTAAAAAAAATAGAAGGAAAGGAAATGTCAGCAGGAAAGGTATTTAAAATTTTTTAAACAGTACGAAACTTTCATAGGAAAATTAACTTGCCAGAAGATTGAACAGAAGACAATTAAAACAACTATATCAAAGTTACTGTGAAGCCATACACCAAAAAAAAAAAAAAAAAAAAAAAATTAACTAAAAATGTGAATAAAAAATTTTTCTTCCTGAATAGAGTTCTATTAGCTATTTTGTGGCCTATTAGCAAACCTCAGAAAATCATCTCTTTTCCAAAAGGTACTTCTTTCCTCCATCACAATAAAGTATGACTTTATTATTAAATCTGTATGAAACTCGAGAAATTTGGAATAAGAAGTTAGTAAACTATCGTTCCAGAGACCACCTGTTTTTGTTAAGTTAGCTGGAACACAATAATGCCCATTCATTTACATATTATCTATGACTGTTTTTGCACTACAAAGGCAGAGTTGAGCAGTTCACCAGACTGTATGGCTGACAAAGCCTAAATTTTTACTAACTGGTCATTTACCAATAAAAGTTTGCCAATCCTTGCTTTAGTGTCCCTTGGGAGGTCTCAATCTATGGTTCTCTGGTTCAGACATGTATTGCAGCAAATATATTTAGAAGTATATATTAAGAGAGCTTTCAAGATTCCTTCCCTCACTTTCTAGAAAATGCTGGGCAAAATCTCTTGGTTATTTTGACTTTGTCATAGTTATAGGATTGATATCTGATTTGCTATCAAATATCTCTCCATGGAAGGGCCAAAAATTATGTAGTTAAAAAAAATATATGACATCTAATTTTATCTTGAGATTTAATTCTAATTATTTGAAAACTGATAAAACTATATATCAAATCTTAGTGTCTAAATACTTGATAAACCAGAAAACACCTTTTCTTTCCTCATGCTGGAAAATTAGATTTCATTTGAAATGGAAATTTAACTTGGATAACTATAGCAATTATATTTAATGGACAATTGTAAAGTAAAAGACTTGAGATAGTTCGTGATTGCTTCATTATATATATCTACAGAAAAATCGAACAATGACAAATTATGAATTTAAACAAATCATGAACCTACTGCAGGCTGCTTGTGCAAATCCAATAGTTCTCGGACATGACTTCTAAGCATGTTCTGACACTTCCACATTTCGTTGAGAGCTCTGTAAATAAAGTTATAAATATGAAAAAAGTACACAATCCAACAAAACTGGTAAATCAGTCAACTTTACTAATTTTGTTGCATAGTATAGATGTAGTCCCACTTATTTTTCCTTTGTTTCTGTGCCCAAGGTAATATACTAGAAAAAAATATTACTAAGAGCAATATCAGAAAGTCTGCTGCTTATGTTTCCTTCTGGGAATTTTATGGTTTTAAGACTTATGTTGAAGTCTTTAATCCATTTTGAGTTTATTCTTAAATATGGTCTAAGAAGGTGGCCCACTTTCATTGTCGCATGTATCCATCCAGTTTTCTAACACCATTTATTGAAAAGACAGCCTTTACCCCATTGTGTATTCTTGCCTCCTCTGTCACAGAATTGACCATATAAGCGTGGGTTTATTTCTGGGCTCTCTATTCTGTTCCACAGATCTTGTGTGTCTGTTTTTATGCCAGTACCACGGTGTTTTGATTATTACAGTCTTATAGTAGTTTGATATACTGTAGTATGCTACCTCCAACGTTCTTCTTCTTTCTCAAGATTGCTGTGGCTATTTGGGATCTTTATGGTCCCATGTACAGTTTTGGAGTATTGGTTCTAGATCTTTGAAAAATGCTATTCACATTTTGATACGGATTGCATTTGAATCTATAGATTGCTTTGGGTAGTATGGCCGTTTTAACAATGTTGATTATGCCTACCTATGAGCCTGTTATATGCTTGCATTTATTTGCATGTTCTTCAATTTCTTTTTTCAATGACTTATAAAACCTGAGTACAGATCTTTTACCTCCATGGTTAAATTTATCCCTAAGTATTCTATTGTTTTTAATGCAACTGTAAATAGAACTTTTCTAAATTTCTCTGATATAGTTCAATATTGATGTATAAAAATGCAACCAAGTATTCTGCTACTCTACTAAATTCATTGATCAGTTCTAACAGTTTTTTGGTGGTATCTTTAGGTATCTTTAGGGTTGTCTCTATATGAAATGTCACCTGCAAATAACGACAGTTTTACTTCTTCCTTTCCAATCTGGATGCCTTTTATTTCTCTGAATGCTGTAGCTAGGACTTCCAGTACTATGTTGAAAACAAAAGTGGATGCCCTTGTTTTGTTTCTGATCTTAAGGAAAAATGCTTTTAGCTTTTCTCCGTTGAATGTGATGTTAGCTGCAGGTTTGTCACATATGGGCTTTATTATGTTCCCTCTATCCCCACTTTTCTGACAGATTTTATCATAAATAGATGCTGAATTTTGTCAAATCATTTTTCTGCATCTATTGGTATGATCATATGATTCTTTATCCTTTATTTTATTTGATGTAGTACATTGACTGGTAGATATTAAACCAACCTTGCATATGAGGAATAAATCCCAGGTGATCACGGTGTATGATTTTTTTAATGTATCGCTAAATTTGTTTTGCTAACATTTTGTTGAGGATTTTTGCATCTATGATCATCAAGGATACTGGTCTGTAATTTTCGTTCTTTTTGTAACATCTTTGTCTGGTTTTGGAATCGGGGTAATGGTGGCCTTGTAAAATGAGTTTGGGAGCCTTCTCTCTTGAATATTTTGGAATAGTTTGAGTTTAGGTGTTAATTCTTTTCTAAATGTTAGCTAAAATTTATCTCTGATGCCATCTGGTCTAGAACTTTTTTAAATTACCGATTTGGTTTCGTTAGTGGTAATCTGTCAGTTCAGATTTTTCTTGGGAGATTGTATGTTTCTAAGAATGTGTACACTTCTCCCAGACTGTTCAATTTGTTGGTATATAACTTATCCATCCAGTTACCTTATGTCTTTTGATTGGAACATTTAACCTATTTGCATTTAAATTGATTACTGATATGTACGTAGTTATTGCCATTTTATAATTCATATTTATGTTCTATTTTTTCTCTTCTTTTTCTTAAAGAAGGCCCTTTAACATTTCTTGAAACACTGGTTTAGTGGTGATGAACTCTTAGTTTTTTGTCTTGGAAGCTCTTGATCTCTTCAATTTTAAATGATAGCCTTGCTGGGTAAAACAGTCTTGGTTGTAGGTCCTTACTTTTCATCGCTTTGAATATTTTGTGCCAATTCCTTCTGGCCTGCAAAGTTTCTGTTGAGAATTAGCTGACATTATTATGGGAGTACCCTTGTGGGTAACTGCTTTTTGCTTGCTGCTTTTAACATTCTCTGTCTTTGTCCTTTTTTAAGCTAACTATCTGTTGAAAAATTCTCTGAGATCTATTCTTCCCCTATGTTCATTGAGCATCCTTATAAACGATGTCTGGTAGATTGCTTGCCTCCATTTCATTTAGTTCTTTTTCCAGAGTTTTCTCCTGTTGTTTCATTTGTAACATATTTGCTTTCTCATTTTAGTTGCCTTTCTGTCCTTTTCTATGTATTAGGTAGATATGTTATGTCTCTCAGTCTTGGCCAAGTGGCCTTAAGTAGTAGGGTGCCCTGTGTGATCCAGTAGCACTATCTCCATGATGACCTGTGCCAAGAGCTCCAGGAGTGTCCCTTGTTTAAGTTGTGTGTACTTTCCTATTGTAGTTAAGCCTTGATTGCTGTTAGCATATCAGCAGATGGGACTGACTTGTGCTGACTGGCTGTGAAGTATGGCCACACCCACAGGATATGAGCTGCTGTGTGGGGGCTGACCCCACAAAATGGGAGTTGCCCCAGCAGGTTCCTTGTACCTGATGAGACCACTCTTTGGGTGTGCCACTCATGGGACTAATCAGATGGTGCTCTGTTGTGGTCTGACACCAGCCTCCAGGTATGTTGGTTCTACAGCCCCTTGGGAAGGGCTCCCATGCAGGCCAAAGTCAGCTGTTGCCTATGACTGTCCAGGGCTACCTGGTAGGAGCTACAAAGCGATCCAAGGGTGGCCACTGCCTGTACTGAACCTGGAGGCAAGTGGGGGAGAGACCATACTGAGAAATGAGGCCCTATGTCACCAGTACCGGGCCTGGGGCAGCTTAGCTAAATGTCCAGGTACCCCAAAAGCTTGAGGTTGCCTGCTAGCAGCTGAAAGAGCCTTTGGGTGGTTACAAGAATTGGGTGAGACAAAGACCCAGGGAGTCACATGGGTAAAGTGAGCAGATTTCACCTGGTCAAGCAGATTCAGATTTGTTGCCAGTGCTGAGTTTGTGGCTACTCGCAAAAATCACAGACCACACTGAGGCCAGCTCCTGTGAATCTTGGGCCTATAGACCCCTGAGATTTGTTTAATAATTACTTGGGTCAGTGCAGGTTCCCTGCTACTAAAATTTTCTCCCAAGGTGCTTGAGCTGAGGCCTGTCGATTGCAGTCCAAAGTTCCCCCTGCTGAGAGCATAGAATGGGTCTGGTTATTGGGCAATTTGTCAGTTGGGTGGGGCAGATTCTCAGGGAGTCACGGGGTGGATCAAGCTAATCTCATCAAGCCAATGCAGATTCGGAATTGGCTGCATGGGAGGAGAGTTCAACATAGGTAAGATAACGCTTGAAGAGAACCTGATAAAGGGACAACAGCGGCTGTCCCTCTACAGCCCTTGTCCCAAAGCCACACAACTCAGTCTTTCCCCATGTCTCCTGCACCTTCCAGAGCTGGTGACCCTCCATAGGACTCCAGGGTGAGTGTCTTTAAATGAATGAGTCTGTGCCAAGCCCTTTAAGGGGATATCTGGATTTCGAGGTTCCTTCCATCTCTCCCAGGTGGTCGGATTCCCTATTGATTTTTACTCCTCTCCCTGGTGCTGGAACCCTAAGCTGGGGCCCCTCACTCCTTCAAAGTGACCTCTACAGCAGATATCCTTCCCGATGCTGAACTACCACACATATATGAGGGGCCAGCCCAATTTTCATTTCTGCCCCTCCTACTGGTTCTCTAAATCCTGTCGTATGTTCAGCTAGACTTCAGGTGGTTCTCTAAGTTGATTTAGTTGTAATTTTAATGCGGCCACAGGACGAGACAAAACCACCTTTACCTACCTTGCCATCTTGACCCACTCTCCAGACTTATTTACTTTTTAAAAGCTTTACTGAAATGGAGTGTCCACATGTCCTAAATGGCCTGAGACATTAAAGTTTAAGCCAACTGTCCAAAAAAAAAGTATTAACAGTGCTTCCTCTCAGTGTGAAAAACATCTCAGTTTGGATAATCAATCACATATTCATTCTACATAGAGATGATCTGGATATGCTCGCCTGACGAAGAACCAGTACTTAGGCTTAGTATGGTAAAGCTCCACCAGTATAATTTAGACCCCAGTCAACAGGTGGACAAAGGATCATTCTGACTTAGGAACTTCTGTGAATCCCTGAAACCGTACTACTGACTCAGCTGCCAAATATGCCTATGCATACAGGAATATTCTTGCTTACCTGACCTTATAAAATTTTTCTCTATAAATATTTATCTGAGGTTCTTGATTCAACTAGATGAAGTAACAATCCTATCAACAATTAATTAGATAAGAGGAAGTAATTTTATGAAATATTCAGGAAATACTCCAAATAATCATTTAAAAAGCAACTTACTTGACAGCATTTGGATCCAAACTAGCATATAAATAATACAGGCATTTCATTCTTTCTTCTGTTTCCAGGTTGTGAGGAACAAGATATTGAGCAAAGATTTTCTCTACCAACAGTCTATGAAACAAAAAGAAACCCCAAATAACAGAATTATTCTATTCTTTAGAGAGTTTTCTCTAGTCTATAAAACAAACCAAAAAAAAAAAGATACCCTAAATAACACAATTATTCTTTTTAGCCATTTCATATTTTAACCACTACTTTTTAGAAACAGTAGCCATTTCATATTTTAACCTCTTGTGCATAACGTACCAATTTTAATCTGTATGTGTGTAAATGCAATGGAAAGGTAAGTATGTGATCAGTTGTTCTTCTTGGAAGTACAGTTATTTTTAAAACTAGGGTTGTATTTGTGGCTTTACTTTGTAACTTGTCAGCATAAAATATTTGTCATTTTAGGGTTACATGTTATTCCTAAACACAGGGTGGTAGACTGTTCATTCCACCTATTCTCCTTTATTGGTCTGGAGCTATAGCAAATTACTTAATGCTACATATATAAAGCTATAATCTCAAGAACAGCTAATTCTCAAATAAAAAAAAAAGAACAAAAAAACAGAAACCCTGAAAACATTAATTCCTTATGATTACAGTTTAGTTCCTTTCCCATATGGTCATTTAGTAAAACCAGGGGGATCATCCTTCATACTACTTCCTGAAAAGTTAGCTTTTCCTGTATGCATTTCATCTCTCTTCTTTCCACAGTCTTGCTAATAAGCTTATATTTATTATTCAATATCACTGCAATAAGAAAATATAACGGCTCTTCATTAATCAATGAAATACAGATCCAGTGATGTCGAAGTAGTCAGTCTAATTCAATAAAACATTACAAATTATTTTGCAAAAACCAAAATCATTACAACACAGAATTATAAGTAACATTCAGAAAATGAAAATGACATAAGGTTTCATCATAAAAAAAATAATTATAATTATGTATGGGGAGAGATGTATACTAGACTTCACTGTGGTGATCATTTCACAATATGTACAAATATAGAATCATTATGTTACATGCTTGAAACTAATATAATTGTTATATGTAAGTTATGCCTCAATAACAACAACACAGTAATACCTCTATGGGTATTTACAGCGTTGCAAAATGGAAAAATAATAACTAACAGTTTATTGAATAGTGCTGTATTTATTGCAAGGCACAGATAGGGCTAGGGGGTTTCACAGTCATTATTTTATTTAATCCACATGATGATTCTGTAAGGAAGGCTTTGTTATTACTCTTTTTAGATAAAACTGAGGTGCACAGAAATTTGTCAGTAGTGCAAGAGCACAAGGGGCAGAAATGAACACTTGTTCTCTAGTCTGACTTTGAAACCCATGTCTATTTCACTATTACAATCTTAGCTAGAGTCTTATTTTGACATAGTATGTATAAATATATAGAAAATGATTTCTAGGCTTATAAAGAAATTCAAAAATTAAGAAGGAAATTATATTAAAAAAATTAAAAGCACTTTTACATTCAATCATTTTTACTCACTTGTCATCGATGCTATTCTGGTAATAAATATGCAAAAGTTTGTCCTTTATCCAGCTGACTTTCTCTGCAGCTTCCTTTCCTGCTTCACCATGAAGACAGTATTTCTTATAAAGCTGAGCCAGACCCATCATAGCTTCTTTCCTTACTCTCCACTATAAAATATAAAATTTATTGAATGAGCTAGTATACTAATCAGCAAAAATTGCCAATTTTTTACTAGGTCACACAATCAGACATGTACAAAACTGGCACAATATTTTTGTAACAGACAATTACTTCACCAACAATTTTGAATATGTTCCTACTTAGAAGTCAGGCTACTTTAGAAATTATCCAATGTAAATACTTGCTAAATCATCTGCCAATTTTTTATTTCCTTCAAAGCCAAGTAATAGTAAATCTTACAGAAATTTCATTTGATTCTGTCTAAAACAATTTTGACCAAGTTTTAGAAGTGATTAAAAGATAAAAGAGTGTGATTCACTCTAAACGACAGCTTTATCATCTGGACTGTTTTATCCTGATTATATCCTTTTTCATGTTAACTCAGAACAAGGGGAAAATTTAATACTAAAATCCTAGAATTACTAAGTTGGAAAGCACCTTAGTGATCATCTTAAATAAACTACCTTACTTTGCAGATGAAAAGGGCAAATGATTTACCTAGCCATATCCTAGTTAGTGATGGGCTCTTTGAGATTTCTAACTTCCAGGGATGATTTACCTGAAGGAAAGAAAGGTAGTGGAAGGAGGGTGGACAGAAAAGGAGACTTTGAAAACAGAGAGAACCATGGTAGTAAGATGTGATAAAAATAACCAAAAAAGGTAGTCTGAATAACAAATCAGAGTATACTGTCTTTGGTTTGAGTTAATACTCCCTTATAAAACTTTTGTATTATTTTCTCATAGGGTATTTACTGGATGGAATGAAACTGTTCCCATACAACACATAACAGATGCCTTGACATTTCCTACATAAAATCAAAGAATTTAAACAGTGAAATCTAAGATTAAGTCCTGTCCTTACAGTTTATGGAGGAGAAAACAAATTTCAGAAAGGCTATACCTAACCCAAGGTAATCTAATTTACTATACAAAAATCCAGATCCTAAAATGTTCACTAGGTGCTATTATGAACATATATCATGTGGTCTCAGGAAGATTCATTTATTCATTCTTTCTGAAACTGTAAACAAACACTGGTAGAAGTAGGAGTGAAATGTTTCTAAAAGGAAAAAATAACATAAATGCTAATACCTTAAACCACTGTGTGTGGGTGGTGGGTGGGCCAGTTACCAACTAACCACTATGGAGAGTGTCATTTCATTTAAATTAAAGCAAAGGGGGAAAAAAAATCTTCCAAGTGATAATTACTGATACAGTTGAACAAGTTACAGTGTCCACTCTATATAACTCTCTCCTAGACTATTTTAAAAAGAACTTAAAGAATACCTCTTGCTTTATTTCATAACCAAGAAATACCTCCTTTCACCCTGAAATCATAGCTAAATTACACTGGTTTCAGGAGGACAGCAGATTTTCAACTATTCCCCTCAATAAAATAGCACAGTGCAAAGGCAAGCTATGTTCAAAATGTTAATAAGTAGCATGTCTAATCATCCTGCCTCGCATATCTGTCTCTCGCTTAAGGATGACATATTACTTAGCAACTGCTATTGCTGTTCTTAATAGTAGCTTGCCTTATCTACTCACATTTTTAACTGCATCCACATAGAGGAAATCACACAAAAAAAGAGTAAATATACAACCATCAGTCCTGCTCTGGTAGCAATATGAAAACATCACCATCATAGAAAGTATGATATTCTTTTAGTTTAATGACTGAAAGATCCACCCAAGTTATAAAAGAGTCACTTCTGAAAATGATAAGTATAATAAATGATCAATCACTATTCTTTTGAAACACATCATGTAAGTGAAAAGGTAGTAATAAAACTTTAATTTAGCTATTCTTTTTAAAAACACAAGCTAAAAGAAAAACCTATGGCTAAGGTATGAAAAGCTATAGAATCCAATCTATTCATTTATAAAGATAATTAGAAGATACACAAAAAACAAATTATAAGCTCTTATTAATTTGATTTTCACATAGAAAAGCTTTAAGTATAATAGAAATTAGTATCTACTGCACTTAGCAAACAATATAAACAAAGTAAATTACAAAAGAATAAATCTCCTCAGAGTTTACCCGTTTATCCAGTGTTCTTTCCCTTACAAAGCCAAGTAGCTGATCATTTACTAAGGCAAGGTCTCTTTTGGCAGCTGTTATTATGGTAACAATGACATCATGACGAATAGCTTCTTCTGGATCATGTGATCTAACTTTCAAATATTCTGTAATAAGAGAAAAAAAACGTTAAGATAAATGTTATTTATATTATTTGTTATGTTCAGACAGATTACTATTTTAAGGTTTTGACCATACTGAAACATTTGTAAAATATGGCATGAATTAAAATCATTTTAATTTTGAGGCAGCAATACCCTAATTACAAAATAAACTATACCATACTATTTATTACTGCATAGTAATGTCTTTTACATTGACTCTTCTGGAAAAGTCAAATCACAATGTAGTATCAGATTAATCATCAGAATTTAAGTTATAATACAAATTAAAAGACAAAAGAAAAACAGTAAAACTGCTTCTAGCAAGTTTGCTGATACGTATCTGCACATTATAGAATATAGAATACAGAATTAACATTCTATGACCTATAAAAAACTCCTAAATAATTAAAATATAAACAAAAATTTTAAAATGTTATTTCTTTTGATGAACAGCATTTTGAGAGAAGCCGTTTATTTGTAGGTTCAAATGCTCTACATTCAAGTGAAGACTGAGAAATTCTAATCTAGTCCAGAAGATAATCACTTTTTCACTTATTAGATATTACTATATTTAATTATCAGATAGCTATAATGGTTTGTGCCTAAACCAGTTTCATAAGAGCCTTCTTCCTTAAACTATGATTTCCAAAAAATTCCAAAGGATTACAATACGATTTCAAATGTAATTTTAATGTATAAATGTAAAATCATTTACTAGTCCATAACCAACACAGACCCAAAATAGTGCAAGAGTTAAAACCTATTCAGAAACTGAAGTTAAGGTCAAAGGCCACATCTAAAATATATATTTGCATGATTACTCTCATAGTTGTGATATAAACCACTGGCTTACCTGTGAGATCCTTTGCTAAATCTGGGTGATTCATTAAACAGTGACTGGCAAATTTCACACTTTCTAATCTCACAGGAACATGAATGTCATTAAATCTACATATAAAAAGATTACTTAAGGTAAAATAATTATTTTTAAATAATGTATGTATATCTAACATTATGTAAATGCCTATAAACAAAAAGTTACTGATTAGAAATGTGTTATTATAAGTTAATGTTCTGAAGGAAGGATAAAGTAAAAAGATACATAATTTCACAAAAACTTTTGAAAACAAAATTTACCATGCTAAAACAAAAAACAGTCTAAACACAGCCCCCAACCAAAACTACCATCTTTGTAGTGCCAAAAATTTAAGAGCTTAAAATTATGCTACGAAACAAATAAAAAATAAATATTAAAAACACAAAATCTACTTGAATATATTTTATAGGAGGAAAATACTAGGGGGATACAAGGTAGAAAGTAAATCATAAATGAGGCAGATTTAGAATTCAAAGATGAGTACATGAAATGCATGTGTCATATACTGCCTCACAACAAAGTTTCATATGGCCGGGACCAACCGGTATTAAAACGTACTTTTAAAGGTATTTTAAGAATTCGATAAATGTGAAATGCCACATATGAATTCAAAACTGTACATATAAGCTGAACAACTCTCAAATGTAAAATTATTGGGCAATTTAAAAAACATTTATTAATTTATAAATAATGTGATTTTAAATAGCAGAAAATATTTTTATTTTTGAAGTGATCGCATAAAACAACCAATTAAACTTAAGTTATTTAATAAATGTTTTAATATCCATGGTCTTTTTCACCCAGAGATAATCATATTTTAATAAAATCTTACATTTTGGATTTAATTTTCTAGCTGTAGAGAAAAATGAAAACATTGCCATTTACGATCGAGTAAATCATAAGTATTAAACTACTTACTGCCAAATAATTAAGGAAAAAATACAATAAAAAAGACTCTTAATACTTTGTTTCTATGAATCAGAGACCCATTGTTGGAGATAGCAGTGAATGTAAAATTATGACTGTAAGAATCCCCTTACAGTTGATTTAGTTTTCAAAAATAATCTAGGTAAAAAAATAGACTCTTGCACTTCTGCTTAAATGTTTTGCTATAAATATTGATTTCAATCACAAGGGCAGGATCACTTCTCTGTGTATAGACAAGTACAGTTGCTTCACTCTTTTCTAATTTCTTATAAATTCAAGTTTAATTACTCAAATAGCGTTTATTACTATTAAGATCTTCAAAATGACCTGTTTTGAGCAAATAATTTAAGATATCATTATGTCAGTGTCTGAGATTTCTCAGATTTGTTATACTTTAATATTTAACCTAAGAGCATTATGAGTATTGTATCAAATTTAAGAAAATTTCTGAGCCCATTTTCTGAACCAGTTTAAATTATACAATGATGAATCTCAAACATTCTCCAGAATACTAATAGTAAAATTGACTTTTTAGCCACAGTTTGAAACAAAGAAATATGTACAGGGAATGCAAGGGGGGATTTAATAAATTTCATAGATTATTTTCAAACTTACTGTCAAGTTGATAGAATATAATAATTCTAACTTCTTCAGATGGAACATTAAAAACTATTTGAGTAAAGAGCAATGATATTTTCAATTTCAAAATAATGTGATAATACCAAATTAGTTCAAAACATATATAATACAATTAAATAAACTACAGACCTAAAAGATAAGCAGCAGTAAATCAATAAACTGCTGGATTGAAAAATGGCATGGATTGGAGGATCGTTGTGTCTTCAGTCTCATGATTTAAAAATCTTAAGACTTTGAACATTCTTAGATGTTGTCTATTCTAATGACATTATTTATCACATACAAAATTAAGTGTTATGTGGGTAAATAATAAGCGTTCTTCATAAAAATTTGTCCACAGTTTTTTCTCCAAGAAAGACAACAACACAGACACTAAAGAGACAAATGCACATCAATGAAAGTTTTGATATGTGTGATTTTAAATCAAGTAGACCATCTGGCCTCCAAAATATAAAATACATAGAATTCTATGTTCTCTTACCGTCCAAGAAAACACTGCCAAAGAGGACGATTCTGTGTTGCCAGATCAGAATCTTTAGAACCAAACAATTTAGCTAAAAGTCTAACAACAGCTAATCGCTCTTCTCCATCATTGCTCTAAGGGAAAAGGGAAAATATATAAATCCAATGGTTTATTCATCAGGTCACAGAAAATAAAATGGAACATTTGCTACAATTTCGTATTTCTGCTTAAAGGATGAGAACTTTAAAATGTCATATGCTCACCTTTATTATGCACTGACTTAATGTTAGATCATCTGGTTCTTTGCTATTAATTCACACCCTCCCAACTGCTAAATTATGCCTACTTCACTGCTTGTTTGGAATCTACACAGACATTATAGAAATATGAAGATAATCATTCAATTCTAACAGTCTGTAAGATACCTAGAAAGAGTTCTGTGAAAGGCGAAACTGCAAATAATTCCCACCCTAATGAGTCTTCTTTACAGGAAATCTTTCTTATAATTTGAGCACCAACATAAACACATATCAATTAAAGTTTTGTGGTATGTGAAGTTTTAATCAAGGAACCCCTACTTACTGGGGAATAAGACACAGAAGAATGTCATAATTCAGGAAAACTCATTTTAAAAGAAGAACAAGAATCTTAAGAGGATCTAAAGGATCAGGTGAACTGAACACTACAAAAATGCAAAACTTAGTTTTTTGATAAGGGCCCATTTTCTTAATAGGAATCAATATATGTTATGAAAATTCTGTTCTAGTTTCACTAGTGATGTCATGTCAATATAAATTAAGTTATTCTGAAACCATATGATATGTGGAAGTATTAAAAATCACATATTTACTAGGAAATAAAGGGAATAACTAAAAGTAATTTCAAATTTAAGTGTTCAAATACAGTATCTAAAGCAATACCAAAAATCCAATTCATGGAAAAAGAGAGTAAAAGAGTAAAATAAAGACCATGTGATATAGTCTCTTGCTTATGAATATCTTTGAGGAATAGGGGTTTTGTGGGTAAAATAGGTACTCTTATCAAACAGATGTAAATAGCAGTCTCTCTTTCTCTCTCTGCATGCCATGAAAAAAGTCTACGATGTAAAATGTGGCAAATTTCCTGATAACTATAGCCAAGGCTACTAATAGCAGAACTCCAGGTACCCCTGAAACATATGAGAATAGCGCTTAGTAGACCTATGCAGCGACAGTGTATACAATTGCATACAGTGGCCCAGTATAGAGTAAAATCAAAGAAATTGTAACTTAGGACTCTCAACTATGAAAAGCAGTAACTAAATGATTTAGAGATGTAACTACAGAAAAATCATGTCATAAAAACTTCCTAGGCTATTGGCTTAGCACAGATCAATGACTCGAAAAGGAGTACCCTAATATATAGACAGTACCTAAACTACTCTGAATCTCAGTTTCTTCGTTCACAATGAGAAAAGTAATATTGGTACAGGCTAAAGCTGCAGTCAGGAGCAAATAAGAACACAGGTGATGGCACCTGTTGTATGACAATAAACAAAATATTCCATTATAATTACTATTTAGACACAGTATTAGTTCAGTACTGAGTTTAAAAATTAAATGAATTTATCCAGAACACAAAAAAACATAAAAATCAATGGCCTTGTGTTTTATAAATATAGATTACACAGTCAGAAATAACATTAACTGACTATAGTGTTAATTTTTAAAAAAGTAGAAATCTATAAAAATTCTTATTCATGTACCTTTAAAGTATACCCACGAAATCAAATTGAATCAAGTAAGAGAAGGTATATGATAAAGAAGTCACTGCGGACTGTGGTAAACTGAAAAGTTCATAACTCATTTAAGAAGGTGCCACTACTCAGTTCTAGTCATTTTGTTGTCATGTAGAAATAAGGACCCAATGTTGCCAAATCATGTGTTTTTTTAAAAAAGAAAATGCATATATCTGAACTTTTTAAACAAAATTTGGTTTTTCAATTCATTCATTCAATGCTAGCAACTAAAAGAACACTTTGTATGAGATTTTAAAACAAAACCTATAAAAAAAAACAATTTGGGGCTGAATTCAGCTTGTTAGCAACTTCTGCTTTAGATAAATGAACCTACGGAAGAACAGGGTATGAACAACCTCTATAGTTTAGCTTCCCTCAGTTTACATTAAGTCCGCACATGGAAATCTAAAACTCCAGCTTCTAAATATTTTTCACCATCTATCATGGCAGTCTTGTTTAAGAATTAAAGAGGACTGACTTTTCATATTCAGATTCTAGGAACAGATTGGGAAAAATATTTTAATGCCTTCTACTTAGAAATAATTTGGCATGGACACATCTTTCATCTTTATAGGCTGTTGTTAAAATAAACTCGTAATAAAACAAACAAAACCTTGTTCTCTATTCAGGGGGCCCCAACCACTGGTACCAGTCTGTGGCCTGTTAGGAACTGGTCTGCAACAGAAGGAGGTAAGTGGCAGGTGAGTGAGTGAAGCTTCATCTATATTGGCAGCCACTCCTCAGCACTAGCATCATCACCTCTGTTCCGCCTCAGATCATCAAGCCTTAGATTCTCATAGGAGCACCGGTCCCTGGTTCCAAAAAGGTTGGGGACTGCTGCTCTATATAACATTTCCCACACAACAGGGTTCCTTAGAAGCCTGGTACAATGTCCTTTATATTAAATAACAAATGCTTGTAATAAAGATAGTTTGGACAATTCGTAATTACCTGTCCATGTTTTAAGAGTCTAAAAATCAAAGTTCTAACCTCGATTCTGTGTAACTGAGTAAAATATTTCATCTTAAGTTTGTCACTCCAAAAATAAAAATTGTGATTTTGGTCCTAATTGTATCATAGTTTGATTTAATGATCAGATAAGATACTGGATATAAAAAGCCTTTCAAAAAGTCCAGAATATTAAGCAACCATAAGGTGTTATCTTCTGCAGTTCAGTGGGGATAGGAGATCAAGTATCAGCTTTTTCATATTTTTTGAGGAGTTATGAATTCTCCATTAAAAAAAATACACTCCTAACTCATATAGTAAAGATTCTGTCCTTGACCTATACCACAAAAGGGTCATATAGTCGTAATCAAGACCCTTTGAGTACTCAGTTTGAAATCTTTTGTTCTTCTAAAACATATCTAATAATAAATATCATTTAATAACAACATGTATTATAAGTTTCTGAAATAATACTATTTTTCATATCTATTATTTGTGTCACTGTGTATATCAATATTTAACAATTAGATAAGTTATAATTCTGCAATGTAAATTCTCCTATCGCCCAAATAAGAGATACTGTTTTATTCAAATGATTCAAAAATGGGTATCTTAACTAAATATAAAAAGATAAATTGAACTCACATTTTATTCTTTTAAAGAATAACTATGTGATATATATATTTTCCCTTAAAGCTTAAAGGGCTTAAAAATTGTAGTCAGTCCTACCTTCAGTTTGAATTCAAGCTGTGGCATGACAGATAATAATAAGTGAGGATCTATAGCAAAAAGCTCCTGAATCAGATCAAATACATGTTCTGACAAATCACTTACTGACGATCTTCCCAGCACCAGGACTTGATTGAAAAACTATAGGAGATATTAAAACAAAAATAAAATATCCATTTCATTTAAAAACTTAGGTTGTTTAATAAACACATGTTTAAAAAAACAATTAGATATTACATATACAATTGAAAGGGATGAAACAGAACAGACATTTCAATTATTACTATATCATATGATAGTCACTGAAACAGATGAAATAAACCTGTAAATATCAAATTATGAATGCTATATGGAAGAAAAGGAAAAAAGAACTGAGTTAGTTAGCTTTCTTTGAAATTTATATGACATTTCTAGGAATCTTAACTTTCATCAAAACAATTTAAACAGTTTTTGTAATTTATCAGAGGGAATTTTATAAAGAAATTTCCTTATAGCAGAGAAAATTCTTAAAAGTCTTAATCTTTTTTATTTTTGTCTGACCAATTTTACCATGACTTTAGTAATAAAGACTATTTGAAGGTGGAGATGAGTTTTTTTTTTAAATACTCAAAAGAAGTCAAATACATTTTGACTCAGAGGACATAAAAAGGAAAAAGTGATGATACAAAAGTCAACTGATAATTTAAAAGACTGCTAGGAAGAAATAGAGAATATCAAGAGCATGAATTAAATGACATCTCCACACCTTGCCAACACACAGAGGTATACTTAGAAAAAAATATTAAAATAAAATGCTAAAGAGGTAGCCGCATGCAACTCATAAAAGCATATACTTTTTCTGGTAGTATCATCAAACGAAATATTTCTTTTAAAAAGCAACATATATTAAGTTAGAAAAATATCCATATTTACTATGGTGACCTTGAAAAGAATAAGAAAAATAGTCTTATAATTGAAAAATACACACACATGAATAAGCATAGACTAGAACAGTAATTCTGGAATATATATGAAAATTTATTGATGATGGCTATTTATGAGACTTTAGAATCATTATTCAGAGTTGAAGAGACATTTTTCACTGCATACTCTTGTGTTATTTAGGAAACCTTTTTTGAAAACCATGTTTAAGTATTAACTTAGTAATATAAATACTAGCAGTTCATACCATTTAATATACTTTCATTTGGGTTTTTATATGTGGAAAATAATTCAACAGTAAATACTACATTCACAAAGGTACTTATTAAAGGAAAACACTGAAAAAAATCTAAATATAAGGTAGTAAGGAAATGGTTTGGTGAATTATGGGTATGTATCAATTCAAATGTTCATTTATAGTCATTCTTATTGTAAATAAGAAGATAATGTCAAAATATGGGTATATATAAATTAAGACAATTTATATAGAATATACGAAAAAAGTTTTGAATGTGAGAAAATCGCTAAATTAAAGAGGAGAATTATAATGATTTTTTTTTGTTCCAAATTATTGTTTTTTTTAGTGGGCAAAAAATCCAAACTTCAGTAAAGCAAAAACAAGTATTTTTATTACTATATAACAACTATTTAAGAGGGAGGAAAAAAGAGGTTCGAAAGAATGACTTAGAGACATGAGGAAAATATACAGATAGCCGAAGATGAAGATGAGGGGAGAAAGTGAAAAAGATCAGCATATCCAGAAGATAAACATAAATACAAAGGCAGTAGATGAATTGCAGACAAGTTTTCATAAAATAACATCACCCATCTTGTGCCTTTTAAAAATAATGTCAATAAAACTTATAAAGGTATGCTACATTTGGTCACATATGAACACATCAGTTCTTTTATTTATTTGTTCTAAATAGATGCAACTCCTTATAGGCTAAATAAACCTATATGTGAAAGGTTCTAAAAAATTAGTACGTGGATTAAGAATTACACAATTATGGAATAAATATAGGTAGAAATACATACATTGGCAATGCATGCCTCAATGGTCTGGACTGTCCTTTTCAACAGGACTTTTGCGAGGTCAAAGGACTGTTTATTTAAGTTCTGAAATACAATAAAAATATGCAAAGTCACAAATGATTTAGTGAATTTATGAGATAGCACCATCAGAACACTACGGTCTTCAAATATACAAAATATGAAGAAAAAAATAGTATAAAATCCCATTAAAGGTTTCATTCAACACCTTCTAGTGGTCTTAAAGGCAGAATTTGGGAAGAGCGCAACTATGAATCAAAAACTAAAAGCCATTAGTTAGCCAAAAGCCCCATTCTATATCAAGTTTAGTTTTACTAAACACAAAATCTAAGGCTATTTGACTTTGTCTGTTAACCAATTTGAACTGGTAATTACACCATATATCCTAAACACACACACACATACACCCAACTCATGATCTCAGTATTTCATTGTCTAATCAATGTGTGCTCTGAGGAAAATAAAAGTGGAAAGTTTTCCAAGTAAAATTATCAATTATATTTTTTAAATGCTGAATACTATGTTCGCTCTTCAAGATTCCCTATGCATTATCACATATTAAGGGTCTGAGAAAGACTGTAAAAAAAGCATTTTAACTTTCTAAAACACTGAAAATGGAATTTTTGTTTTAAATAAGTTTTTATTTTTTTAATTACAGTGGGGATACAGTATTATATTAGTTTCATGTATACAACATGGTGAATAAACATTTATATAATTTACAAAGTGATCATCCCTATAAATCTAGTACCCATCTGATATGATACATAATTATTACAATATTATTGACTATATATATTCCTTATGCTATACTTTACTTCCCCATGACAATTTTGTACTTACTACCAATCTACTTCTTAATCCTTTGCCCTCTTTCACCACCACCCTCAATCCCCCTTCTATCTGGCAACCCTCGAAATGTTCTCTGTATGAGTTTTTGTTTTGTTTTTATTTTTAGATTCCACATGTAAGTAAAATCACAAGGTATTTGTCTTTGTCTGACTTACTCCACTCAGTACAATACCCTCTAGGTCCATCCATGTTGTTGCAGATGGCAAGATTTCATTCTTTTTTAATTTTTTTTTTTATGGCTGAGTAATATTCCATCATGTATATGTACCACCTTTTCTTTGGAATTCTTGTTTTGAAGAGTACCTATTAACATTGCTATACTTTGAAGTTTCAAACCGAACTGAAATTCATTCACTATCATTTTGCACCTCTCCCAAAAAGAGATTAGGAAACCCTGAACTCTAAGTCAGTAGTCAGCAAACTTTTGATGCAAAGAGACAGACAGACGGTAAACATTTCAGGCTTTGTGAGCCATATGGTCACTGCTTCAACTACACAACTCTGCTGTAGTGTGAAAAGCAATCATAAACAAAATAAAAATGAATGACATAATTATGTTCAAATAAAACTTTATTGGCATAAATAAGCAATGGGCCAGATTTGGTTCATAAGCTGTAGTTTTCTAACCCTTGCTTCAAGCTTTTATTCCATTTGCAAAAGGATATCAGCTCAATATTTTAGTAGATACGCTGCTGAAGCAAGAATAAGATTAGATCAAAATTAAGGCAATCTTTCTATTTCCCAAAATATTCTATAACTAAAAAATAAACACCAAATAAACTACATCTGCCTCTCAGTTTTTCTCTTATTCTGCATGACATTTACTACTCCTTTGTCACACACTCAAAATTTTGACCAATTACAAATTCATTTGAATTAATAAAATGCAAACAATGTTTAGTCAAGAGTGGAAGAATTTATAATTAACTATATCTAACATCTGATAATACGTCACTGAACCATTAGAGGAAAAGACCAGGAGGGTAAATATCAATAGTGGGGTAGGCCTGAGTACAGCACAGTGATAGAGCTTGTAGGGAGCTAAATCCCTCAGTTCCTTAGGAGAACCTAGTAGAGAGAAATAAACAAACAAAAAAAACCAAGGGCAAATACACAGCTCTGAATCATCCTTCCCCCATTAACCATAGTTAATGTGTTAAAAACTAAGGTTAATTAACGAATTTTTTCTGAAAATGCCTAAGAAAAATGTAAGGTATGAGTTCTGCAAAGAAATCCAAATTCCTATACGCTTACATTTATGTTACAAAGAAGAAGATAATTTTCTTTTCCCCAAAAAAATAACTAACCAAAGAAACTAAAAACTAACCAAGACAATACCCTAATCCCTTGTAATTCCTAGATGAGATATGACTGGCGAATATGAAACATTTTTAGTATGCCAGAAAATAGGAAGCATTTAACAAAACGAAAATCTTCCACAATATTAACATATTATCAATGTATCTTCTAAAAACAATAATAGCTACAAGACAGATGTGTGTTTCTCCATTTTATTTGGGCCTGGGTAATGACAGTAGGAATAATTACATGGGATCACAAATGGTGAAAAACAATTTTTCATATGTGTAGTACTCTCTTTAAATATTAACCTTTAATATTTTCATATATACAGACCTTATGTGCAGGAATGAGGTTAATAAGAATAGAGTCCAATAATTCTTGAGTAACTCCATCACCTTCCATGATGATAGAACTCATCAAATCTAACATGTGCATCTGTACCTTCTTATTGTGGCTATTGCTTAAAAAAAAAAAAGAAGAAGAAGAAAAAAAATTCAAGCTTACAAAAAGAAAATTAAACTTTCCAGTTTAAAACAACTACATAAGAATTTTCATTTGAGAGAACCATACCAATAACTGCAAATAAATTTTGGCCGCTCTATTAACTTTCTTCTTCTGTTATTATTATAATAGCTGTTAAGATGTTATAAGGTATTTTATAAAAACAAAGACCTTTAAAATGAATTAAGTCCCTAACAATTAGGATACAAATGGAAAGTTAAATTCAACCAAACAAAAATGTCAACTTCAAAGAAAGACCACCTTTGCTTACATGGCCTAATTATAAAACATGATAAATTTTTAAGAAAATAAAAAAATGACAAGATAATGTAGACATTTCATGCTTTTTATCCTTTTAGATCTTAATACATTCCCCCAAAATAAGATACAACTATAAACACACAAAAAAACCTAAACCAGTAAGTAATTTTTTCTATACATATTTATTTGCCACTAGAGGTTTTAGTTTACCAATACTGAAAATCAAAAGTCTAATATAAAATGCTTACCAGAACTTATGACTAGAAGGCTCTGAAAATGTCACCCTCATATCTCTCAAAAAACTTCGAACAAATAAAAAATCAACAAGGTATAAAGAATCAGTTTTGGTCCTGCTTCCTTAGCCATGAACAGTCAACTGTAGGCCTACTAATGATGTCTACTACTCATACAAACTTATCTAAAAAGACTGGCTAACAAAACTGTTATAACTAGTAGAACATCTAGCCTTCTATCCTTATGACTGCATCTTAACAAAAGACTTGATCTGTCCATTTTCACACTTAGAATATATATGCAAAGACAAATCAAGGGTAATTTTATAATTTAGTTATACTACTATAGATATAGGAAAGTTTAAATCAAGATAAATTTGAATATCATTTATGTATCTCTCATCTATAATTTAAAATATTAACTTGAAATAATGTATAATAGACCTGTTGGGCACTTAGTGGTAAAATGCAAAAGATGAAAATTTTTAAAGTTGGTGGAAAAACTGTCATGTTGTTAGTTTTCTATAACTACTAAAGGCCAAGACTGTGCTGGAAGCGAGGGCGGGGTGGGTGGGGTGGGGTGGGGTGTGTGTGTGTGGGTGTGTGTGTGTGTGTGTGTGTGTGTGTGTAGGGGGTGAAGAATAGAGGTATTCAGCTTGATACAAAGAAAAAAAACAAAAACCAAAAAAACCTGAAGAGAATATCTCACTCTCAGATCCATGTATACTTGGGGATAGGAAAGGAATGAAGTGGAGAGATGAAAACAGATAAAAATGATTTCCACAGTTCCCAGGCCAGATGCAATAAGAATTTACCTTCCTACCCAAAGCAGCAACTAAAAACTGGACAAAAGATATGAAACAACAGTTTTCAGACACTGGACATCATGAGAAGAAAAAACAAATGAGATGAACCCTACAATTTTCCCCAGATTACTGCTTGATAAATTTCCAGACCAAGGTGGGAAGGGAAGACCCTGGCAGAGCCTAATGGTTTTCTTGAGTCAGGGGAAGGCACTACGTGAAAGGAAAAGAGGGAATAATCCCTGAAATTCACACAGCCCTTAGGATAGTGCATGTTCCCACTACAGTAGAAAATCTCATAATTTACAGGGCATCTAGTAATTAGATGGGTAAACCCACATACCCAAGAAGCTCAAAGAGTCCCAAGCACAGGAAACAAAAAGAAAACACCATGGCACATCATATTTAGAGTGCTTAAAACTACTAATAAGGAGAAAAATCTTAAAAGTGGGTAGAGAAAAAAAAAAAAGATAATGTATAGAGGAACAAAGATTAAAAATGTAAAAACTTCTCTTTAGAAACGATGCGAATCAGAAAAAGATGGAGTGACATCTTTAAAAGCACTTAAAGAGAAAAAAAAAGAAAAAAGCCTATTAACCTAGAACTCGTACCATGAAAATAACTTTCAAAAAATGTAGGTGGAACAGACTTTTTCAGACATACAAAAGCTGAAAAAATTCTATCAGCAGCAGACATGAACTACAAAGAATATTAAAGAAAGTCCTTTGGACTTAAATAAAATAACACCAGATAGAAATCTTTACCTATGCAAATGAATGAAGAATACCACATATATGGTAAATGTGTCATTAAATACAAATCAATAAGCTCCTCTTTCAAAGGCAAGTCTTTTATTCATTCATACCTCAATGTGAACTACTTTAATTAGTAATTAGGTCAATAATAAACTTAGATCTTTAGATTCAGGAAACAAAAATATTAACAGGATCAAAGAAAGGTGCATGTATGTGTAAGTAATTGTGATAGAAAATAATTATAATTGCAGAGCGGGAAGTGGACTTAAGTGGATAGGTAAGGTCACAAAAGGGGCAGAATGATGACAATTTCAGGAGTTTTTAAAAATTTTTTGGTGATGGTAATTTTTAGAAAAGTTTTAAAACTGTGGTAGAATGCAAATGATGGCCACAAATTGTTCTCAGAATGCACATGCCTTTAAAATGCTGCTTCTCCACTCAAGATATGGATTTATCTAACCAACCTTTGAATCTGGGCTTGCCTTGTGCCTTGCTTGGCCAATGAAATCTAAGTCAACATGAAATAAACAGAGGTTTAAAAAGTGCTTATGTGGTAGGGTTTGCCCTTTCTTGCTACTTCTGAAACCCAGGTTAGTGTACAAAGAGGCCTGAGTTAGCCTACTGGATGATTAGAGACAGACATGTGACTGAGTTGTCTTATTACCTCAGCCAACTGCCAGATGTCCTGCCCAAAGACTGCAAATATTTAGGAAGAAGTCCAGCCTAGACAAAAGGACTGTCAAGCAGAATCATGACTAAAACAGTGGTTGTTTTAAAGCTATGAAGTTTTGTATTGTTTTGTTATGCAGCAAAAGCTAATACATAAGGTAAAGTTTATATATAGCTTATCATTTATTTAAAGGCTTTCAGTTAGTTGCCATAGGAAATTTTCTCTCATGCAGTCTCTTTATAAGCTTCTTTTTCTAGACTAGGTAAAGCCCAGCCCTTTCCTGTTTATTCCAGAATAAATTATCTTTCTGCCATTCCATCTAAGGAAAAGGAAAACATGATATAGTATTCATAAAAAAATTTATAAAAAACTCTAGAAATGTACTGTCTAATATGGAAGCCATTAGCCAATAGCCATTTGGCTATTGAATGCTTGAAGTATAGATAGAGCTACATGTTGACATAATAGTCTTTTGGAGACAGTGGGATAAATAAGGTATATTATTTAAATAAATTTCATTTGTTTCTTTTTTATCTTTCTTAATGTGGCTACTAGAAAATATACAATTTATGTGAGCTATATTATGTTTGTATATAATGTAATTCTGCAGAACACATCTCATACCAATGTTTGGTTTACTACACACAAAAACAAAACAAAACAGTGGACTGAAATCAGAGTTTGGTCTCTCCTGTTCAGCAATCTGTCCTTGGGCAAGTGACCACACCTTCTTTGTGCATTAGTTTTCCTATTTCTATAAAGATTAATCTTCAAGATTTTTTTCCTAGCTCTTAAACGAGAACATATCAAAGTCTATGTGGTTAATAACTGAGCTATTATACCTCCCAGCATTCACTAATGGTACTTACAATACTTATAATTTCCACCTCAGTATTTAGTACTTCTTTACAAGTTCTCATACCATTTGCTTTACAAGAGTCAATCAATACAATTGATATCATAATTTAAAATGGTAGTATAAGGGCAAAGGCAGCTTTCATAAACAGAATTTTTATTTATTTTCCTCTTCATGGTAAGTCTTCTAACTTATTTCCTTATAACTCCAAAAAATCTTAGTGTATATGCACAGTACACATTACTTCAAAATGCACAGCAAGAAGAGAGAAATGCTTCAAAAATAACTTACTTGATCACTGAGAAGAGAGTCCTAAAAAGTTGAATAAAAATTTCATTGCAATCTTCCAATTCAAAGCAGATGTTATATGACTTAACCCAAGCTAAATTCTTAAATAAATAAATAAAAATTATTATTTATACACACAAAATAGTTACACAAATGCAAATTATTAATAAAACTAAATTTTAAAATTAGTAATCTATTTAAAGCTTTTCAAAGTCCAACATACAAAATTACAATTATTGTTATGTACTCTAACCTGTAAAAAGACTTATCTGTTGGTATTAACCTTCTCTAACTAAAAAATACTAAATTGTTAGAGGCTGGTAGGCATGTATACATACAAAATATAAGAGGCAGTGAAAATGAATTCAACTTGATCTCTTTTTTCAATAAGAATAAAAATAGAAGGATGAAAATAAAGTTTCAAATAATATAACAGTTTTTTTTCAGTGGAATACTTATCTTTCAGGATATAAGGAGCACAAAATATATATATAGTATGTATATATAAAATATATTTTATTAAATGAGCTTTACATAAAACAAAATGCAGTTTACATTTTAAAGCTATTATTAAGAATTTTTTACTATGTGAAATAGGATGATTTTTTTAAATAAATTTCTTTTTTTTTTTTTTTTTTTTTACCTCTAATAAATAAAAGTATCTATTAAACTGCGGACTCTTCGTATCTTCCAAACCTTTTAATTGTCTGGTAATAAACAAAAATATGTCCTGTTAAAAAAAATGATAAAATATATTTAGATATAAATATTTATCATTCTTTCACAATACAATAATAGCCTATTTGTGTACACACACACACACCCCATTACAAACTACAATAAAAGAAAATTCTACCTTTGCCAAATGACTGAAATGACTGGCCTAATTTATTATTCAAAATAACTGGGAAAGGGCAAATCATATAAAATCAAATCTTTTAGAAGTAAAAATAAAGGCCATTACTGCTGCAAATCTTTAGGCTTTCTCATTCTGACAGAACCATAGGCTCTCTATCTTGTTACTCTTTACTACAGAACTTGCATTTTACTACCTTTATCATGTATCACGGTAAACAATCATTTTCATTTTGAAGACCTGGACGTGAGTCTTTTTATTACTATTTCTTACATGTAAATAGTTAATTTTCAGTACGTAGTTTTGAATTTAAAGTATGACATCAAAGTTCTGTGGAACAAAAGCAATAATAGACTGGCCCAAAAGTTTTACTTTTCATGATGATCGTGCTTCATTTATTAATAAGCTTTCTTTAGAAGCTTAAACTCAAAATAATACTAACAAGGGATAAACTCATTTTAAGATTACTAAAAGAAAGCAGTCCATGTAAATTGTTATACTACTGTTTAAAAAGGTGTCATTAATACACTATTTCTTCAATTCAGCTATCTGGGTTTTGTGATAGGTTATCCTGAAGGTTAGATACGAGCAGACAGAGATTAGCTTTGACCTGTACCATTTAATGCCTCATAAAAATATAATCTTTTTTTTGGATATTCAATGAAAATTAATAATAAATAGTTTTGCAACTTATGATACAATCTTCTAATGATAAGATGAGTAATATCAAAGTTACGTTCCTAGGATAGGAACATAACATTATAAGATAAACTATAATAGTAAACCAACTGGGTGAAGATTGTATTTACCTTAAGTTTATCGTGTGAAGTATATGGAGCTTCTGGAGCATAGATTCGAAAGATGTCAGCCAAACAACATGCTACAAGGAGACGCACATCTTTATTGGGATTCCTGAGGAAAAATTCAGATGCAAGATGCAAGGCTAGTGGGAGATACTGCTGTTTTTCATCTTCTGAGTCCTGATCCATATCCATAAAAGTTTTTACTATCATCTGTAAAAACATACAAAAGAAAAATATAGTCAACTCCTGATAATCAGAAATCAAGAGAGGATATATTTTTTAAAAATTATCATTACAACACAAGCTAGTAATCAATTACTACCAGGATTCACAACCAGATTTATAAATCTACAATTAAGAATCTGGGTAAAGATCATGATCACGAACAAGTATCAACTTTTGGATTATAAGCACATTATCTGCACTTGCATTATATTTATGAAAAACTTAATACTCACTATTCATTTAAAAAAGTTCTTGGCCTCATATACACAACCAAATTCATTTGATGTTTTACAACACCAACTATGTTTCTTTTCTATTTTATTATCAAAGCTGCCTTAATTTAGGTTCCTTAAATTGCTATTATCATTTCACACTTTAATAGTTTTGCAATTCACAACAGAAAGTTTAAATATTTTTATATATTGTATTTCTTATTAAAACCTTTAATTATAAAATAACCTCAGTTGTTATTTATGGTTACAAAATTAGCAAATGCACACTTTAGAATTACTCTAAAATGCAAAAATATATAGTCTTTAAAATTCTAATTTCTCAACCTCAGAAAATAACCACTGTTTAAATTTTTGTTTATTTTACGTTGCTGTTTTCTCTATAAATATGCAAATAACCATACTATAATTCTCTATTCGTTTATCACATCATGATCATTTCCTCATGCCTTCAAAATCTTTACATAAATCACACTTTACCTAACCAGTTACCATTGTGAAATACTAAATTTGTACTTCTATTTTGCCAAGACTTTTTACCATAAGTATTGAGTTTTATCAAATGTTTTTCAACAGCTATTGATCAGATTTTCCTAATTCTGACAACAGAGTAAATCCCACTGACTGATTTCCCAATTTTAACCTAAGTTTCCATTCATAAAATCTAAATCTAGTCCAAGTTTGTATTCCAAAAATAAAGCCAACTATGTCATAACACTTTTGTATATTGCTAGATATGATTTGCTATTATACTGTTTCAATTTTTGCATTAATATTAATGAAAATAATTGACCTATAACTTCTTTAAAGACAACCTTATCACTTTTAGTACTGAGGTTACAATGGCTTGAAACAAATCGGGAAGTGATCCCCCCTTTTTTTTATTTTATGGAAAGTTTGTAGTAACACCGATTTTATTTTTCCTTAAACATTTAGTGAAGTTCAGCTTATTGAAGAAGGAATACTAATACAATTTAGAAAATACTCTGAACTAAATGGTCATGAAAATATAAACTACTGATATTTGTGGGAGTAGTGCACAGGTAAAGCGGTGCTCAAGGGAAATTTACAATCTTAAATGTACATACTACAAAAGAAGGAATGAAAAATTAGTGGACTATATTTCCATTTAAAAAAATGAAAAAAATAAATAGAAAGTGAAAATAATCGAAGGGAGAATCAAGGAGACATCAATTAATTGGAAAGTAAACATACAAAAACACTCCCAACAATGCCAAATATCAATTGTTGAAAAGACTAATAAAACCGACATGTCTCTACTAGGAATAAATAAAGAAGAGAGGGAAGTCACAAATTATAACTATCAGGAATGAAAAAGAGAACATTATTACACATCCTAATAATAATATATTGTGGGGAGGGGACCTGTCACATGAAAAGAAACTGAATCTGAAATCAAAAACCTTCTCACACACAAAGAAATACCCAATGCTAGCTAACTTCACTGGTAAAAGCCCCAAATAAGATAACTACATGTAAATATGTATAGTACTAGCTACTCTGCTCAAAATATCAAAATATCAAGCCCCTCTCTGCCATTATGCTGTTGCAGCTTTATACCTTGATTTAGTCATAGTCAATTTGAGTCTACTTCTAAAGTACAAACATCTCTGTGAGAGTTAATAACTATTAAATCTTATATCTTGGTTATCTCTTAACATTTTTGTAGAACGTTATCTAGTTGGAATTACGAATGATACAGAAGAGAATTCTTCAAGAAGCAGAGAATCAAAATAGAAGTTGTGAAGAGATCAAAGATAATTATAACATTCAATTTGGTAGGAGTAGCCAGGCCGCCTGAAATTATACAGATCTCTTCTCCACAGATATAATTCATCCAACCTTAACTAACAAAATATCAAAACTCATATTTAAAGATGAGTAAACTAAGGATCACTTTAAATCTTCATGCAAGTTGACAAGTCAAAGGAGCATGCAAGTCGTAGATATTTGGTTTGTATCTTAAAGGCAAGAATGCGCCATTAAATTGTTTTGAGCAACAGCATATGGTCAGATTTGCATGTCATGAAAATACCTCTTCAGTCAATATATAGCCAATAAAGAAATGTCTCACTCACAGGTTGATGGATCCATCAAAGCTAACTCAGAAAGATTTTCAAGTCATTAGAGATATCTTACCAACTATTCTGAAGCAGAGCAAATTCTATGTGTGTGTGTGGGGGGGGGGGGCTGGAATGGGAGGAGGGTGAAGGGTAGTAGTGGTAGTAGTGAGAGATGAAGTGAAACGGGCAAATTGTACTCCTAAATGCCATAACTAAGGAGTTTTCAATTTTATTATACAGGAAATGGGAGTCATCAAGAAGTGTTTTCTTGTCAGTTGAAAAGATGGAAGATGCGTATTTGTCATCTATTGCTATGTAACAAAATAAAGTGCCTTAAAACAACAATAAACATTTATCTACCACAGTTTCTGTGGATCAGGAATTGGAGAGTGGCTTAGCTATGGTGGTTTTAGCTTGCAATCTCTCATAAGATTGTAGTCAGTCAAGACTACAGTAATCTGAAGGCCTGATTTGTTGAATTATAAAATAAATGACTAGTTCAGACAATCTCTACATGTATACTTATCTTTCAACAACAACAAAACTCCACCCCTCAGGGTGAAATATGTAAATTTTGGAGTTAAATGGTGGTTCATTAGTATATACATGGGCTGCCAGATTAGAATGAGCACTATTTGCCAAAATATACTTCTTTCTAGTTCATATAATTATTTGTAACATAAATTCTTTTATTTAATGTACAGTTGAGGTGAAACCTGAGTAAAGTATGCAAGGAAGCAGCGCAGTTCACACAGAAGCCATTAGAAGTACAAAATTTTAAAGTCTACTTAACACACTTCCTATTTTGGAATTCGATAGTTTAGAGCAACTTTTGGACTAAAAGCTCAAAGATCAAGCAACTTACTGGCAAATTCATCATGTTATTATCATGTCTTTTCATTGCAACTAGATTGCAAATTCCTTTTAAGAAAAATTCAGTATTCTTAAGAATCCAGACTGCTAATTTATACTGAATATAGTTAATAAAACTTATGTTTTATTGCTATCACATCTAGTTTAGGCTCTTCTTACATCACACCTGATTTTAGTCTCCTCAATTCTCAAAATCAAACACAATACTTCTGAGTTAGTCTTAAAACACATCTATTTTAACGTTACTCTAATTCAAACAATGATTTCCCACTGCCTAGTATAACATTTAAAACATTATCATCAATATATAATTTCATCTTACTTTCATGTATCAATATACATGTATCAATTTATAGGTATATATATTATATGCAAATATAAAATGTTATAATTTTCAACTCTCTAATCGAATTGGATTTATTAAAACATCGTGAGCCATTTTCACAGCTTTGCAAAGAAAAAAGAACTCAGAGAAAGCTCTAGGACATATGTGAATATGTCCTAGAACTGCATCTACCCCTAGCTACAATTTTTCACCTCAAACGTACTAAAATTTTACCTGCCTTTATAAAGTGAGATATAAGTGGATAATGTTTTCTGCAGAAATAAAACATTAATTTTTTGACATGCTCTAGATTTCAGTGGTTGACCAAGTCTGAGAAAGAAATCTCTCTCTGAAATTCTAATTTGTCAATAGCTATGCGATAAATACACATTTTAATACTAAGTGCTAATATTAAGATAAAACAAAAAATTGAAATAGAACTACCATATGATCCAGCAATTCTACTTCTAGGTATTTATCTGAAAACAAAAACACTAACCCATGTTCACTGTAACATTATTTGCAACACCCAAGATATGGAAACAACCTAAGTAACCATTGATAGATAAATGGATAAAGAAGTTGTAGTATATATGTGTGTACACACACACACACACACACACACACACACATAATGAATTGTTATTCAGTCACAAAAAATAATAAACTCTTGCCACTTGCAATTACATGGATGGAGCTCGAGGTCATTATGCTCAGTGAAATATGCCAGAGAAAGACAAATACTATATAATCTTATATGTGTAATCTTTTTAAAAAAAAAAAAAACCCACAAACAAAAACAATGCAGCTATAGATACATTGGTGGTTGCCAGAGACAGAGGGTGAGGGGTGGGAGAAATGGGTAAACTGTGTTTGTTTTTCTGGTTTAAATAAATTAAGTATTTATAATTTTCAAAAAGAAACAAAGAAACTCTGCATGTGGACAGAAAAAAAAAACACAAACAACGAACAAGTATTAGTACAGCTATTTCATTGAATTTCAACAAATTAAGTTATTCTTTGGGAAAAAACGATAACCTTTTTTTCTAATAAACCACTAGAGACTACTTGAAAATGTTTTGCTATTAACATATTTGATCAAGGTTAGTATTCTTTAATGAGACAAGGTTATTATTTCATATCTAAATTATGTGGTACAGAAAAGTTAGATGCTACACACGTTAACTACCTTCTTCCTGAACTCCAAACCCAATTCCATTCTAAAGGCTTATTCTATCAGCCCCAAATCAATTAATAAGCATATGCTACAAAACTACACCTTTAATGATTCCTGAAAATTTCTAAATTGGAGGAAGTGTTTTACTCATTTATTCTTCCTTCAAGATTCCCAGTACTATTAGGATTCTAAAAATAACCTAGATAGTGAATATAACAGAGTCATGATAGAAGCTATTTTTAGCTTCAAGAGAAATTCATATGGTGCTAAAATATTATGAGCAGTCAACCTAACATTCGTATTGAGGCTTGAGAGGTTTTGATTTTTGGTTTTAACATAAGCTTACATGCTCTCTAATTTGGGTACTAATGAAGTAGAACAGAGCAAGTGAAGGCAACAAGGCGCAAACCAATTAATTATTGCACAGAAAATTCTCAATTCAGAAAGCATATTTTTTATATGTGAAGTATTTGTAATAGTACAAACAGCTATCATTTATTGAGTTCTTGCTATGGGCGAGGCATATTTTAAGTAATTTAACATACTAATAACTCAAAATTTAATACAATGATTCCTTGTGGGAGGATTATTAACGTTGCCATTTAACAGGTGAGAAAACTGAGGCTAAGTAGTTTGTTCACAGGCATAAAAATTCAAATCCGGGCAGTATGATAATTATTCTTACCTTCTTACCACTCTTAACCTATATATTAATATAGTGTAGTATCATAGGATGAGCAGTAATTCAAAATGACTAGTAAAAAATAAAATATATAAAGAGCATACAATATGTTACAGTGCTATAACTATTAAATTGTCAAGTTCCTAGGCCAAATAAAAAAGCCTACTTACTTTTCTCACAGGTAGTTAGGTAAAGACCATGGTAGAGAATTTAGATGGGAGCACACGGCAGCTTAATAGATGCCTTTAATATTTAATTCAAGTTTGCTAGCTTTCTTTTTCCTTTATAAAAGTGGATCATTTGCCCTACTCTTAAAATGATCAATTATTATTTCAGGTGTTTTTTTCCCTCAAAAATGCAATGAAAAGCGTCTAGTTTTTCTTAAGATTAAATAAATTAAAATTCAGAAGAAGGAAAAATGGGGTTCAGGCAGACAAGTATATATATGTGTGTACTTATGGTACAAGTAGCGAGAGTCAGAGAATAAACAATAATAAGTACAGGGATATTCCCTAGAGGCAAAATGAAAAGGGGATGTTGTGAAAGAGTAGACAGTTGCCAGAAAATCAGTAAATCAGTTGCCAGAAAAACTTGAAGTCTGCTAGAGAAAGGGAAAACCAAAAACCAGTTTCTTGAAATTATCAACAAAATTAACAAGTCTTTAGTTAGCTTGACCAAGAAAAAAGAGAGGACTAAAATCGCTAGATTCAGAAATGAAAGAGGGCTATAAAAAGGATTATAAAGAAAAAATACACACAAAGAAAAGTCCAGGCCCAGATTTAATTAGACTTTGCTGCTGAATTCTACTGAACATTTTAAGAAAACCAATTTTTCTCAAACTCTTCCAAAAAATTAAAGATGGTGAAACACTTCCAATTTATTTTATGAGGTATTAACCTTATTCCAAAACTAGACTAAGCTATCACAAGAAAAATACAGACCAACATCTCTTATGTATATGGATACAAAAATCTTCAACAAAATACTAGCAAACCAAATCCAGTGACAGAAAAAGATTTATACACTATGACCAAGGGGATTTATGCCAGGAATGCAAGGTTGGTTTAACATTAAAAATCGATTAATGTAATACACATTAACAGAAAAAACAAAAATCACATGACCTTAACAGATGCAGAAATCCAATACCTTATGATGATAAAAATATTCAAGAAACTAGGAATAGAAGGGAAATTCCTCAACGTGATAAAAGGCATTTGTGAAAAATCCACAGCTAACATCATACTTAATGGTATAAAATTGAATACTTTTCCACTAAGATTAGGAACAAGACAAGGCTATCTGCTTTCAACACTTTGATTTAAAGTATTACTGAAGGTTCTAGCCAGGGCAGTTGGGCATATAAAGACATAAAGGGCATATAAAGACATAAAGGGTATATAAAGACATAAAAAGATTATCTCTATTCACAGATTACATGTTCTTGCACATAAAAACTCCTCCTAATGAATCCATTAAAACAATTATAATTAATAAGTTCAGCAAAGTTACAGGATAAAAGATCAATATACAAAATTCAATCAAATTCCTAATACTTGGAATAAACAATCTGAAAATGAAATTAAAATAATTCCATTTACAATAACATAAGAATAAATTAGAAACAAATTTAACAAAATAAGTGTAAAATTTATACTCTGAAAACTACAAAACATCATTGAAAGAAATCAAAGAAGATCTAAATTAACAGAGAAATATCCCATCTTCAGAGACAGGAAGACAGCACTAAGACGGCAACAGTCTCCAATCTGATATACACAGTCAATGTAATTCTCATCAGAAATCAAGCTGACTTCCCTGCAGAAACTGACATGCTGATTCTAAAATTCAAATGAAACAGCTAAAACAATCCTGAAAAAGAAAAAAGTGGGATTCACATTTACTGATTTTCAAAATTTACTACAAAGCAACAGTAATAAGATGGTGTATAAAGTTCTCATCACAAAAAAATAAATAAAAAAAATCTATACAAGATGATGGACATTAAATTTATTGTGGTAATCATTTCTCAATATACACAAGTCAAGTCATCGTATGGTACACCTCAAACTTATACAATGCTGTACGTCAGTAATATCTCAATAAAACTGGGTGGTAGGGAAACTGTGTGGTACTGGCACAAGGACAGACGTTCAAATCAATGGAATAGAATTAAGAGTACAGAAATAAACCTATACACTGACAGCCAATTTCTGACAAGGGTGCCAAAGTCAAATAATGGGGAAAGAATAGCCTTTTCAATAAATGGTGCTAGGCAAAGAACGGACTTTACAATAAATGGTGCTGGGACAACTGGATATCCATATGGAAAAGAACAAACTTGGACCCTTACACCATACAAAAAATTAACAATTCTTGATCAATTTCAATTTTTTTTAAAAATCAATTTGTTCAAAATAGATCAAAGACCTAAATATAAGAGCTAAAACTTAAAACTCTTTGAAGAAAATAGGCATAAATCTTTGTAACCTTAGTTTAGGCAATGATTTCTCAGATATGACACCAAAATATTTGACAAGAAAAAACAAACTGGACTTCATCAAAATGAACAACATTTGTACTTTAAAGGAAATTACCAAGAAAATTAAAAGGCAACCCACAGAAGAAAGTTTCTGCAAATCATATACTGATAAGAAACATGTATCCAGTATATAAAAAACTTCTATAATTCAATAACCAAAGGACAACCCAATTTAAAAATGGGCAAGAGATAAGAATACATATTTCTCCAAAGAAGATATACAAATGGCTAATAAGCTTATGAAAAAATATTTGACGTCATCAGTCATCAAGATGACTTTATATCCTACTTCACATGTACCAGGTTGGCTAGAATCAGAAAGTCTGATAATTGTCAATTATTGTCAAGGATGGGAAAAAATTAGAACCTTCACACACTACTGGTGAAAATATAAAATGGTGTACACACTTTGGAAAAGTTTGTCAGTCCACTAAATGACAACACAGAGTTACCTGTGACTCAACAATTTCACTCCTATAGGCAAAAGTAGTAAAAATGTACTTCCACAGATAAACTTGTACACGAATGATTATGGAAGTATTATTCCTAATAGCCAAAAAGTAAAATCAGCCCAAACGGCTATCATTTGACGAATGGATAAACAAAATTTGATAATTCATACAATGGAATATTATTTGGCTATAAAAAACAATGAAGTACTGATACCACGAAACAGATCAATCTTGAAAAGATTATGCTAAGTTAAAGAAATCAGTAATGAAAGACCACATTACATGATTCCAAATATATGAACTGTCTGGATCCGGGAAATATAGAGACAGAAAGTAAATTAGTGATCGCTTAGGGCTGGAAGGGCATGTGGGAGTGAGTGCTAAATGGTGCAATGTTTCTTTCTGAGGTGATGAAATTGCTTTAAAATTGACTGTGGTGATGGTTGCACATATCTGTGAATATAGTAAAACCATTGATTATACACTTTAAATAGGTGAACTGTATGTATGTGAACTGAGTTAAAAGGAAATACAGATGAATAAAAATGAACTTGAGAGACCTCTGAAAATCCTTCTATCTTTCCATAACAATATACTTTTAAATGGTAAGGTCCCTTTAAGGTAATGAAAAGGGTTCAACTGACAAAACTGTGATTCATAAGCCACTTTCCAACATCAGGAAAGAGAAGACACAGTTGTCCTAGAGCAAGTAAGCCAAATGGATTTTTCTATATAACCACTGGGATTGACATCTATAGCAGGGGTCCTCAATCCCCAGGCCGCAGACCAGTACCCGCCCATGGCCTGTTAGGAGACAGGCTGTACAGCGGGAGGTGAGTGGGCCAGTGCGCAAGGCTTCATCTGTATTTGCAGCCACGGGCTAGTGCTAGCATCACCGCCTCAGCTCTACCTCAGATCATCAGGCATTAGATTCTTATAGAAGCGCCAGTCTCTGGTGCCAAAAACGTTGGGGACCACTGATCTAATATATATTACTAGATCTATATAGTATATATTACTCTTGTCCCAAGTTCTAGGCAAACAGGGGTGGGAGCAAAAAAAAAAAAAAAAAAAAAGAGGAAATTAAGGGACTCCACAAAGGCTCAAACACAGGAAAATCATCTGCAAGGTAGAGACCATTCCTTTTAAAAAGTGAAAAAGGCCCAGAAAATTATCAGATAGATTTTTAAGATCACAAAACTAAAGCTTAGTTTTGTGCTTTACCTTTAGCTTATAGTGTGTGTAGTATATAACCCTTAACAATGACTGTGGGAGAGGGAAAAAGACTAAATATTACCTATTTTTAATAGAAGAAAAAAGTTTACTTCAGTGAAAAGATTTTACAAAGGTTACACTGTTGGTAAGTAGATGACCCAGTATTCAGACATAAATTTTTAGATTCTCAGTTCGGAATTCCCAGACTAAGAATTAAAATTTACAATGCACTCTAATCAAAGACCCAATTAATATCCTGGCGTTATAATTCTTTATTTAGAATGACCATATGCCTCAATTTGCTTCACAGCCCTGGTTTACATCTGTTATTGGCATAATTATTAAAAACACTTCTCACCAACTTATCTCATTAATGTTTTTCATCTTTATCCTACTTGAGTCACACCTGGAACCTCATTAAAAATTGTTCACCTCCAGTATCCTTAACTCTACAATTTTTTCCTTACTGAATTTACTCTTTGCCTTCAATATGAAATCTTCATTAATACTCTATCTTCAATCATACCCTCGTGCCTTAGGTAGCTCCGTCAGCCCACATCCAAGTGTAGCCACTTCAATCATTCCCTAACAATATCTCCCCCTCCCCATGCCACATACACATACACAGGGTCTTTAGTAACTCTTGATTTTCAATCTCCAATCCAGAGAGATTTCTTCTGAATTCACCTGGCCAGCAATGCCAAAGACTGATGAACATACTAATTCATTCTGCTCTGATCTCTAAAACTGATCTCCTCACAGCACAAAAAGAACACAAATTAAAATTTGGATTTATTTAGGTTTATTTATTTGTACTTATTGTGAATTCTATTCTACCTCTTAATGGATATATAATCTGAATAAATTACTTTGTATTTTTATGACTATAAAACAAATAATCTAACCTTAAAAGATTGATACTTAGAGATAATAGACACAAGGTTCCCAATCCAGTATCTGGCATACAAGAGTCTATGCTAAATAAAAATTACCATATTTTATTAATTCTAAGACCCATATGTCTGATACTGAGATGTCTCTCTTAAAATCAGTGGTCTTACAAGAAGTGAAAGCCAGAAGTAACTGTAAGAGAATTGTTGCTACTCGCACTTCTACAAACTTCAGTTTGAAAACCTTATGCTGATAATATCTAGAAAGCACCAACACCAAATCTTGCAGTGTTATGTATTAATAACTTGGAAGAACATCTCAGAAACAACAGCGGAGCACTCTTTAAAGATTATTTGCATCACAATACTTTTGATAACAATGACATTGTGGAAAAAAACAAATATTAATACCTCGTCAAAAATAAGATTAGGAGTAGGAGGATCAAACTCTGAATATGGAGATTTTCAGGAATTACAGCCAACTTATTAGAATTTTATTTTCATTTATGTATATAAAAATACAAAAAAAAATTGTCTAAATAAGTTATCTACATGAATGAGGTCTTCCAATAAGTATAAAGATTTCTAAGCATTAAAATAACCAGATCATAATTTAATTGGTAATATTTTTCTTTGTAGTGGGTTTATACGCATAGAACTGATTGGTTTACCTACCCTATCACTCATTAATAGTTAGCTTAAATGTATAGTGAAATAGCTTGCTGTTTATAACTTAAAACAATGCCCCAAAAGGGTGAGGTTCTATTTTACAGGCTGTGACATATGCTCTAAATTTGTGATCAATAAATTCTGCTACTTCTTCTACAGTACATTGGTCTGGAAATTGAAGGGTGGAAATTAGAGCACCAACTCTCTCTATTATGTTGAATACCCTACTCCAAGAATTTTTGCTTCTATCCTAAAACTTTTGGTCTACTGGTTTAGAGGTTTGGGTTGCTAAGAATGTTTCTAGTATAGGACACAATAATTCCACTGAAGTTGAGATTGTCACCTAACCATTTTGGGCTATTCAAACCACTGAAACAACAGGTAAAGAAGGGGTTTACTGTAGTGGCTGGTGTGACTAATCCCAACTAATATGGGAAAACTAGGATGCTACTATGCAATAGAGGTAAGAAGGAATATGTCTGGAACTCAGCAAATGGGCTAGGACAATGTTTCTCAAGCCACTAGTGGTGAAGAATCAGTTGTGGGTTTTAAAAAAATTCCAACAAAACTGTAAAATATACAACAATGCACTTATATGTTGCAGTGATGCCAAACTACCTATCAATGTTTCTTAACATTTATTCTCAATTTTTGCATCTATCCTGTTATGAACTGGCACTACGCTCTTGACAATAGCTAAGGCACTTAGGATGTCTGTATACAATATTAAAAGTTCATAAGAAACTACAGTGTCCTAATAAAGTTAGAATCCCTATTGGTTCCAGATCTCTTGGGAATAACATTTTTAAGTGCAACCTATCAAGTTAAAAACAAAATAAAAACCAGCTGAAGTACTAAGTGAAGGCAAAAGAAACAGAATGGGTTGTGGAAGAAAGAAGTTAATTAGGGCCCTATGACTAGTACAAAAATGAGGGCTGTATGCAGTACACAATTTTCTTGTCCCTGCTTGTTAACATCTGTGTGCTGGGGTATTTATTTTTCCGTTTCTCTTATTTTTGATAAGAACTGTCAATGGTAGCTTCTAATTTATGTGTTTAGGGGTTGGCAAACTTCTGTGATGGACAAAAAAGTCAATATTTTAGGTTGTACAGGCCATAAAGTCTCCATTATAATTACTTAACTGCTATGACAGCATGAAAGCAGCCACAGATAATATGTAAATGAATAAGCATGGTTATGTTCCAATAAACTTTACTGATAGCCTTTGAAATTTGAATTCCATATAATTTTCAGGTGTCATGAAATATTATTTTTTGATCCACTTATAATGTAAAAACCATTCTCTGCTTCCAAGCCTATAAAAACAAAGCAACAAGCCAGATTTGGCTCATAGGCCACACAGTTTGCTAATCCCTGCATTAGACTATTCAGGTGGAAGTGTTTTAACTAAAAAACAATTAACATCACCCAGAACTAGATATGCTGTCACCTAGAGATTAGATTCTGTGACAACCTACACTATTCAGAAAGAAGTGAGAGCATCCTTATTTTTAAAAGAATAGTTGTACCCTGTTAGATGAAAACATGAAATAATTGTTCTTGTTCTTTGAAGTTCAAATATCAGTCTGTAGAATGATATGCTAATTACTTACATAGGGTCTCTCAACTCCAAATCCACTCTTCCATATTCTGTTCTCTGATTTTGAGACTGGGATTACTGAAAATGCATTGCCCAGACTTCTTTGACAGGAAGCAAAGTATTTCGAGGGCAAGAGGAGGGCAAGGGAATTTCTGATTGTTTTCCTTCCTATTCCAGCCAGTCACTCCAGTTGTCTTTAGTATCTTTCAGCACTCAACATCCTCTAATTGACAGTATTTGTTGTTAGTATTTAAAAACACTGACTGGCTTTAAAAAGTAACTTTGGCTGCAGACTTGGTAATGTTTCTCAATTAATTCAAGCTGTAACTACAGGCTGTTAAGCACTTTTATGTGAAACTTGTACTTATATGTAAAACTTACACACTGCAGTCAGTAAAGTCATTTCAACTGCAAACATTTCAACTGACAAGAAATGTCAAGCTCCTTTGTTCTGTGCTGCAAAACTATAATAAAATTGAGAACTCCATCTCCAAACTCAAACTACAATTCCTGCAGCATTTTTAGGAACTCAATGAACACACAGGAAATTTCCACATTTCAAAGTCCAATTCAAACTGCATTTGGGGAGCTTCCACCTAACCCTTCAACTTGAACCAATTAATCTGAAATGAAATAACATGCTAAAAGGCAATTATGGAGAGAAGAATATAAAAGAATTCTATAAATACCTCCCATGTCAATTACAATCACATGCTATGAAGTGATACCAATATTTGGGAATATCTGTGTGAAAAAGATTTTTCAAATGAAATATACAAAATTTCATTACAGATCAGCATTAAGAAAATTGAAATCAATTTGTGATAGGGAACATGAATTTTGAACCCCAATTAAGCAAAATGTTAGTTCTACTCTCTCCGAATCCTGTTCTTCTCATTAGTAGACCTGTTACAAAAAATGTACTGAACTATTATTTTTTGAATTTTGTCATAAATTTTGTGGAAATTTATTCTCTTGTTGTATAAATACAGTATCCTCTTGACCCACAGGTACAAAATACTTACTAACTTGCTCATCACATAAAAAGTCTACCGACCTCGGATATGTATCCAAGACAAATGAATTCTTATCATCTAACAAAAAGCATGTACACTGTTCAAAGACGTATTATTCATAAAAGCAAAAAAACTATTAATCCAAGTATCTACCAACAATGGATAAATTTGGGGATATTCATACAATTAAAAAGAATTACTGCTAACAATATAGATAAATCTCAGACATAATATTTAGCAAAACGGTTAGACATAAGAGTATATATACTGCGTGATTCCATTTACATGAAATTTGACGGCAAAACTAATGTGCACTGACAAGAGATCAGGATAGTGTCTATCTCTACAGAGGGAAGATAAGGCAGCCTGATGGGGTACCAGAAATGTTCTATATCATGATCTGGATAAGAGTTATGTGTGTATACACATATAAATTAATAAAATGTTACACTTGAGGTTTGCACTTTACTATATGTAAATTATAGTTTTAAAAAGGTGAGAAATACAGAGTTATGCCACAGAGATCATCTCCCACTCTCTGTAACTTTACATTTTTCAGGCTGTACCTGTGGTTGTAAATGTTGGAAGAAAAAATCAGTAAATTTGAAAATAAACCAACAATTATTAAATTTGAAGAACACAAAGACAAATGACTGAAAGTTATAGAGCCCCAGTGATCCGAGGGCATTATAAAAAAATCCAACATTTTTCTAACTGGATCCTAGAAAGAGAAAAAGGCAGGAAAAAAAAAAAAAACTGGAAGATACAATGACCAAAAATTTGGTGAAAGACATAAATTCATAGATCCAGGAAGTTTAGTGATTTCAAAGCAGGACAAATATGGGGCAAACACACACCTCAGGACATCATAGTGAAACTGCTGAAAATTAAAGAAAGAGAGAAATATTTTGAAAAGCAACCAGAAAAAAAAAAATGACACATTACATACAAGAGAACAAAAACATATACAGTTTTAAGTCCTCACCTAATGTTGTTGGTAGGTTCTGCAACTTTGAGTGAAATGACATATAACAAAACTAATTTTACCATAGGCTAATTGGTAAAAACAAGAATTAAGTTCCCATACCATCTTATCAACATTTTAAGAAATACTGGTGAATATGACAGTAGAATTGTATCTTTAAAGCATTGAAACTATCAACTCAGAATTTTATATCCAAAGTAATATTCTTCATAAATGAAAGTTAAATAGACATTTTCAGACAAATGATGGTAATATTCCATATCATAATAAGAGTTTGGGTTATACTTGAGTAAGCATCTGTTAAAGCTCATCAAATAGCACAATTAAGATATGCACATTTCACTGTGTATAAATTTTATTCTCCTGCACACAGCAAACCCAGCTCAGCCACATAAGAACTGATTCAATCTCTCACACTAACAATCTGACAGGAGAAGAGATATGTGTACTTCTTTTTAAAAATATATATTTTTTTACTTTTCAATTACAGTTGGCATATAATAATCAGTCTCGAGGTGGCTTTTTCTGTACGTCCTTAGTTGTGTGACTTCTGTTCTGCTAGACTTCAGGTGGTTCTCAATGATGGTTGTTCGTAGTTTAGTTGTAACTTTGATGTGGCCGTGAGATAAGGCAAGTACAAATTTTACCTACTCTGCCATTTTGACTAGAAGTGAGACGAGATATGTTTACTTTTGTGCATAAATATTATATATCTGTCTCCAATTTTTTTTTTAATACATAATGTCCAGCATTCCATCAAAACCGGGACGGGGAAGGGTGAGGGTAAAATCCATTGTCAAGAGAAATAAATCAATAAAAGTAGACCCAGAGATGGCCCAAATGCTAAAGCTATCGGACAGGTACATATGTTTGGCAACTTATAATAGAGTTATTCCCCAAAACCCACTATAAGTTGAAAATATCACATATTTAAAATAAATTTAACTGATGCTGATGATTTCATTGCATCACTGATTCGCTTCTTATTCTTTAAGATGGTTCAGATTATCAACTGTAAAATTCCTAATTCACCTTTGATGGCCATTACTGGCTTGCCACCTTTGTGTTAGGCAATTATCTTGAGTTTTGAGTGTAACTGTTCTTCTCTTCTTCTTCTCCCAAGAGGCAGAAGACACAGATGGGAGTTTTGCAGACATGATGAGATTTTTGTTATCCAAAAAAGTTGGTAACAGTACACTGTAAAATATCAAATGTTTACTCTTGTGATTGTATTGCTGACTAGAGCTGCAGCTTGCTGCTGCTGCTGCTGTCCAGCATCACAAGAAAGTATTGTACTGTATTTTATTTCCCTGGGAAAAAAAAGAAAATTCAGAAATACAGTTTCTTTTGAATGCATATCACTTTCGCACCACTGTAGAGTTGTATTTTAAAATAACTACAAGTAATATGTTAAAAGATGCAGCAGAAAAGATGGACAAAATGCATTAAGAACAGCAAATTTTGTGAAAGCTGAAATAAATGGGACTACATCGAACTAAAAAGTTTCTCTGCAAAAGAAATCGTCAACAAGATAAAGAGACAACCATCCAAATAGGAAAATATATTTGTAAGCGACACCTCTGATAAAGGCCTAATATCCAAAATATACAAAGAACTCATATGACTCAATAACAACAAAAAAATATCCGGTCAAAAAATGGGCAGAGGACCTGAACAGACACTTCTCCCTAGAGGACATACAAACGGCCAACAAACATATGAAAAGATGCTGAACATCGCTAGCTATTAGGGAAATGCAAATCAAAACCACAATGAGATACCATCTCACACCTGTTAGAATAGCTATAATCAACAGGACAAGTAATAACAAATGTTGGAGAGGATGCAGAGAAAAAGGAACCCTCATACATTGCTGGTGGGACTGCAAATTGGTACAGCCACTGTGGAAAACAGTGTGGAGGTTCCTCAAAAAACTAAGACTTGATCTACCACATAATCCAGCAATCCCTCTACTGGTATTTACCCCAAAAGACTGGAAAACCCATATCCAAAAAGATATTTGCACACTGATGTTTACAGCAGCATTATTCACAGTGGCCAGGACATAGAAGCAACTGAAGTGTCCTGTAATAGATGATTAGCTAAAGAAGCTGTGGTACATACATACAATGGAATATTATTCAGACATAAGAAGCGATGAAATATTGCCTTTTGCAACATGGATGGACCTCGAGATGATCATGCTAAGCGAAATAAGCCAGACAAAAAGCTGAAAATCACATGATATCACTTATATGTGGGATATAAACCTAAAAGCAACAAATGAGCAGGACAAACAAACAGAGACACATGGACTATAGACTAGTGGTTACTAGTGGGGTGGGGCGGGAGGGGGGAGGTAGACGGGGTAAAGGGAGTCAAATATAGGGTTTAGGGGAAGCATGAATGGGTAAAGGGGATCAAATATATGGTAGCTGAAGGAAACTGGACTTTGGGTAGTAAACACACAATACAGATGTCAAAATATATAGATGTCAAATGATAATGTACACCTGAAAGTTATATAATTGTTAACCAATGTTACCCCAATAAACTTAATTTAAAAAAAAAAACAACTGGAAATTTTGGCATAGACATGGAAACTATATCAAACTGCTGAATGTTATCAAACAGACTAGAGGCACAGTAGGAAAAGAAAAAAAATGAGTAGGTTATATTTAAGAGATAATGATTATTTTTTAATAACAATGAAAGAGAAACTAAAGATCCAAGAAACTCAGAGAAGCCCAAACAAGAGAAATACAAAGAAGAATACGAAAGACACATCAAAGTCAAAAAAGGGGAAAATCATGAGGGTGGCCAGAGAAGAAAGTAATCCCTCTTACTAGGGGATAGAGCAATCTACTATCCAAAATGTTCTATTTAATTACCATCATACATTTCAAGCATTGACAAGTTGTAAATAATTAAAATGAAGTAATAAAGTCATAAAAACATTTCATGTTTGATGATTCAGAAGTTCCACAGGAATCATATGGTATCACATGTAAATAAAAATGATTAGTTTTAGATGTCACACACTACTGAAAATGCAAAACATCAATGTTACTGACCCTCTTGTTTTGAAAAAAAGTAAAATGCTCATTAGTAAAATATATAAACTACCAATTCAACTTTAATTTTTTTTTTTAATGTCAATGTGCTACATGTGTAGCAGTCAGCTCAAATGAGGAAGACTGGAATAGAATGAGATTTCATTGGAACCCAGAATGTCAGCTTTCATGAGTAAATAAATCCATCAAATGAGCTATTACCTTTAGAAAGTATTTTTGTTAAATTACATTTTTATAACTATTAAACTGTCTAAGAGAAATGTAGATTATAAGAGAGTTCTAAATAGACTGCCACCAGATAAGGTAAAAGAGGTCATGGTATACATAATGCCATGCTCTCCAAGTAAATTCAAATGTTTTCCAAATAGAGCTATTTAAAATAATTCAGGAATAAAATCTGTTTCTGGGCAGAACTTAACTTAATGTAAAACACACTATAATTTAAAAAGTCCTTTTTAGACAAAATTTTTGAGTTAATATGAAATTTGGCAATAGGGAAAGTATAAATATATTTCTGGTATCCTCGGTGCATGTTATCTGTATCAATATCACCTAAAGGGCTTTTTTAAAATGCAGGAAGGGGGAAAGAAAAAAATGCAGAAAATTAAGCCCATCCCTAAACTACTAAATTGACTTGGGATGGCAGGGGCATGGAGATTACCAGTTATTTGATTCTTAACAAAAGGACTAGTTGATATTTAAGAACTCTAAAAGTCTAAGAACCACTACTTTAGATTAGAGGATGCTGATTATCTTCCAGATTTAAAATCTTTTCACTCACCTAAAATGAGTAAATCTAGCACTCAGAACTCGACCTTGGCCAAATAAGAAAAGTCAAAATTAGGAACATTTAAGAGAGCTATGAATCTAACTTTGATAGAAAACATAAGCAACATGTAAATAATAAACATTTGGGATTTTCTACCCTAAAATATGTATAGAAAGAGGAAAGGGATGAATAAACAGAACACAGAGGATTTTTAGAGCAGTGCAAATATTCGATATGTAATTATTTGTCCAAACCTACAAAATGCATAATCTCAGGTAAACTATGGACTTCTGGTGATTATGATGTGTCAATGCAGGTTCAGCATTGGTAATAAATGTACCACCCTAAGTGACACTGACAATGCGGAGGCCACATATGTGTGGAAGCAGAGGATACACACACACATACGTATGTATGTATGTATGTATATGTAAATGAAATGTCTATACATTTCCCTCAAATTTGTTGTGAAAATAAACCTGCTCTAAAAAGTAAATTCTTTATAAAATATTATTTTAAAGGATTCGTGACATAGATATATTAATATTATATGGTTCCATGAACATCAAAACAATACATTTACAATATAATTAAAAGTTTATTTAACAAACAGGAAATGGACTTTGGGTGATGATGACATATTAATGTTGGCCCACTGACTAACATACTACTCTGATGCTGGGTGTGAAGTGTTGATGGGGGAGGTGGGGCTGCAGAGAAACACAGGAAGTTGTTGGGAAACTCTACTCTCTACTTAATTTTGCTGTGAACTGCTTTAAAAAACAGCATCTTGTAAAAAAAAAAAAAAGCTTTAACAATTACATAATAAAATATAGAAAAACATAAAGAACAATTGAGACAAAAGCAGTGTATTATAATCCAAAACAACTGACACAATATCAATTAAAAAATGAGAACTGAATAGACAAAATTATATAACATTACTCCCAAGAGATCTAAAACCAATTTCATTTTATTACTGACTAATGATTTATACCATTTTCTTCAAAGCTATTTAGGTACATGCTTCAAAAAAGAAAACCATTTTCTAAACTTCTTCCAGAAACAAAGTAGTTTCCTTTTATACATTGACCCAATTCTTATCGATCTCAATAAATTTCTTTTTGCAGCTGAGGAATTCACCTCTACTTATTTTATAGTGGCTAGATGAAAGATATTTAATTCAACAAACATTTGAAATTACAGGATAATTATACATGGTCACTGAATTTAATTTTCAAGTATTAAACTTAACAAAATAATTTGGCATCAATTTACTATTAATGTTTACTCAGAATTCCTACCACAGAAATTCTACAAAGTTTTGGAAAAACACACACTGAATATATGTAATAAAAATCCAATTCATAGAATAACCTAGTATAAAATTCTACTAACCACGCTTTTAAATTTTACTCATCCACAGTCTTCACATCTCCTGTCACATGATGAAACTCTCAGCAACTAACAGATTTATTCAGGCAGTATCAATTAGAAATGGATCATTGTTCAACCAAATATGCCATCTGGTCTGGACAAAAGGATAAAAAGATTCCACAAACAGACCACAAAGAAAGGGTGGTATTCAAGTGCTTAAGAAACCACTTGGTCATTTAGCTTTGTTAATCATGCAAAACCAGGCACACATATCACACTTCAGCTCAAATGCCTAAGAGATTTTTTAAATTCAAATTCCTTTGGCATTGAAAAACTAACAATTTCATAGATACTGTCCTCGTTTTTCCTATCAAATTACTTTTTAAGCTCTAGCAAAACTGTTCTACTTGTTTTCTTCAAACACACCAAGCCCATTACTGCCCCTCAGTCTTTGTCCCTGCTATTCATCTGCCTGACCCTGAATTAAACCAAAGCCTTCAGTCCAACTGTCAATCCATGAAACTTTTCTTAACTATCAAAATTCTTATTAAAGAAACCAAAGAAACCGATGCAATCCTGGCACATAATTGGCATTTAACTTATAAGTTATATGGTAATCTCAAATATTCTTCATATAAATGGAAATCCATTCTACTATTGGTGGAGTTTTAAATGTTTGATCTTAATGATAATTTTATAACATGAAAAACCACACATTATGGCAGTTCCTAACTTCCAGTATGACATTACACACACACACACACACACACACACGTATCTATACACACACACACATATATTTATATATATAAAATGATATATTTGTAACTTCCAAAGGCTGAAGGTCTCCATATTTAGGCACACCTGGAACTATGCAGAAACACACCAGTTGAGAAGCTCTGTTTTAATGTAAAAAAGACCAAATGCCAGCAAGGGAAAGAAATTAAGTAAATTCCTTCATTGTTTGTATTTGGTTTTATTGAAACCATTATCTAGAAACTTCTTCATTTATTGTCTTCAGCAAATAATAACTTGTTAGGCTTTTATATAACGTATAAACTCCACTTATTTTATCTCTGACCAGGGAATTCAATTGGACATACTTCCAATGTGCCAACAACCTCAGCCAAAACAGTGTTTAACTTAAACAGCTGTGAAAATAGAAGCTAACAGAAACAAAATTCATTAATGTCCTTAAATCCGTCTTCTTAGTATGCATTCTAGTTTTTTCCTTGGACAGCTACAGATTTCTGATACATAAAAAATAAATTATGGTATTGGCATTCTATAAGTTCATGTTATTTATTTCATTTATGATTTTTAATAAGCCCTAATCTAATTTCTATATAACTCAAGGTCTTGAATTAAGACCTCAGTGAGGCTTGATGATTTCAACCTTACCTATTACTAACATTTTGTCTCCATCTCCACTATATCTTCATTTCTTTAAACGAATTTTAAAAAGTCACTTAATTTCCTGAGTTTTTAGAGTTTTTACCACTCTGAACCTCAATGTGAAACTTATGTTGAATTATTCCCATAAAGAACTTCTCTTGTTGCCAGGAGGCAATAAAATGGCTTTTTGGCAACATGTTAATTTGCCAATTTAACTACTAATTTAAAAGTAGGCATTACTTAATAATAATTATTGACACTGGGCACTCTTATCTTGCTGTGGAAGTCCAAAATGGTATGGTACAACCCCCATGGATAGGGGGAATTTAGCCACCTCTAACAAAATCACTCACAAATTGACCCTTTCACCAAACAATCTCACTCCTAGGAATTTACCCTAAAGATTCACCGCTACAGATATAAAATAACGTGTGAATAAGGTTATTCACTTTAGCATTATTTGTAAGATGAAAATACTAGAAATAATCTCAGATGCAACAAGGAGAGAGTAGTTGAATAAACTTCTATGGTATATCTATATACAGAGTACTATAAAGCCATGAAAAAGAATAAAAAAGATTTCTAGATAGAGTGATTTCCAAGATTTTAAAAAAGCAAAGTACAAGAGAGTATATACAGTAAACTATCTTTTGAGTAAGAAGGAAGATAACACAGAAAGGATAAACCAGAAACTAATGAAATTATTATCTATAGCAACTGGGTATGTGGAAATAGAGTAGAAAGGATAAGATGGGGGTAAGACATCTGAAAACAAGTTTTTAGATCTTTCTGACTTGAACCATTTAAAATTAAAAAGAATGAAAAAAGTAGTCCCTAAACTGAATACAACTCAACCAAAAAATAACTCCTATGCTCAACCAAAAACCTGATTTAAAAATGGGCAAAGAACTTGAACAGACATTTCTCCAAAGATAACACAAATGGCCAAAAAGCATGAAAAGATACTCAACATCACTTGTCAGGAAAATGTAAATCAAAACTACAATGAGATACTACCTCACACCATTAGAATGGCCATTATCAAAAACACAGAAAATGACAAGCATTGGCAAGAATGTGGAGAAATTGGAATCACTGCGTACTACCAGGAAAAATTTAAAATGGTGCAGCTGCTATGGAAAACAGTATGGCATGGTGGTGCAAATATTGTGATCTGTAAGAAATATATATTTGGTCTTCGTCCACAATTCTTGGCTCACAGCTCCAAAACTCTTGAAATTTCCCAAGTGTTAAAAGTAAGAAAAAGTATCTTGAGTTAATGTGGTGACTTTTGGAAAGCACCCAAGGAAAAGGGCTGGGTGCTAATTCAACCAACCAGGTGATTAGAGGGTTGGAATGTTCTGTCCCACCCACCCCCACCTCCAGGGAAGTGAGAGGGGCTGGAGGTAGAATCAATCAATTGGCAATTATTTAATTAATCATTACTATATAACAGAGCCTTCACAAAAACCCAAGAAGATGGGGTTGGGAGAGCCTCTGAGTTGGTGAACTCATGGAGATCTGGGAGAGTGGCACCCTGAGAGGGCATGGAAGTTCCATGCCCCTTCCCACATATCCATGCCCCTTCCCACATATCTTGCATCTCTTCCATCTAGCTGTTCCTATTTCCTTTTACAATAAACCACTGACCTAGTAAAGTAACATGTTTCTGAGTTCTGTGAGCGATTCTAGCAAATTAATTGAACCAAGGAGGGAGTTGTGGGAACCACTAATTTAGAGCCAGTTGGTCAGAAGTACAGGTATAACCTGAGCTTGTGTCTGGCATCTGAAATGTGTGTAGGGTGCAGGGCAGTCTTGTAGGACACCGTGCTTGTGTCTGAGAATAGTTTGTTGGAGTAGGGGTACCTCCCCCCACTGTGGAATTAGGTCTAGATACCTAATTTAGGGGGTTCTTTTAAAAATTAAAATAGATTTATTATATGATCCAGCAATATAGTCTAGGTACATATATAAGCAAAAGAATTTAAATAGGATCTCAAAGAAATGTATGTACACCCATGTTCATTGAAGCATTATTTACAATAGCCAAGATGTGAAAGCAACTTAAACATTCATTGATGGATTAATAAATAAAATGTAATGTGTATACACACACATGTAATATTATACAGTCTTAAAAAAAAAAATCCAGTCATATGCTATACCATAGATAAGCTTTGAGGACATTATACTAAGTGAAATAAGCCAGTCATAAAAAAAAGACAAATACTGTATGATTCCACTGATATGAGGGACCTAAAATAGGCAAACTCTTGGAAAACAGAAAGGTGGTTGCCCAGAGCTGGGAGGGGGGGAAAAGAGGAGATGTTCAATGGGTATAGTTTCAGTTTTTCAAGATGAGAAAGTTCTACAGATCTATCGTATTAACAATGTGCATATAGTATAACACTATACTGAACACCTAAAAAATTTTATGTTTTTACAATAAAAAAATCAAGTAAGGTTAACATTTGTCAGTGGAAATGAGTCTATGTATATATACCACACTGAATACAAATAGAAAGAAATAACCAATCGTATACAAAATTTATAACGACCAGACAAAAGAATTCAAATTCATGTAACTAACAAACGGTGGTGCTCTATATAACTTTTATGGGACAGAAAGAACAGCAAAGAAATCTTGCAAGGGATACTGGTATACTATACCAGTATCCCTTGCAAGGGATACTGGTATACTATACCAGTATCCCTTGCAACATTACTACTGGTAGTTACTACTGGTATAGTCATTCTACTGGTATAGTAGTCTGAACTTTTTTGTGCTTACAGTAGGGTAGAAGAAATAAATTTATCAAAGTAATGGGAAAGCAGGGATTACACTGTAAGAGAAGGATGGTACTAATATAGAATGGAGGAAGTTTAGGGAAAACTCTGTGCTGCTGGACTGCAAATGAATGAATTCATGACTTAAAGTATATATGTATATATACTAAAAGGGCCTAAAAACATCGCATCCTAGTAACAATGTGAACATAGTGCCCATGTCCAGATTATAACTGATAGACATTACACTCCCAACTAACTTGGAAATAGGGCTCCTTGGAGAAAAAAACCTATCCAAATATGGGGCAGGGAAGCACAATGTGAATATCTTGTACTGGAAAATAAAGAAATGCTCAAAGAATCAGAGAGACATGTCAGAAAGACACAAGAAGTTTTAAAAAGACATCCAAACCAGCATGTTCACAATTTGACCCTTAAAAGGAATAAAGATAGTAATGGATCATAATGCATTTATAAGAAATCCATTAGTAATTATTTTTTTTTAACGGGGACAGGTTCTTCTTTACAGAATGCCAGTTAATACATGCAGAAATAATGACAGAATTTAAAAAGTCAACATTTTATAGTCATCGAAGTGGATGCTAAAAGTTAAGAATTGTTGAAAAACAAGTTATTCTTACAAACTGTCATCTTAAAAAATTTTTATTAATTGTAAATGGAGAAAGGTACCTTTATAATGAAGAGTACTGGCCAGCTGTAACCAAGTGATCAAACTCAGCATAACCAAAAGGACAAGATGACAGTGTGTGCCTCCTGATATAATGCAAGCGGAACTATACACCACTTGTGTAATGGTATACTTGTTCCTCAATGGGATAAAGGGCATTTATGAAAAATCCACAGCCAAAAAAAAAAAAAGTTCAATCTGAATCTAAGCATGGGGAAATGAGACAAACCCAGATTATGGAACTCTCATTAAGACAGATGCTTCAAAAATGTCGTCATGAACAACCTCCATCCCCGTCCCCCTCGCTAAAAAAAAAACAGTGAGAGGACTACCTAAACTAAAGGAAACTAAAGAGAAGTGATAAACACACACGAGCCTATACTGAAACTCAACTTTTTTTTTGAAGGAATTAAAATGCTTTAATTAAAAAATCACGAGTGGCTGATAATGTAGAAACTGAAAATTTACAAACTACTTAAAACCTAAAATTGCTGACTGTTTAGAAACTACACAGATGGATCATTGGTGGCGCTGAAAAGCACGAAGGGATTATGGATGAACTGACACTGTTCTAGCTGCTCCCTATGCCACCTGCCTGCGAAGAAAGCCTGACATTGGTTAGATATTGAGCCAAGTTAATGCTGGCAGTAGATCCAGTGATGGTAAGATGTCTATCAGTAGATACTTTCACAGTTCTCAATTTTGATCTGCGACCCAGATATCTAACAGATCTCACTGCTGTTGGCATCGATGCCCAATTAAGCAGCCAATAAATCATTTAGAATGGTGAGTTCATGAGAAGTGGTCTGAGCAGATGCATCCAAATCTGCATTGGCTCTGGTGTTTACATGTGTCAGGAGAAAATGAGACTGTTGCATTGTCAACTGGTGCAGCTTGGTCACATCTGGCTGTGGAATGGCATACTGTGATTGAATGGTACAGGCCTCAAGAGGTAGTCCCTACAAATTACGGTTGAAGCACATGAACTGGGTTGTGTGGGGAAAGCTCACACTGTTGCTGCCTGTGCTGTACCTGTCCCGACCACCTGCAAAGATGATCGGAGAACTGGATGGCTTGGGCTGATACAAGATGGTCATACTCTTTGGGGGTAGGGAGTGACTTCGACATGACCACGAAGATCTGTTTCACACACTCAATGCCAGCAATAGTGATAGCCCACACAGTTGAGATGAAGAGTATATCCCCTGACACCTGGACCAGAGGCCCTATGCTCTCGTATTTCCCTGATCTTGTAACCACCTTTACCAATGACAGAGCCACACTGACTAGGAGGGACCACCAACCTCAGGGTGACTTGAGGTCTATTGGCAGCTGTGCTATTGGTCACAGAGCTGCTAATGTCCTCTTCCGGTTTGTCAATAATCACAGCAAAGGCTTTAAAGATGGCATTAGTGGGTCCAACCAAAATGGTAATTCTCTCAGGACAATTTCCTTCCGAGATGTTGATACGTGGCCACTCTACTCATGCATCTTAACTGATTCTTTCTTTCTGATGATACTGCTAACTTCTTTTCCATGCATAAGTAGTCAGATGGTGAGAGTGATATTCAATCCTTCAATCATGCCAGTGTCCACGTCAAGCAGTGTTCTGGATAGCTGGACTTTGGTCAAGTCTTTGGTCGCTGGTGGGGCAAAAGCCAAAAACTGCAGGTCTGAGGCTACTGAGGGGAAAAGGAGAGCAGGAGGAAAAGGAAAGAGCAGGTGGCCGGGTGCAGAATAACAGAGGCAGGTTGGACAGTAGAGGAGGAAGGGGGGTTGGTAGAGGAGGAAGGGGGAAAGAGACCCTAGGGTGGGTCGAGGGCTGCGCCAGTGCAGCCAGTGCAGGCAGGAGAGGGCAAGGCTGCATGCGTCTGCTTCAGCTGCTGCCTCTTCAGGTCTCTGGAACTCGACTTTTTAAAAAGCCATTTTTAGGGTAACTGGGAGAATTTTACTATGGACCGTATAATAGATAACTCTACTTATGTTAAATTTCTTAAGTGTAATCATGATATTTGTGATAAAGTAGAAGAATGTTCTTGCTGAAAGAAGAATGCTAAAGTATTCAGATGTGGACTATCATCTTCGAGTGACTCTCGAAAAAGTCTGTGTGAGTGTATCTGTCTGTGTGTAAACATAAAAGCAAGAAAGGGTGATAAATGTTATCTGAGTAAAGGGATATGGGTGTTGAAGGTACAATTTTTTCCAACTCTTTTAGAGGTCTAAAATGTCTCAAAACTAAAAGGTTTAATTTTAAAAAGGGGGGGAATGGAAACATTTCATTATTATAATCAGCCAATAATTCTTTCCAGTAAAAATTCAAATAATACGACAGTTCTGAGATTAAATCATAAGCCTTCCCCATAATTTTTTCCTAACTAGCACATAAAAAAATTCCTATAATTTTCGTACAGCTTTACAAATACATTTTACAAATATAGTAAGTTGGCTGCAAAGTGTTTTTGAAATGATTGTTTTTCAAGTTTATAAGTATACTACAAAGTATTCAGTTGGTACACTTTGACTTGGCATGAGTGCTCTTGCGGTAAATTCAAGATGGCTATAAATTCTTTCCTACTTCTTCTATTGAGAAGTGGGGTCAATTTTTCTCCCCTTGAATATGGGCTGGGCTATGACTAACCAGTAGAGTAAGTTATAAGTGACACTGTCAATTCTGAACCAAGCCTTTAAAGTACTGGCAACTACCTCCATGGTATCTTGGAACCCTAGTCCCACTACCCTGTTGAAGAGACCATGTGAAGAAGCCCTAAGACTATAATATACTCAGGCAAAAGGACTCAGCTGAGTCCAGCCTTTCAGTTATTCCCACCAAGGAGCCACGTGTTTGAAAGAAGCCAGTGTGGACTTTCTAGACCAGCCTAGTCAGGTGAATACCAATGAGTAAGCCCAGTAAGCAATGTGGAGCAGAAGAATAATCAAGGTAAGCCCTGCCTGAATTCCTGATGTACAAAATTGTGATAATAAATTGCTCACAATAGTCATAAGTTAGAAGCAACCCATGTGTCCACTGAAGGATGAAAGGATAAACAAAAGATGTTACATACATTGGATATTATCCAGCCTTAAAAAGAAAGTAAATTGATACATACTATAATATGAATGAACCTTGAAGACATTATGCTAAGTTGAAATAAGCCAAGCCAGTTGCAAAAGAATAAATATTGTATAATTCTACTTACAGAGTAGTAAAATTCATACTTTCAGACAGAAAGTAGAATGGTGGTTGCCTGGTCTGGGGGAAGGGGAGAATAAAGAATTATTTTGTAATGGTTACAAAATTTCATTTGAGAAATATGAAAAAGTTCTCGAGGTGTATGGTGGTGATGGGTTGCACAACAATGTGAATGTACTTCATACCATAGATCTGCACATTTAAAAATGACTTAAATGGTAAATTTTTTGTCATATATATTTTACCACATACAAAAAAAAGTTGCTGGTTTAAACCACTGAATTTGGGGTAGTTACACAGCAACTGACCACCAGAGTAGCTATTCTACACACAATTAAGTCTAAAGTAATAACTGTGTTGCACTAAGTATTACTTCACAAACACATAACCGGCTATATTTTAGGACCTAATTTTAAGAAATCTTGCCTCTCCATCTGATTTTTTATTAGCAGAATCTTCTGCATTAATACAAATATTAAAACATATGAGCAAAATTTAGAGTTGAAATTACATACTGAATGTCATGTAAAATTAGCATGCTATGTGGCAATTAGGAATACATAAGAATTTATGGAAGTGAAAATAAGTATGACCAAACTAAGTATTCCGGGTCCATCTGGGAGGGAAGGAAAGGGGAATTCATGGCCTCCCTGCCCCTAATCTACTCCTCTCCTCTCACTTTCTAGATTTTTTGAGAAAAGAGGAATGCTCTACTTTAAATCAAGCCCATCATTTCCTACTTCCTACTAAACAGGCCAGACTATAAAAGCAGAAGTGAGAATGTGGAGAAGAGGGAGAAATATTGATACAAACAGGAAGATTATAGGAAAACAAACAAACAAATGCAATACCTGGTGATAGAAAAGGGGAACATTTTCAGGACAATAAAACCACATTATTCGTTGTTCCTAATTCTTAGCACCGAGGTATGTGATTTGATTCTGCGACTGATAGATATAGCAGAACTGAGTATGGAGCTGTAGCCAGAGAATTGTCTGGGGCACTGAGCTGAGACGAAGTAATACGAAATGGGTATAAGAAACAGATTTCACCTTATCCATCTCTCATAAAAACCAAGGCTTATCACTCTATGGGCAAGATGGTAGGGGAGTGAGCTCGTGTGACTATGGGGCAGCTGCATCTTTCTCACCAGGATCGTGCTACCTTGGATATTACCCAGTTGACTCCACTTTCAACATGAATTTATCTGTAGACAAGCCATAATTTATAAACTTGATAATGCAAGCTGTCCTCAGCCAGAATGCTATAGATCTTGTGGAAGTAGTATACCCAATGAGTTTCCAACAGACATTCCAGGAACCAAAGGGAATTTCAAATTAGTCAGCTATCTTTCCTGTGTTGACTGTCGTGGCCATATTTTGATGACTACTATGCTGAACAGTGAGTGCAGCAGTGATATAGTTCTATTGATAGCTGGTAATTAAGTTTGTCCTCAACCTCAGACTTCTGAACACCCAGCTACCACAGAAATTATAAAGCTGAAATATATTTTGATTCTACAAAATAAAATTGATTTGGTAAAAGAAAGTCAGGCTAAACAATAGTATGAATAGATCTTTGCATTTGCACAAGGTACAGTAGCAGAAGGAACTCCCATTATTTCAATTTCTGCTCACTTGAAATAGAATATTGAAGTTGTCTATGAGTATATCATAAAGAAAATTCTAATACCTCCAAAAGACTTTGCTTTAGAACCTCAACTTATTGTTATTAGGTCCTCTGACGTCAACAAACCTGGCTGAGGCTCTTAAGGTAGTATGGCTGGTGGTAGTATTTTTAAAGTAGTAAAGGTGGGCCAGGAGATAGAAGTCAGTCTTGGTACTGTTTCCAAAGATAGTGAAGGAAAACTTATGTGTATACCAATCTTTTCCAAAAATGTGTAACTTTTTGCAGAACATAGTGATCTTCAATACGTTGGTCCAGGGGGTGAGAGGTCTTATTAGGATTGGAAAACTGACCTCACTTTCTGCTGGCTGACAGAATGGTGGGGCAGGTACTTGGTAGAGTTGGAGTATTATGAGAGATCTTCACAGAATTGGAAATCTCCCACTTCCTACTTAGGCAGCTTTTTGGTGTATGCATGTAAAGAGATAAGCACTAAAGATGCAAAGATGTGAAAGCTATCTAAGAGTGAACTGTTATGCTGAACATAGGATCCCTGTAGACAGAAGAGTTAGTGCAGTCGAGACTGATTTGGACAAGATAATTCTCACTAATCCTTCCATATGCACGGAAGTAGGAGAAAAAATTGTCCTTAGCCAAGAGTTGAGAAACACTGGCATTTAATTGGTTGGGATCAGATCAGAAGAGGATACCATCAAGTTAACAGGAGATGATGACTGAAAAATATAAGTTAAAAAATATATTTGATGTCAGATTTCTCTTAACAATCTAGGGGTATAATTTCAAAACAATACTGGAGAATACGTTTCACAGGTCATCACCTTAGAAGCTGAACAGTTATTCTCATTTTTTTTTTTTTTGCAAAGAAAACTTAATTTCTACTATTAAAATAAATAATAAGATCTAAATGTCAAAATTGGCATAGCGATGGATTTAATTCACATTTTAGCAGAAATTGACTATTGCTAAACAGTGTCAAATTGGTACATCAATTGAGCTTTAAAATGAAACTATTACAACCAGCCTTTACTACAGCACATATACCACTGAACTTGTTTGAAACAAGTTTTCGTATTTTTCAAAGGAATAAGTAAGTTGAAACCAAGGCTTATTAAGGGCCTCCCATCTCCAAAACAAGAAAGGAAGAAACAAAAATGTGTGTGGCACATAGCTCTGAGTAATACATGGTCTAGGATAGACTATGTATAACAAACTGTGGGCAGAATCACTTAATATAACTTTGTATGATACTGTTTATAGGTATACTTTGAATGTGTTATAAAATTTAACAGGCGTGACCTCTGCATTAGTTTAAGAATCCTTAATGCCATAGGGGGAAGGCTATTTGTGCACTACAGATCAATGATACTTAATGTAACATTGGTAGCAAAATGTCTGCTGTCCTTCCATATAGCTAACTTTTGTATAGCTGTTATTATTTCTCTCAATTAACATACGATTATAACTTTTCTAAGGCAATGACAGTTTTCAGCCTTATGTGATTAGGGTTGGTCACAAACTCTCAGACTCAGTTTCTTCACCTGGAAAATCAGAACAAAACCAAATAACATCCAAGCTACCTTTTAGTTTTAAAATTCTAAATACATATACTACTGTCTCTGGTATATAATCTTAGGTAAAGTACTTAGTTGCAACTCAAAATATTTTTAATTATCCTTTATTTTCAAAAATAAAAATATATCTCTAATCCATTAATACAAAGTATGCATTTGTTTATTGAACTAATATTTGCTGAATAAACTAATTATGTGCCAGGCATCAAACTTGGCACTGGGAGAATACAAAAGCAAGCATAGACATGGTACCTACCATGGGGAGACAAACCAAATAAACTTATGCATAAATTTAACATCACAATTGTGGTAAGTGATATGAAGTTAAAGAGTCTACAATGGAGAATCTAAGAAACTTCCCTTAAGAAGAACAAATCAATGATAAATGAACAGAGAATGGTACATATGGGCTACATAATTTGGAATCTGTCTAGGCAGAAATAAACACGTTCAAGAAACTTAGCAAAGGCCAATGTGATTGGACATACAAATATTTAAAGTCATTCCTTAGAAACAAATTAAAACTTCTAATATATGAAAGTATATCTTAACTCTTCAAAAAGATGTATGCTTAAGGATTATTTTCAAGGATGCTTCAAAGTTGCATGAGTTTCTAAGGTTTAAACAAAATGCTGCCCTATATTAACTCATTGATTCCATTCTCTTTTTACATTATTGTTTTCAACTGCATAATAAAAATCACAACTTAGTTCTACTTAGATTCCTTAGGAGGTAGCTATAAGAATAAACATAAATATGACACTATTGCTTTGGCTCTGCCACAAACCTGCCCTATGACTGATCTTGATAAATACTACTTGGCAACCTTGGGCCTAACTTTTATCATCTGTGAAATAAGGGTAGTTTCAGAATTTCTTCTAAGATCCTTCTAACTTTAAACATACAGTTCTACTGTAAAAATGCTTGTTGTATTCTTTAAACTGAAGAGAATTAGACCAAATGTCTGAATTCCGTTTACCAGGATTTTACTTGCCTTTAAACTCTCTCTGTATTTATATGGCATTTGAATATCACTGCTTTGTTATAATAAACTACTGAATTTATAAAATTTGCCCATAACTAAGGGTCTTATAAACACGAATTATCAAAAATACAATTAAATAGTTTAAAATTTATACTACAAATACACATTAATACTTTAACTAAATGGATCCCTAAAAGGTCAAAATAGTACTAAGTCAAAAGAGAAAGACAAGAGGAAGACAAAATCTCAAGAATTCTTGAGAAAAGCAAATTTTAACTTCCAAAAGTCAATTTTAACTTCGAAAAGAACGCCTAACAAATGCCCGATGCTCATCCTAGACCTGATTCTATGTCTATTTATGGTTAACAGTATTTATATTTGAACCGATTTTCAAGCAGAAAATGTATATATGGTTGTAACTTTTTTTTACACCAGATTACTCATCACCAGAATTCAAGGTTTCGGTAGTCTTAATATGAAAACAATAAAAAAGATCCATAACTTTACTTAATAGCTTTATATTTCATAATTTTTCAGTATCTCAAAACATTCAATACAAACTTAAGCATCAAGTAAGCACCTCACCTCATTTATAATCTTTAGTATCAAGATTTTAATGGAAGGTATTGTGTCCTATTCCTTCCAAAGAGGCGACAAATAATTAGATTTAAACACTAAACTACAAGAATATTTTAAATATTCATTAAGCATTCTCAACATTGTAAACATTAACCAAGCGCTCTAAGAGCAAAGAGGCAAGACCATTCCCTAAAAATACATTCCACCAAGTACTTCAAGGCAGAAACACTGTCAACACTGTTTCTTCCCTCACCTCCCACCAAGTCTGATTCTAATTCTATGTTGTCTCTCGCATCATCCAATCTTTTATATCCTCCTATTAAGATTCAACACCTTTCACCTAGATTACTATTATCCGTTGCCTAGCTGGACTCTGCCTCATCTTTCCTTAGCCCCAATTCTGACCATCAAAATGTCTTCGACATAGGTAAATGTCCTTTGGTGGTGGTAGTGGGGTAGGGGGAGTAGTCAGAGATGCCCTGGTTGAGAATCACTGCATCAAGTTGATCCATCAACTATGCATAACATTTATTTTGTAAGGCTGTGACCACAATCTATGTCCATGAAACAGAAAGCCAAAAATTGACCAAGGTAAAGCTGAAACTGACAACCTTAACGTTATACTCACCATGTTTAACCTAAATAAGCTAACTCCTTATCAAAAGAGCCATAATGCTCTCTCTTAAAACCCACGCTGGACCTAAAACATCATCTTACTTTAAGCTGAATTTTGAAGTCAGTACTTGCTGTCAAAATTTAACCATACTGTGTACAAACTTAAGTTTCTGGATATTAGAAAATGGTGACAACTTAAAAAATACCTTTTGTGCTTAAATCAAGTCTACCTCAGATGATGAAAATAGGACTTCCTTGGCTATACGGCAATTACCTACATTTAAGGCTGCAAGCTACTTTGAACAATATTCTTATAAATGTTTTTAAAAAAAACTTTAAAAGTGGAATTCTTATGCTTGAAAAACAGTAAGATTAATCTCCCCCCTCCATACACTCCTTTTAATTTCCCATAACACTTATGTCCCACAGAACTACTTACTCAAAGATACAGCCAAGACAGATCAATACTTTTCAGAGGACGTAAAAAAGAAGGTGATAAAAGATCTTAAAAAAAAATTGTTAGTGAAATTTTAAAAACCAGGCCTAGCTGTGTCATAAAACCGTAAGAAAGAGCACCTCTTATCACATCTGTCTCAAGTGTGGATAGTCTGTCCAGACGCTTACCTTCAGTCGTTTGATCATTTCGTCGGTGGTGATCTTGTCGGTGATTTCCTTTACCCCCGGAGGGTAAGCAATCTTCCCGTCTGCACTCACGACGCCACAGAGGGCAGTGGCAGGCTTGGGCTGCGTGGTGAAGTCCATCCTGGGGGACAACTTTTCTTTCACAGTCCTCTACCGGCCTCTATCGGTCAGAAAACAAAAGTTCAACGGGAAAAGAGATACTTTGTAACCTCTTTTTTTCATTTCAAAAATCTCTAATCTGCAAAGGGCCCTTTCTCCCGGAAGGCCGGGGACTCCGCGGTGGCTCTGCCACTCGCTCCTCCCCCGGGCTCGGGTACTGGCGGCCGCCCCCACTCACGCGCGCCTCGCCAGCTCTGGGCCCACGAGGCTCTTCGGCACCAGCCGCTGCGGCCGCGGGAAGCGCAGAGCAGCGCCAGGAGTTTCCCATTTCACCTTTCACAATGAAATCCACCCCTAAATACCGAGGTTCGAAGTTTGGTGGCCTCGGGAGTCCAGCGAGGCCCTCAAGCTCCCCACTCCCTGAGAAAGAAGCCCTGAGTCCCTGCCCGGTCGGCCCCCTCAGGAAAAAAATACGCGAGGCCTATAGGGCTCGGCTTAGGCCTCAAAACTAGAGAGCCGATCAGACCCACACGCACCAGCGGCTCCCAGGAACGAACGCCCTTGCCGGGTCGAGCTTCCGGACCCCCGACGTCCCCGCCACGCTCCCGTCCCTCCCCTGTTCCGCTCCCCGACCCCTGCAAGAGGAGAAAACAAGCCGCCTTCCACCCCAAACCCCACGCCAGGAAACGGCTGACGCGGCTCCGCACTTCACATTTTGTTCCTTCAACTTGGCTAAAGGACCCCAGCGGCTTCTCTCGCCCCCCGCAACTCAGCGCCGTTCTGCGCTGCCAAGGCCTTTTCAGCACCTCCCGGCAACCCCTCCGGGCCTCAGTCCCGCGCCCCCCCACCCCATCCCGGTCTCTCCTTCCGTTCCTTCCCTCCACCAGCCGAGGGCGGGAGCCGAGCGGCCGCCGCCTTTACCTCCTCTTCCTCATGCGGACGGAAGGTGCATCGAGCGCCCGGGCCTCTGTCAGGTGGTTGCGCCGCCGCCCCTCGTCGGGCTGCACACAAAGCGGCTCCGCGGGTCCCGCCGCCGCCGCCGCCGCCCGCCCGCCCTGGAGCGGCGCTGGAGCTGGCGGTACCGAGGAGGAGCAGCCGCCGCGGGGGGAGACGCGGGGCGAGTGTGCGCTGGGCGGGGAGACACTGCCGCTCTCTGTCTGGCCGAGGAAGAGCAGTCTCGGAGAAAGCTCCTCCGGGAGCGTGTGCGCGTGTGTCCGCCCAGGACCCTGGCGGCCCGCCCGCCCAGACTTCGAGCTGGCCAGGTCCGTGGGTCCGGACCCGGACTCGGACGCCCCTCGCAGCGGCGCGCGTCCGGCCGGCTATGCACCCGGGAGCCGACGCCTAGCGCACACACGGCGGGTCACGCGAGCGGTGCGAGAGCACGCGAGAGCAGGGCGCGCGCCTCGCTCCCTTCCCTTCCTCCGCCAGCCGTGCCTCCGCCTCGCTCGGGCCCGAGGCTGCCGCGCGTGGGGAAGACAGCGCCGCCATGAGGTTGGCGCCAAGACCTGCCCCGCGGAGCGCCTCGGGGAGGATCGGACCCAAAAGGCTAGCAATAGAGGAGCCTGGGTGGCGGGAAGCGATCCTGGTCCCCTCGGCCCTGTGAGGACACGCAAAACGAACAGAGCTTTACCTTACGTCGCGGAAATAAGTTCATGACTTTTTGAGGTCATCGTGAGGGACGTGGACGGAACAGGTTGAAAGACGGTGAAAACGACCTGATATCCTCCCTAGGGACACAAGATCTGCAAACTGAGGACAAGTTTTGCAACATGCCACAACGTGGGCTGCTCATTCTTTTTCCTGCTGACAACCATCGGAGTTAGCCCTCTCCTCTATAGATTTCTAAAATTAATATTTGAAAGCTGTAAAATATAAAAATAGAGTCGAGTGGTTCTCAAAGAATGCTCTGAAACCTAAGTTCCTGGGCTCCGTTCACTTCCAAACCGTGGAACATTGAAATAAGCATATTTACGAAGTAGCTAGATGGTTCTTGTGAATCTGGAAAAACGCATTGAAAAAAAGTTTTAAATATACCAAAGAATAACTTTTTCATCTGGAGGAAAACCCAATGCAGTGGGTTTGAGCAGTTTATTGTAAAAAGCTGAGCAAATGAACCTCAGAAACACATACATAATTTCAGAAGATGAATGGGGGGGGGCAGGAAATGAAATAGCATTCAGCTTTTTAAACTAACCACTACCATAGTTTAAAATAATATGAGATTATTTTAATTATTCTTAATAAATATCCGCTGGTCTTTTCCACATCCTTTACTTGATCTTAAAAATATTAGAGGTACTGTACTCACTGAATTGTTTTTCAGATATTACACAAGAGAGATTTCAATCATCTTGGAATCTAAGGTGCCACAATTGCTGGTTTGCTAGAACTCTGCCTAAAATTCTGTGCTTTCTTCTTGGGCATTTAAAGTAGCAGGCAGAATCCATTCAAAATTGTCTCTTTTTAGGTTTTCCCTCTCTGAGTTTTTAAATGTCACGTTTAAATAACTAAAGAATGATGCTTTTCATTTTCATTCCTTCTCTAAATAATTTACCTACTATTAGAGTTTTGTATATGCCCATAAATTTTAATTGTATGCAATTTATTATTTTGTTAATATTGTTTGATTTTATAAACTCAAAAGATAGTAAACCCTGAGAAATAAATTTAATAAATTAATTTATTTAATAAATGTATATATTCTAAAATTCAGGAATTTTAAAATTCTTGTTTTTACTTCCTTTCTTAAACATTGTTTCCACTTAACACTAAATGAGATACTATCATTGTGTAACAATTATTTTAAGAAGGCCAACAATTATTTTTAAGGAATCGTTTTAGGCACTGAGAAAAAAATTGGTGGTGAGAAAAGGGACAAAAATCCCTGCCTTGATGGAGCTTAATTTGGAGAGAGATAAACAAAAATTAAATGAATTGCTATAGAGGGAAATAAAAAAAGAGGGGGTGCGCAGATCACATATAGCCTTTTAGGCCTGTGTCCTTTGGCTTGTACACTGACTGAAATGGGGAATTATTGGACTGTTTTAAATAGAGAAGTGACATGATATGATTTATGTTCTATGAGCTGGGCAACCTTGTACAAATTCATCTTTCTATGCCTCATTTTCATCTATAAAACAGGAATAATAGTTTTTATCTCAGGGAGTCTATAAGGAATAAATAAGGTCCCATTTGTGAAGTGCCTAGAATATTACCTGGCACATACTAAACTCTTCCAAATTTGGATTTAAATAATGTAGCTGCTGAATTGAAAATAATGTAGACATGCAAATGTAGAAGTAGGGTAACCAAATATAAGATAACTGCAAAAATCCCAAGGAGAAATGGTAATAAGGACCAGGTAATAACAGTGAAATTGATGAAAAAATGTATAAGAAAAAGAGAGGAGCCGAGAAATTAAGGATGACTCCAGAGTTTTAGACCCAAGTAACTAGAAGGATGAAATAACCAGTGGGAAGGTTGTACTAGGCACTGGGGAAATACTAAAAAAATAAAAAGACAAAGTTCCTGCCACAGACAGGATCAGAGTCCATTGGAGGAATCAGGGACATACAATGAACCACAATTTGAGGCAAGGCTGAGATATAGTCTATAATAGAGATTCAAACTACATGTTTTGTGAGCCTAGAAAAGGAGTGCTATGGTAGCTTTTCAAAGAAAGGGGCCTTCGAATGGTGAGTTATTGTGGTAAGTAGTTGTTATGGGGAGGACAATAGCTAATAGAGATCAACACAAGGTGAAAAATGGCCTAGAGGTAATTAAGTGCAATTTTGGGGCGAGAGGGTGGAGTTGGGGATAGGCAGTTTGAGGGTGATGGTATGGTTAGGATAAATTGAATAAAGGAGTGGCTTTAAGAGCCTTATTTTACTCCTACATAATTTCAATCGGCACCCCTGCTATAAACATACATACAAGCATACAATCTGTATACAAAAATGACAGCTAATGCAGCTTCAAAATAAATCTCTAAACCTCTATTTCAACCATACTACTAACCACAAATTCTATAGAGAAATCATGGATCTAAACTCTAGGGCAGTTCTGTCCAATAGAAATTTTTGCAACAATGGAAATGTTCCGTACTTGCATTGTCCAATACAGGAGCCACTAGCTTTATGAGAAAACACTTGAAAAGTGGCTACTGTAACTGGGGTAAGTAGTTGTTATGGGAAAGACAAATAAAATTTTTAATTTAATTTTAAAATCTAAGCAGCCACATGTAGCTAGTGGCTATTCTTTTGGGCAGTGCAGTTCTAGAGTATAGAGTTTGTAGAAGCGATTGACAGAAGATGAGGGTAGAAGATGAACTGTGTTCATCTGAATTCTATAGATATGGGCACAGTGATTGTTTAAAAGGATGAACTGAGATAATAGGAGACTAAAGTCATTTATAGTGAAAGTGAGATAAGATAAAAATATAACCAAACAGGTAAAATTGCAAAAATATTTGAGATATTTAAAGTAGTTTTAAAAAAATGTTTATTCTGTTTATCTGAAATTACTTACTTAATTTTCAATTTGAAATGTAACTTGCTAAATCTATCCTGAGTTATTTTGCAAATTATCAATATGAATCATCCATGTACCTCTGGTCACAGAAATTGTAACAATATGTCATTACCTCTATGAAACTAAAAAAAATGATGCTTTGTTTTAGTGTCTTTCCAGATATCACTGACATCTTGGCTTAGATTTGTTAAAACTTAAATGTATTTAGGCATAGGATAATAAAATATCTATCTGTAGTGAAAGAAATGAATTTAACACATTTCAGTAATGACTGATTAAAAGACAAAAAATATAAATCTAAATCATTTCGGTCTAGTATGACCAAGACATTAATGATTAACTTGTTATAGTAATTTAAAGACTTTATTCGAATTCTGTCTAATATCTTAGTCTCATGCACATCTCTCTTCAATTTAAAGTGTGAAGTCTGACCTGCATCATTACTTATATTAGCTTGCTCAGAGTTGTTTCATCAAAATTAAGTATTATTTAACAAGCAGGAGCAGCAACCTAAAGCTAAATGTTTTTAAATATGAAAGAAACAACAGGTACAAGCAATGTGGGTATATTTTAGTGACATAATATAATAACCTGTTTATAAAATCCAAAAGCAAGGGTCAGGTCAGTGGCTACTCCTGGAGTATCAGGGGAGTAGGGAACAAAGGGGCACAAGATAAGAGAATGAATACATAAGTAGATATATTCTTATTCAAGTTTTATTTGTAGGCTGAGTGGTGGCTTCACATATTTTCATTATGTTAACTGTATTAATGAACATATGAATGAATGAAGGCAATACATGAACCAATAAGGATGTATTTATAACCTAAGAATTATGATTAATCCAATTCAGAGCACCTGAGGTCCAGAAGAGAAAGAAAAAAAAGACAGACTCAAGAAAATTTTTAAAAATTATATAATTTAATATTTTTGTTATTATATCTCCCAAAATCAAAGAAGTTCTGCCCCCTGATAAATTTTTTCTAATAGTGGTAGTAAAATGAGAAATTATTTGGAGTTATATATCTTATACAGATGCCACTTTTCAGCCCTTCCTTATGTTGTTAGTACTAGGATGATAAAAGATTATAGGACTGAAAGAATTTTCAGAGTAAACTATGAACAATCACATTACAATTATTTGTACTATGAAGCTTGAGATATCAGCCTCCTATTTGATATGATTAAAATAATCAAGAAAGTAAAATTAGGACAAATGTTTCTTCTCTACAGTAAAGACGGAAGATTCTTTTATCAAAATGTATGATAGAGGATAATCATTGTCTTTCCTCTTGCAAACTCCTTTAGGAGAGTTGTTCCTATCCCAGCGCGCGCGCTCTCTCTCTCTCTCTCTCTCTCTCTCTCTCTCTCTCTCTCTCTCTCTCTCTCTCTCTCTCTCTCTCACACACACACACACACACACACACACACACACAGCTCACTGAGTCTGCAGTGATACCTGAACCAAGAATGCTGATCTGAGCCAAACAAAATATCGTGACAGAGGCTTTCAACTAATACTCAGCAACAGATGAAACTTTTAGCTGAATTACGTCAGTGCAAAACAGTACAGGCCATAGCTTTCTATATATGTGTATATTAAGGAAACCTGAGTAGCTCAAATTTTTGTCTTGATCAGTTTTCCTTGGGCTCCACATAAGAATGATTGCCTTACAGTAAAAATCCATTTTTCTTGAGTTGCTCTGAGTAAATTTCTGATCTTTAACCTCCAAAAATGACCTGATTTAAAATTGACATTTAGACTTCATGAAATCTTAACCATGATCCATGAACCCAACCTTACTGGTTTGAATAGTGTCCTCAAATTCAGCCCACCTGGAACCTAGAGATGTGATCTCTTTTGGAAATAATGTCTTTGCAGATGTAATAGTTAAAATGAAGTCATACAGGATTAGGGTAGGTCCTAAATCCAATGATTGATGTCCTTATAAAAAGACATGCAGGGAAGAAGTTCTGGTGACAACAGAGGCAGAGATTGGAGTGATGCAGCTACAAAGCCAAGGAACACCAAAGATTACCAGCAAGCATGAGAAGCAAGGTAAGAAGCCTTCAGAGAGAGTATGATTTCATTCTTCTGGCCATTGTGTGGTACTTTGGAAACTAATACACTAGCCATATGTCCAATTTATCTTAAAGTGAGTTGGTTAGTAGCTGTAAGAAAGCAAAAGCATTTTACCTTCTGCGAGACAAATTTCACCCCTCTCATTTTTGAAACCAAATTTTTGCTTTTGAAAGAACCTGCAGAACATTTATAAAGCTGTAACCAACAGCTTATCTTATTTCCACATTTTTCTTAATTGTATTCATGAACCTCAATTTACCTCTAGAACCTGTACTTTTATTTTCCCACTTTCTCACGTTCTTATGAAATAAGAACAATATCCAAGTAAATATTTAAATAGTTATACAACTAAGGTAGATAAACTGCAAAAATGGAACCATTGGTTGGCCAACAGCTCCACCAAGCTTTGGCTCAAAGTATTTATTTGTCAGCTGATATGCAAAAGTCGAAAACTGGAATTCTAAAAGCAGTTTAGGAATGAGAATATGTAATGTTCTAAATGACATTGTACAAAATTCAATGGACTAAAGGCAAGTTCTGGTTGTTTAATAAAGTAATTCTTGTAAGTTCATTTATTAACTAAGAATTTTTATAAGTATAATATTTTCTATGACTATAATCATGAAGTATTATAATAGCTGTGGCGGATTATAAGAATGAGTAGCTGAACTTCAAATTTCTTGTTTAACTGGAAATATAACCACATCAGAACTGATAGCCACCACTATCTGACTTGTCCAAGGAATGTGCTGAATTTGCACAACTTATGTCTTCTGAATTTTTCCAAGTAATTCAGAAACTGAATAGTTCTTGGAATGTGGGCTACTTAGATAAATTAAATACTGTTTTAGAAAAACTCTCTGAAGTTTTACTGCATATACTTTCCTGAGTAAAGAAGATTAAGCAGTGAATCTATAGGAAATTTAGTAAGAGCTGTTTCACTGCTTAATCATAACAGATTTACCATGCTCTTCAGGAAATAGAAGTTTCCTGTTAACTGAATTTTTTGACAAATTGAAGCTTACCCAGAAAACTGTTTCTTTCCACTTTATTGTAAATATTTCTAGACTACATCAGTTCTCTTTTCAGTCTTTAGAAAGCATAGAATAGTGAACATAATTGTCAATCTGAAAGCCACTTTAAATTTGCAAAATTGTAGGTGTAGAATCAGAGATTGATTGAACCTAACAGGTACTGAGACTAGAACTTTCCATGGAAGTTAGTTTCATCTCTATGTGAATTGGGTTCATTAAAAAATACAATGGGGAGGGGCCAGTTAAGAATCTCTGTTAAATCGGGTTTTGATATATGGATTCACCTGACACTTACTATCTGGCAAATTCTATACTAAATGTTAAGGATGCAGAGACAGACAAGATATTGTCTCTGAATTCGGCAGGAAATTTGAAGTTTTTTGTGTGTTATTACAATGTTATTACAATATATTTTATGTATCTGTGCTATCTTAACTTACAAATTTGGAAAAGAGAAGTCTAGGTGGACAACGAAATTGGGGTGATGTTGAGAAATGAAGAATTTTCTTAGGTGTGACCAAGGAGAAAATGTTAACCATTTCTGTTTCTTGTGAATTCGGGATTATGGGATAGGATTTTCTCTTCACACTTTCATGTATTTTCCTAATGTTTTGAAAAAGTTTGTCCAGAAAAAAAAATGGTTCCAAAATGTTTAAAATTAGAAAATAAATTTATTTTTTAAATGTGACAGACAAAATCTACATCTAATGAGATAAAATACCTGAAGTGCTTAGCACAGTGGCTGGCACATAGCATGTGCTTAATAATATTGACTATTATTGTTAATATTATCATTATTGCTATAAATTAGTTCTCTTTGGTTGCAAGGAACAAAGGAAACCAAAGCTAGTTTGAGCAAGAAATAGATAGGTAAGTAGCTATTTGGCTAAGTAGATAGAAAAATAGATAAATGAGATGATATCTCAGGGAACTCAAGAACAAAATTACAGCAATGCCTTAGGAGAGGAAAGGAAATAAGAATTGAAAAACTATCAGGATGCAGTCCACTTACCTCTGAACATCTGCTACATTTTTTGTTCTTTGGAGAGACTTTCATTGCTTTTCAGTTCACATGCATTCAGAAGAGAACCTCCTCCCATTTAATGAGTGTAGGCCTCCTTATCTTATATTAGCCCAGACTAAACCAGAATGTCTTAGTCCAAATTCCAAATGACAAGGACAACAGATTTAATTCTTTTTTCTTCCATAGCACTTATCATCTAGCATACTAAATAATTTACTTATTTATTATGTTTATTATTTATGGCTTGTCTCTCCAAGTGCCCATGCCTGGTCTAATCAAATGGGGCGAGGTGGTCAGGGTCATTTCTAAAATGTACCTCTAGATGAGCCACTGCTAATGAATTGGGAGACCAATGGCAGTTTCCAGAATAAGGAAGGCTCACTGGGTCATGCACCAGGCATATCCTCCAAAAGATCACCAAAGTCTTATCTCTGTTGAAGTCATACTAAGCAGTGTTCTTTATGTTTACACACACACACACACACACACACACACGCACACACACACTTCTAATGTACTCACCAATGTATTAAAAAAAAAACACCAGACTTGTCCATTAGCATTAGATTTAATGCTAGATGTAATTTTCAGAGTTTTGACTTTTTTAATCTTAAAAATTGAACACATTATTCACATTTTAATAATACTTAATGTATATTAATAAGTTCAAAATTTATTACATGATGTCTCTTTTTTCACAAAATAAAACAGAAAATTGTTATCTACAAGAAACCTCATTTCTATACCCTGATCTGCATCCTTCATTCTCTCACTGTTAGTAGGCAGGACACACATTCTTTTTCTCTGTGTGCCATTCCACAGGGAACAGAAGAAAAATCTGGCAGTGTGACTAAATGCAGAGGAAGAGACAGAGGAAACAGAGACCTTTTTAGAATATTAACACTTGAGGGAGGTCAGGCTTTGCAGTGTGAAAAGTCTGATAAGATTTGACACACCCCAGATCTCATCCAAAGTGGAACAGACCTGAATGGCTCACCATCTGTGCCAGAGATAGAGAAGAAGAGATAGGATCCTGGGGAAAGGGTGCATATGTCTAAGGGGGAGACAAAAAGAGAGGAAGGACTAAAAGGGAGGATGCTTTGTCCTTGATACCACAGAAAGGGATAGCCAGGTAGGGTAGCTCAGAGGGCTACACTATTGTGTACATTTTGCTAGACTATACGCTGTATGAGAGCAGGGATCTTTGTTTATTTTGTTCACTGATGTATCCCAATGCCTGGAACAATGCCTGGCATCTATAGGTACTCAATAAATATTTGTTCAGTGAAATAAAAAATTCTGGACCATGCATATGTGCCTGATTGACTAACAATATGGTTGTTTAATATTGGACTATACCACTCCTGCCTTCCTTATTTAAGGCATAGTTCTGGTGTTTCATTAGAAATGAACCACAACATATGTCAGATGATGTGCACAAGGAAAGGAAGATTAGAAGGAGATAATTTAAGGAACAGGCCCAGTCATATTAGGCTTTTGCTGCTATTATTCTGGACTCCATTCCAGATGTAGAAGGAATTAGGGTAAACAATGGAGTAGAATTAGATTTTTAAAGTATTATTTAAAAATTTAAAAATATAGAATCTGCTACTCACTTCTTTTTTTCTTTTGCCCTGTATTTAGCCAATCATGTCAACTCTAAAATGAATGGGCTAGATGTAAGACCCAGGAGAAATGGAAGAGAGTTACACACTAACTTAAAAATATGTTTTAATAAAAGTATCATTGCTTTAATTATGCATAACAATATAAAATGCATGTGAATAAATAACTTCTTATTATATTTGAATATGAAACTGTATATCCAGGATCAAATGTATTTTATTATTCAGTCAGTTGATTTCTTTTAAGGTTGGTGGATATCACTCTGACTTTTGAAATTTTAAGTTTTGAGCAGAGTTTTAGGAAGTTTTCCAATGAAATTCCTTGGTCCAATGACTTACATTGTTATTTCAATGAAATACTTAGTATTTTAGTATTTATTCATAATGCACCCCTCAAGTGACTCCTACAAGTGATGAGACACAAAAGGCCTTGGCTAGAAAATAATCACTTCTTATTGTGGATACCAAGAGCTTTGTTACTGAGTCAAACGTGTCACCTGGCTCTCCTCTTAGGATAAATTTTCTTACCAGAGCTCCTTCTGCTTTCTTGCAGATAGGATTCTTTTAGTTCTTCCACCAGTTTACTTGATATCTCCAGACATATATGTAGTGGGAAAAACTTAGAATGAGACTGGGAGCCCATCATCATCATAATTATCTTACCTATGCATAGTACTTTATAGTTTAAAAAGCACTTTCACATCCAATAGCTTGTTTAATGTTATCAATAACCTAATGAGGTAAGTGGAGATGGATTTACCATGAAGCTAAAGAAATTTAAGTTTAAGCATCCCCCGAGAAAAACCTTAATAAAGTCCTATGGTCACAAGATTTTACATAATTTGTAAAAATTTTAACCATGACAGATTAAAATTACTGTCTCTATCCACTCTGACTACCCCTCCTTAGCACTTCCTTATTTGTTGGCATTGGAACATCCTTGGGCATTTTGGGGATCCAGTTGAGGGGAAGTTGAATTTGGTACATTTAGTAAAGTATATTTATGTCATTTGCAATCATTTTGAGTATAGTTATTGCCAGTTGTCCCAGTGCAGAAGTGGCTTTCTGAAACTCTCCTACTGCAAACTATTAATGAATGTTGACAATGTAGAGTATTTAAGATTTGTCAGTGCACAAGAGATCTTCAGATATCTTGTAATCTTGTACTCTGTGCATGAAAGAAGCTTGATAGAGGTTTCCTAAATTTGATGACAATCCTAAAAATTTGTATGACATTACCTAAAACAAGTTTTGGAGCCAATATAAACTTTAAAAACTAGCATAGGAATAACCGGATTAGAGAAAAGACTACTTTTTTATTCCCTATATAGAAAATAATATAACAAAACCACTGTCATCTGAAAAGGGAATCAAAGATCACCAAATTTTGGAAAATGATAATGTGAAAACATGGACAGTATCATTCATTTGGCTATTTAATTCACAAGTATTTACTGTATGCCTACTATATTTTTAAGAATGGTGCTAGGGTCTGAGAATAGAACAGTGAATAGACATAGATAGTCCCTGACATTGAAATATTCATCGTTAAAGGTACAGACTCTTAACAAGTAATCATATAAACAAATATTTATTTATAATTAGAATACAATAAAAGAGAAGTGCAAGATGCCATGAGAGCTAACTTAAGTCTGGGCTTTAGAGATGGTTTCTTTGGAAATAAAGAATGTATAAACTGGAGGAGTAATTCAGAATAAAGAGGGAAGATAGAATATCCTACTCAGGGGAAGAGTGTAAATTAACAAGTGCTCTTAGGTGGAACGTACTTACTGACCTTGAGGAACCAAATGATGCCAGTATAGCTAGTTTGTCATAAGCAATGGGAAGGGAGTGAATGAATCCAACAGATGGTTTTGCCTGTTTTAAAAGTTCGTATAAATGTAATTTAGAGAATACCACATACATACTTTTGTATAAGGCTTCTTTAACTGATCATGATGTTTTTGAATTTCATCCATGCTGTTGCATGCATTTGTAAGTGTTTGTTGCTGACCCTTATTCTGTTGTAAGGCTATAATACAATTTATTTATCTGTTCACCTGCTAATGGACATTTAGGTTGTTTCTGGGTTTTGGTCATTATGAATAGAGCTGTTATGAACATTCTTGTACAAGAGATGTAAGATTTTTAGTCCACTGTTTCTCCCACTTCACTGTACTGTAGAAGCAAGAATAGGCTCAGCATTGCACAAAAGTTTTCATAAAAGTGCAAAGAACATTTTTCAATACCTACCTAATCCCTTTGTTGACCTCCAGTTACATGGATTCTAGCTTCTACAGATAAGAAGAGCTAGGCCAGGTAATTCAGCATGGGCACAACAACAGCCTGGTCTGAGTTCCATATCATCAACATCTGATACATGAATCATACTTTGAGATGGAGGATGTCCAGTTGGGAAAGGGCTTTTACTAATGCCCGAAGGTGGGGAATGCATCTCGTCTGTACCCTCCAGTCTACACACAAATCCATAACTATGTAAGGGACTCTTTTATCTCCTGCCAATGGTCTTAATCCTACTTCCCCTTATCTTTTTCCTACTACTCCCAAAGGACTGACCTGATAGTAGTGGTCTATAACTCTAGCTTTACTGTATTCTCCTCTCAGATTCAGTAATTTATTAGTATGACTTGTGGAATTTAGGAAAGTACTATACTTATAATAATAGTTTTGTTCTAAAAATTGGAAATTGGCCAGCCAAATGAAGGGACACATAGGATGAAGTCTGGGAGGTTTCTGAAAAAAGAGCATTCACGCCCTCTCCTTGTAGAATCAGGTTGTATCACCCTCCTGGCACATTAATATATTCACTAACCAGGAAGTTGAACTGAGTTTTAGTATCCAGAGTTTTTATTGGGACTGCATTACATAGGCCTGATTGATTGAATTATTGACAATGTGATTAAACTTAATGTCCAAGTCCTCTTGCCTCCCTGGAGATTGGGCTGGCTCAAAGCCCCAAACTTCTAATCACATAGTTGGTCTTTTTGATGACCAGCCCCATTCTGAGTCATTTTATCTCAAAGCATAAACTGAGGTGTTATCCAAGGGGCTAATGAATAACAAAGACATTCCTATTACTCAGGCAATGCCAAAGATTTAGTCTCTCTCCCAGGAAACAGGGACAAGTGCTAAATTCTGTATTATACAATACCTTGTAACCAATAGAATGTGGTAAAAATAATGTTATGTGACTTCTGAGGCTAGGCCTTAAGAAACCTTACCATTTTCTACTTCGTGTTTTTTGGAACATGTCTTAAAACTCCCATACAAAGAAGTTGTTCTAGCTTACTAGAGGATAAAAAGCCATGTCATGTGAGGGAGGTCATCTTGGACCTTCCAGCTGACTGCAGTTTCATCAATATCCCAAATGGAACCAGCAGAGGAAATCCTCATTCAACCCACAGAACTGTGAGATATAATAAATCATTGCTGCATGAAGCCACTAAATTTAATGTTGTTCGTTATGCAGCAATAAATGATGCTTGGGAGCCAAAAACAAAGTAAAATCAGAACAGTAAGCAAATGAGCTTTCACTCAGGCACCTTTGGGCCAAGGTTAGAAGGGGTTTCTCATCTTGATGGTGCTTTAATAAGGCCTTTACATCTCATGAGGAAGCTGGAATTAAGTCCTCTTAATAAAGTTGAGACTTCCAAGGCTACTCTAAGTAACAGGTGAATTAAGAAAAACTCTGCTTTCTGGCAGAAAGAAAGGACAAAAAATCTTGTTTGTCATGGCTTGGGATCTAGTTAATAAAAAAGAAGTAGTCTTTTTGAATTTATAACTACTAGCCTGATCTGACATCACTTAGATTTAGAGTTTGAATGTATATCACCAGTATACTAGTATCAAATCAATCTGAAAGCTGTCTATTAGAATTTAACATAAAAAGTGGTCCGTAGTTCTATATAGAATATCTTTAGGAATCCACAAAAATATACTAGTTTTGTAAGTGATTTCAACAAGCTTTCGGGACATAAGGTCAATACACAAATATCAGTTGTATTTCTTATTAGCAATGAACGACTGGAAATTAAAATTATAAAATATTATTTATAATAGAATAAAAAATCATGCAATACTTATGGGTAAAATTTTAAAAATATGTGCAAGGCCTGTGCACTGAAAATTACAAAACTGTTCTGAGAAATTGAAGATTACCTAAGTAAATGGATACACTGTATTTATGGATCAGAAAACTCAATATTGTTAAAATGTTAATTCTTCCCAAATTGATCTATAGATTCAATGTAATACCAGACAGAATCTTTACAGATTTACAAGTAGTTTCTAAAGGACCCAAAATAGCCAAAATAATCTTGTAAAAAACAAAGTTGGAAGAACTCATGTGACTTGATCTTGAGATTTACTATAAAGCTACAGTAATCAAGAGAGTGTGTTATTGGCATAAGATGTATAGATCAATAAAACAGAGTAAAGAGTCCAGGTAGAACCACACATATTTGGTCAATGTTCCAAGGTAATTCAATGGAAAAAAAGAGAGTCTTTTCAACAAATGATGATGGAACAGTTGGATATCTGAAAGCAAAAAATAAAGCTTTATCTTTACCTCATCACATATACAAATTAATTTGAAATGAAGCATTGACCTTAGCCTAAGTATTTTTCCAAGAAAAAGTAGGATTGGGAAAAGATTTCTTGCATAGGACACCAAAAACATTAGCCATAAAAAACCCCACATTTATAAGATTGGACTGCATAAAAATTAAAAATGATTGCTCTTTGAAAAACACTGTTAAGAAAATGAAAGATAAGCCACATATTTAAAGAAAATATTTTCAAAGTATGTATCTGATAAAGAACTTTTATCTTGAATATATTAAAAAAAACTCTTGCAACTTAATAAAAAGAAGACAAAAAGTATAATAAAAAAATAAGCAAAAAGTTCGAACTGACAGTTCACAGAAGAAGACGTTTAAGTGACCAATAAGTACATGAAAATATGGCTTAATACCATTAATTATTAGGGAAAAGCAAATTAAAATTACAATGACCCACTATTACATTAGAATGGTTAAAATTAAAGATTGATAATACTAAATGTAGGAATGTAGACAAACTGAACTCTCATATATTGCTGGTAGGGGTGCAAAATGCTCGCTTTGGAAAAACTTGGCAGTTTCCAATTAACCACTTTGGAAAAGTTTGACAGTTTCATATAAAGGAAACTATCTAGGAAAGGTAAATATGTAATGCAGGAATTTCACTTCTAGGTATTTTACCCAAGGAAAATGATGACAAATGTCTACACAAAGGCTTTAATACAAAAGTTCATAGCAGCTCTATTCATAATAGTCAAAACTGAAAAGAACTTAAACGTCCATCAATTGGTGAATAGTCAAACTAATTGTGGAATATCAATAAAAAAATAAGTTACTGACATACTTATCAACATATACGAATATAAAAAAGATTATGTTAAATGAAATGATTAGAAAAAAAGTACCAGATATTGTAAGATTCCATTTATATGAGATTCTCGAAGAAGCAGAAGTACAGTGACATAAAGCAAATCGGTGGTTGACTGGGTCCAGAGGTGATGGAAACGGATTGACTGCAAGAAGGAACAAAGAAACTTTTTGAATGATAGAAATATTCTATATCTTAATTGTGATGGTTACATGACTGTTTACATTTATCAAAACTCATTGAACTATACACTTTAAATTAAATTTTATTGTATGTAAATTATACTTCAATAAAACTGGTGAAAAAGTGGTCTACTGTTAGAGTGCTCCTGGAAAACACAAAAACGTCTCTGGAGGGACATACCCTTAACTAAGGCTTCACAGGATTTCCAAAAATAAAGCCCAGCTGAACATAAGATTACCACATGAAAATTGCAAAACAAGAAAACTGTCAGCCTCCATTAATAGAGAAACAATAATCAGCAAAAGGAGACCCCCAAGGATCACAGATAAGTAGAGATCATAAATTAAGTATATATTAAAATTATGAAGACACATAATAAAAAAAAATAGAAACATTAAAGAAAAAAACAAGATATAATTGACAAAAGACCAGAGGTTTGAAAAGAATATTTACCCATCAACAGAAGGAGAAGGAAGAGGAAGGAAAAAAAAGATCATAAGCAAAATTTCTAGAAAAGAAAAAAATTTAGTGATTGAAATTTTAAAAATTATAGACAGGTCTAACAGCTGATTAAACCAGCTGTAGAGAGAGTTAAGGAATTGAAAAATTGATCTAGGGAAAGCATATAGACTATAGCATAGAAAGCTAATGAAATGAAAAACATGAAAATTTAAAGGACATGGAAAATAGAGCAAGAAGACCCATTTCTAACAGTGGTTCAGAAGCAGAGACTAGAATGAAATGTGATATTCAAAGAGATAATGACTTAGAAATTTCCAGAATCAGTGGATTACAGTGAACAAAGACATTTCAACATGTCTTCTAAGACCTCAAATAATTATCTCTCTTAGATTCTTTATTTTTTTCTGTTATCACCCCTCTAACTTTACACTTCACTCCTTAACTGGGATAAACAATGCAAGAGGAGGAGAGCAGCATGCTTGTGGAATTAAGATAATATTGTCATTAGTTTCAAATCAGTGTCTTCCTTTGAACCCTGAAAACTGTGCATGCTGTTCCCTCTGCCTGAAATATAATGTTTTACTGATGTACCACTACACTGGTCACATTTTTAATTCAGTATTCCAATTAGATAGCTGGAGTCTCCATTTCGTGGTTAAGGGATAGTTTATTTTCTTCCAAGAGTTTCTTTACTCATGATACATCCAATAATCCCAGGAATTTACTCAAGCTTGAGAACTGTGGTCTCAAAGAAACCAGGGAGCATGTTCTATTTGCTGTTTATGGGTTGCTGGGTCAGCCACGGAGGGACCCTGACCATTTAATTTTTCAAAGAACCATGGGGGCTGGAGCTCAAATATCCCCACTTGAAACTGAGGGTCTGCTACCACTGCCATAGCTACCTCTCTAACCACTATCATGGGTTAGCATGAAGGCACTGGTTGCTCAGCATAATGTTTGTCTGGGCCTATACCCAAGGACATATCTCCTCTATCCCTCTTCCCACAGTCTAAATAACTGCTGTCCACAGCCTCCCTGTGCATTTTCTGTATGACTCTACATGTATAAGGGTTAGGAACAAAATAAGAAGTTTCTTTTGCTCCTCACAATAGTTGGCCAAACTCTCAAACTCTCAACACTTGTTTTAGACACACACACACACACACACACACACACACACACACACACACACAGCACAGAGCCAGCCCCACTCTCTATGGCCTCCCCCCAGGGCAAAGTCACTAACTCCTGATAATTCTATTTACTTTTTTTTCCCCCCCTTCTTCCAATTTGTACCCTAATTTTCATCCCTTCTGCAACCACCCAGGCTCAGATCCTAAACATCTTTTATCCTGACTACCATAATAATCTCCAAATTAGTCTCTCTGCCTTCCTTCATCACTCACAATGCCCTGCTCACTTCCTTGCCACTACCATATTCTTACTCTCCTGAATTCCTTTTAGGCTGTCACTAGAGGGATTTAAATTTCAAAGCTGATTATCTTCTCTTGATTAAAGTCACAACATGGTGAATTAGAAATAACTTGAGTTTTAGAGCTAGAAAACCCTGGTTCCATAGCTTACTAGCTACTGAGCATCTGTCTTTCCTATAAAACAGATAAATAATGGTATCTATCTCATAAGATTGTTTTTAGAATTAAATTACATAATGCATGTAAAGTTCCTAGCACAATGCCTGGCACTACTGAATAGTAAAAATAATGATAAGTGTCTGCATTTTTTCTCTTTTTCCTAAGTCTGAGTGTATCATGACTTAAAATATGTCTGTCCCATCTCTAGCTCTAAAATTGGTACTGGCTCACTCACACACAGTCTATCCCTGGTGTTCACCCAGAACATTCTTGTTCTGTTTGTTTGTTTGTTTGTTTGTTTTAGTCTTTGACTTCTTACTCACCAAATTTATATCTGATTTCTGGGTCTTTCTGACTTGTTTGGAATCATTTCACCACCCAACTTGTCTCAGGCCAACTTCACTTGATTTTAATTTTACATTCTTATGTAATTTTTATGTAGCTGAAGCTTCAAATAGAGGCATTCTCATCAATCACCACTGTCTGGGTGCAATCTAAACTGAGTTTCTCTCCCTTCTCCTGACTCCCAACCTCCACACTCTCCAGAATCCTCCTTCAGTTTGGGGGATTGGACATAAAGTCCTCCAGTATCCTTTCCTGTCTATTTCACTACTGTTCCTTCCCCATATGCCAGCTGTTCTTTTTGACATATTTATATATCTACCATACTATTTACTCCCTTGTTCCCAGCAAAGTCTAATTTAAGACCTATTTCAATTATTTATTCTTTGATAAGGCTTGCTTGACTCTCTCCCTTCTCCCATGAAGGATAAGCATCATGTCTGATTGTACTGAGCCCAGAGAGATACCAGGCATGTAGTTAGAGCTCCATGAATATTTGTTGAAAGGCAGTCCTTGAAAGGATTGATCATTAGTTCCAATTCCTTGGTCTGTCATTGCTGGTATTTTTCTTAGGTACCCACATTTTTAGTTTTTCTTTTGATTCTGTGAAGAACTCTGATACATTTAGATAATTTTTTTCTTTGCATAAATGAGGCAAATTTATGTTATGTTGTTTGCAGTTACAGACTCCTAATTAAGGCAAGCATGTATTTTTTTTTATAATGAGAAAAAATGTTTTTTACAATGGAAATATAAGTAGATGCTAATTAAATTGATTGTTCTTTATGTAACTGTTTTTGAGGAAACAGAATCTTCGCATTCATCTACTATGGGAGAGCTGAAATTTGGAGAGGGTTTTCAATAATTAAGGGAGAATATGAAAGATGGGAACCAAAAGACCTCTGGCTAGGACACTGTAGTGAAATGCACACGGGGAAGGCCACATTGGGGGCCTCTCTGGAGAGATAGTACATCCAACTTAGGTTGAATTCAATCCCTCAGTTGGCACCATTGGGGAGGTAACTCTTCCTGAATTTATGGAAAGCAGGTCCATCCTCTTTAAAAATCATTTGTACTTTGCACAAAATAGTTTCTCAAAATGTTTATTAAAAATTAGATTTTAAAAAATCAAGTTGTATGCAGAGAGTAAACTGAGGAATCATTTCCTTAACTTGACTTTGAAAGGATTGTAAGACAGGGGAATAATGATAAAAAATAAAGAGGAGGGTGGGAGGGAGACTAGGTAATTCAGAGAGTCATAACTCCTAAATGTGCAAGACATAGATATATTCCTTGTTGTGCCTCCACCAATATGAGAGAAAGAATTAAATCCAATTAAGGTGTCCATTATTAAACTGTAAACATTTTAGTTTATTTCATTCAAGCCTGACTGCCATTATGTTTGATTTAGAGTCAAACACTGCTATTTCTGTTCTCGTAAAATATGCCAACTCCCTCTTTACTATAAGAAATGTAGAAAGGACAGAGAATACCATGAGTAGTAGTTTTTTAGGTCTTCGACAGATGACTTTTTTCCTAATTCCTGCCCCCAAATTTTTGTCATTCTAAGGCAGTTGTCCTCAACTGGGGTAACCCTGAAAATCATCTTTAGAACTTTGTAAAACACACACACACACACACACACACACACACACACACACACACACACACACACATTGGTCCCTACCACAGACTTATTGAATTAGAATCCCTAAGACCAGAGTTTCTTTTTAGTATTTTTGCTTGTTTGTTTTGAATCTTTTTATGGAGATAAAATTTGCATACAATGAAATGTGTAGATCTTAAGTGTTGAGTTCAATGAATTTTGACAATAATACATGTTCAGCAACCACTATCCAAAAGAAGACATAGAACATTTTTATCATCCTCAAATTCCCTTATGTCCAGTCCAATCTGCTCTAGCCTACCAGAGGCAATCATTCTTCTGATTCCTATCATTATCACTGAGTTTTGAGATGCTAGTATCTTTAAAAATATAGGTAAGTGGAATGAAGCATAACTACATGAATTAACAAGAATAAATCTCAAAAATAATAATAAGGGAAAAAATAAGTTGAAGCAAAATACAAGAAAATTATTTCATTTACATAAATCATATACAACTTAAAACAATGACGATTATTCTTTGGAGACATATACATGTAGTGAAAACATAAAGATGTACATGGGTACGATAATCATTAATTTTATGATAGAGGCTGCCTTTGGTAGTGTGGAAAATATAAAGAATAAGGAAGGGCACTCAGAGGTTCTTAACATTGTAATACTTTCTTTCTTAAGCTGAGTAGGGGGTACACGTGCACTCTTTATATTTGTACCATTCTTAGGCCTGCAATATTTCATAATAAAATTATTAAAACTTCCTAAGGAATTTTATAATTTTAATAATTATATAACTAAATATATTTGACAAATCAGAATTAATTGTGCTATCATCTGTTCAAGGAGCACTTTTAACCTCTATTCTGGCTCCTACCCTATAGCCTACTGTAATCTATTAAGTACACATAATTCATGAAGGCACAGATAGTGTTCTACTTAATCTTTTAGTCCTCTGACTACCTAATGTTATATGCATGGCACAAATAGACAAAAAATTTTAAAAATTAGAAGATTCTAAACCTACCAAATGACCCACACTTTCACATTTAATATTTTTAAGTTTTCATCTCCTTTTTAAGGGCTTTGGATCCAAAAGGAAAAGAGCATGCCTAATAATACTTGTTTAATGTTAGTCTTGTTATTGCAGAGCTATAACATTTAACATATTAGAGGAAGAGAAAGACAGTTGATATAAAGGAATACAAAAGGAAAATGAAAGATATTGTTTGAAATATACAAACTTAGTTCCAGAAAAATCCTTGAGGATTGTTCATTATGGTGATTGCTAAGAGGCACAGAAAAGGGTAGTTTAATCATGTCAGGGAAAGCTTTCAGGGAAGCTTAAGTTAAGTTTTTTTGTATATGCCTCTCTATAGTATTTTTGCATTGTATTGCACCCGCTTACAAGTCGTCCTCTAATTAAATTGCGAATGCCTAAACCAGAGAATTAGAATCTTCTGCATTTTTGTTTCTCCAGAATCTAGCATAGGCACACCTTGTTTGATCGTGTTTTGCTTTATTGTGCTGCACAGATGTTGCATTTTTTCCCCTCAAATTAAAAGCAATACCCTCCACCAAAACCCACAATATTTCTGAGGTATGCCTTTAGATAGCATTGTCAATAAACATTTATTGGAATAAGGACAAGAAAGCAAGGAAAGTAATGGAGAGAAAGAGAAAAATGGATTTGCTTGGCACATTTCAGGGAAAAAATGGAAATAAATGAAATAAACATGCAGAAAGAAGATTAAAGGAAGGTAAGAAAAGGCAAGAAGTATTAATTATAATTAGATACAGCTGTGACAAAAACCAAAATGTCTTATAGAAAAGAGAAGTTCATTTTCCACTTAAAAAAGTCTGGAGGCAGGTATTTTAGGGCTAGTAAGGGCTTCACAAATTCTTCTTATCTTGCTGCATAGTCAGACTTAGGAAGATGTGGTTTTCACTTCATGATCCAAGATGGCTGCTTAATGTCCTGTTACCATGTCCTCATTCTGGCCAATAGAAAGGACAAAGAGGAGAAGTGCTTACCCCTTCCCTTCAAAGATGTTTTCTGAATATTGTACACGTGACTTCTGCTTACATCTCACTATTCAGAGTTTAGACATAACTACACCTAGTTGCATGGGAATTTTCAAAATGCAGTCTTTATTCTGGGTGACTTCATGCCCAGATGAAATCAAAGACATTATTACCAAGGAAGAAGAGGAAGTGAGATTAGTGAATCAAAGGTGTAAATATTTTTATACGGTACTATGTTTATAATACATGATATTATGTATATTATATATATTAGTATATATATTAATTGAATACCAGGAAAATGCACTTGAAAACATTTTTTTAAAACAAATTAAAGCTGAAGGGAGGAAAAAATGGCAGAGATGATAGAGTCTTTGTTCATCCCTCTTGCAACCCAATCAAACTTTGATGGAAAAATGGAGCGAACAGCAAGCAGAGTTGCCTGGGATCTAGATGAACAGAAGCATGACAACTAGGGAGAGAAATAAGAAATCACCCTGCTATGGTAGAAGGTACGAGGGGGCGAAGATGTGAGGCCACAGGGTCCCAGATGACTGACTGAGACAGAGGCTGCAGCAGCTGTAGCTGGCAGCTCCACACACCTCTTGAAAGGATTGTGTCTGTGAGTGGACTTTCGTGGTGATGGACTTGCTTGCTCTGAGCACCAGTGCTGGGTTGGCTGCTTGGGGGACACCCGGGACTTACAGGGAGACACTGAGGTAGAACGAGGGCCAGAGGTGAGACTTTCTATGGGACAGAAGTGATAATGGTACTCATTGTTTTTCCATTGAGCCCTCCTGGCTCCCAGTGTGGGGACGCAGCACCATAGTAGCTGAGATGTCATTAAACTGGACAATGGAGGTGGCTCCACCCACAGGATTCTTTGAAACTCTGCCACATCCAGTTGTATCCTGGGTGAGTCTGGTGCTCCTTGCTGAGCCAACTCCAAGACCCACATTGATGGCAGCTGGCCTTGGTTTCTGGTATGGCCTCTTGAGGCAACTGTAAACACAGCATCTGTGGATTGCTGGCTGAATCTTAACAGGTGGCCCCAAAGGGGTATAGGCTGGGGTTAAACTTGGCCTTTAGCCGAACCCCTCTCAGGACTGTGCAACTGGACACCTACTACATAAAGCCACTCTAATAATACTAGGAGACAGAGGAGCTTTGCTTAGTACATAGGAAAAAAAAAAAACACAGAAAGTCTTCCAAATGAGAAGACAAAGAAGCAGAAAACCAAATGAGAGAACAGAACAGAGACCCAGGAATAATGGAGTCAAGAAATCTAACAAATGCAGAGTTCAAAACACTGGTTAAAAAATGCTCAATGAGCTTAGAGGAAGTGTAGATGAATTCAGTGAGAACTTTAACAAAGAGATAAAAAAAACATAAAAATTGAAATGGAAATTATAAAAGGGAACCAGTTAGAAATGATAATCTGAGATGAAAAGCATATTAAATGGAACAAATAGAATGAATTAAAAAAAAAGGATCAAATGACCTACATAGAGGGTGGGAAAGCCAAGGACACTCAATCAGACCAGCAAGTAAAAAGAAGTCAAGATTATAATAATAATTTAAGGAGCTTATGGGACACTATTAAATGTAAAAATATCCATGTCATAGGGGTACCTGAAGGAAACAAGACATTGAAAAACTATTTGGAGAGATAATAATTTGAAGAAGTTTTAATATAAAACTTCCCTAACCTGGTGAAGGAAATAACATACAACCCAAGGAAACTCAGAGAGTCCCAAAAAAGATGAACCCAAAGAGACCCACACCAAGACACATCATAATTAAAATGTCAAAGTTTAACTACAAAGAGAGAATCTTAAAAGCAGCAAGAGAAAAGAAGTTAGTTACCTACAAGGGAGCACCCATAAGCTTGGCAGCTGATTTCTCAAAAGAAACTATGCAGGACAGATGGCTTGGCACAAAATATTCAACTTGACGAAAACCGAGAATCTACAACTAAGAATACTTTATCCAGCAAAGCTATCATTTAGAGTCAAAAGACAGATAAAGAGCTTCCCAGACAAAAACAAGCTGAAGAAATTCATCGCCACCAAGCCAGTATTACAGGAAATGTTGGAGGGATTTTAAGAAGAAAAAACATGTATCAAAAACAGAAATAAAGAATGCTAATAACTATGTTTCTATCAACAAGTACCTCAAATGGAAAAGAATTAAGTGCTCCAACTAAAAGAGAGAGTGGCTGAATGGATAAGAAAACAAGACCCCTATGCATGCTGCCTACAAGAGACTCACTTGGAATTAAAAGACACACACAGACTAAAAGGAAGAGGATGTAAAAAGATATTGCCTTCATGGACATAGAGTGTATTGCGCTGAATGAAGTAGGCCAGATAGAGAAAGACAAATACCACATGATTTCACTTATCTGTGGAATCTAAAGAACAAAATAAATAAAACAACAAAAATGAAAACAAACTCATACATACAGAGAATATTTTGAGAGCTACTAGATGGAAGAGGGTTGGGGGGATGATAAAAAGGGCAAAGGGGTTGAGAAGTATAAATGGATAGTTATAAAATAGAAATGGAGATACAAAGTGTAGTATATGGAAAATAGTTAATGTGATAATAAATATGTAAGGGGGGGAGAGGTACTAGATTTAGTGGGCTGATTACTTGGTGAGTTATATAATCTCTAATCACTATGCTGTACAAATGAAACTAATATTATTGTATGCCAACTATAATTTAAAAAAACTCATTGAATTGTATAATGTAAATATGAGCAACTGATTGTCTATTATATTCAATAAAGATGGAAAAACAAGTTAAAGCTTATTTATTGATTTTCTTTGTAATAGTTTGTTGTTACCTACTGTTAATATAACACAGTAGAGTTTTTTAAATCATAGACTCTAGAGCAGAATGCCTATCTTTAAATTGTGGCTCCATAGCTTACTTGCTATTAAAAATATGTATGCATATATATATATTTATTTGAACATATTTATGTAAAATTCTAACACAAAATAATAGTATATACATAGTTTAGGGCTATATATTTATATCAGCTCAAACAAAATAAATGGTTTATTTTATATTCAAAATGATCAAATATCAAAACTTCACAAAGTAAACCTAATGGTAAAATTCAAATACACGCAAGGAAGGTAATGATACACACCAATTTTAGAATAATAACCGCCTCAGGGTAGGGACAGAGAAGAGATGGGAAAGAGGCTTTTTAATTACTCTATAACAGAAAGCATGTATTGAAAAATTGAGAAGTTTGCTTTCAAAGGGTTGCAGAGAGATGGGATCCGAGTTGAGAGATGGAGAGATAAAATTCAGATGAGGTTTTTGTTGTTTGTTTGATTTTCATTTTATTTTATGTTGAGAGAGACTACAATGTATTTGAATAGGTTGAAGAAACTATTCAGTAGACAAAAGTTGAAAATTCAGTAAGACAGATGGTTAAATAGTCCAAATGTAAGGTGAAGAATCAAGTGGGAATAATTGAGCACGTAGGCTGGAGAGATGGAAGGTTATGATTAATGAGTAGTGAAAGACCGAATATACAAATGGACAATGGTCAAATCACACATAACAATAAAACTCTAACCACAACATGTGTAGCAACGGGGATGGAATGATCAGGATTTGGTCAATGACTGACCCTTTCTGTATTCATTCATTCATTCATTCACGTATTCATTCATTCACTCATTCATTCATTCATTCATGTTTTGGTCCTCCTTTCCAACTCAGAGCAAGAGAAAGCCAAATGTGCTCCCTAAACTAATCATATAAGATACCTCATTTCTAGTTTGCCTGCCTCTAGCTTCCCTGTTCCAACAACCACCAAAGCACACCTGAAGACTTCTCTCTCTCTTTCTCTCTCTCCCTCCTCCACCCTTTTTTTTGCCTTTCTTTTTTCTCTTCGGGGTGATCTTTATTCATTTCCACAGTAGAAAGGTTAAATTCATGATTTTGAAGGTCGACTTATGATCTGAGTGAGAGATTGACGTGGAGTGAGGAAGTCTGTTGAAAGATGAGGCTGTTAAGAAACTACAAAAACAAATTTGGGGTGGATTATCTTTGTAAATGTTTAAACTCAGAAAGTTGGCTGGATTTAGGAGAATATAACTATGGTCAAAAGTGCTAAAGACTTCAACAAATGAGGGAAGTCACAGTAGCAAGAAATGGGTGGGAGTTGAATAAGGATTATGCTGTCTTCATACTACCTACGAGGTAGTACTTCCCGTAAATGCTAGTAGGCTGAGGATCAACAGTGAAAAAGAGTAATTGACTCTGTCCTAATAGTAGGGGAGGCTGGTATTAGAGTAGATGTGTTAAGTTCTGTATTGGGGAAGTAAGAGAGCTATGGAGCCACCGCAAGGTGAAATCTAGTCAAGATTTTGAGGAAGGGGGCAGTCAGAGATTTCTTGGAGGCAGGGATATTCATTTTGTGTCCAGAGGGATGAGTATGAAAACACAAGCATAGAGAAAGTTTCATTGCTTTGATTTTATTTCTGTACTAAGACTTAATTATTATAGTTTTATAACAGATTTATAGTTTTATAACAGATTTCATAAGACAAATTCCTCCATTTTATTCCTCTTCAAATTATTTTGGCTCTTCTTAACCTTATACTTTTCCATATCAATTTTAGAATCGGTTTGTTGTATTTTATGAAAATCTGTGATAGGATTTTGGTTGAGACTGCATAGAATTCATACCTTTTTTCTTATTAAATTCTTCTTATACGTGACTTAAATAGGACCTTTAAATTTTATCTTCCTCAAGAAAGCCTTACCTGACTTCCCAGATAAGGTTAAATTTTCTTGCTATATATTACCACAGCATCCTGTACTCCCCTCTAAGTAACACAGATTAGACTTGTAATTCTTTACTCAAGGCTGTCTTCTGGGCTGGAAAATTCACAAGAACCATGTCTGTTTGGTTCAGCACAATATTCTCTAGCACATAGTCTAAAACAGTTTGTGTTTAAGACACAAATTTTTTTTTATTTAAATAAAAAATTAAGAGATATGTTAGCTAGTAAGAGTTGAAAAGTTGAGGGTTGAAAGGCTGAGGGTGTGAGTGTTTAGCAATTAATGTGTAAGAGGGATAATCCATGGAGTGAGATCCCTGAGGAGGTTGAAGGAGCATTGTAAAGGAATTAGTCTCTGATAAGGACAGGAATGCCTTGTCTATTTAACAGGAGAAAGATCAAAGAATGGTTAGTAGGTGAGAATTAATAGAATTCTCTTCTATTTAAAACATTTTTTTAATTACAATTGACCGTCAATATTATATTAGTTTGAAGTGTATCTGTTCTATTGCCATTACCTATTACTCTTGTCTTTTATTATTTCCAATCTTCTATTGTTACTATTTTTCTTTTCCCTCTAAAGTTAAACATGAGGGAATTTGGTACTAGTGAGGAACAGGAAGGAGGATTGGAGATGTCTGAAGAGTGGAGAAGATCTATGACCTATGATCTATGAAGAATGGGTGTGTGAACCAAATACGGGAGCCAAAGAATTCCTGGGGAAGGTTGAGGATCCAGTGAAGATTGGAGACTATGAATTCGTAGTGGTCTTCAGCACACCAATCTGCACAGTGTGGTTTCCTCCGATGTCCACAGCAGCACTGTCACACATATAGATAATACAAACCATTGGATTGATCCAAGGCTGGAGTTTTTGCCAGACTGGTGCTAGAGAAGTTCAATTGAGCCAATGAGTTCAAAATATTGGCCAAAAGTGGTTATATGATAACCCGTGGAGAATTTATTCGGCAGAATTGGGGAGGGAGTGTGGAACGGATACAATCTCTTACATAAAAGCAGTCTGAGCAGGAGATAAACAACCTCTCAGGGTTTGCTAATGGGTGGGAGAGGGAAAAGAATGAGGTGGATCCAAGGAAAGAGCAAAGTGAGAGTCCAAAGAGAGAGAAAAAAGAGAGGGAAGGAGGGAGAAAGAGAGAGAGACAGAGACAGAGACAGAGAGACAGAGAGACAAAGGAATACGAATGAGAGAGACATGAAAAGAGCATTTAGTCTGGTTTGTGACAGCTTTCTGTTCCGGGTCGCCTGGCTGCATTTCCAACACGTGGGTTCAAGAAAGTCCCCTGTATCTTTATAGTGAATTTTCTTTTTTGGCTGAAGGGAGTTGGAGCAGTTTCTATTTTAAAATAATCTTAATTAAGATAAGGAAATGTAATATAGACTCATACTTCTTATAGCATGTTTTTGTTTTTGTCTTGTGTTGGGGATTTAGGGGTAATATAGACTCAAAGCTGATCAGATTTTCAAGGATTTAGGGCATTTCTGTTAAAACCATCTATTAGTCCTATTGCATAAGGCTCAGAGTTCTGGCAGATGACTTTGGGGCCTCTGGGCTTAGAGTCATCAGCAGGTTTTCCAAAGATCCCTGGCTCCTTGCTTCACTGACCCTGATCATGAGCTGCCAGGACTTTATGCCTGGAGCTGTTGGTGTAGAAGGGTAGCTCCTTTGATTGGCTGAGGATCTTGTCCTAGGAAAAAGAGAATGTGCTATCATGTTTATTCGTAGTGGTTTGGTGGGTGGGGTGGGGGAAAGCAGTGGCTGATGAAGAATGTAATACCCCCTGGGCCAGAATCAGGGTGAAGCAAGTAAGTCAATTAAAATGTAAAAAACCCCAAGTAATCAAGATAAATATTATTTTAATGCAATATTTTTAAAAATTAAAATTGATACAAACTCCCCATAATGAACAAAATATCAAATTTTTAAATAAAAATAGAATTAGTGTTATTAATATTCTTTTTTGTCACAGGCTCCGATATAGCTAAGTACAGCACTGCTTGGCACTACTGCTGAGCAAAGAGAAGGTGCAAATAGAACTACTTTCAGAATACTGTATTTTTTCCCCAAATGTTTGGATAGTGATGATCACAGCAAATGCTAGGATGTCACCTCCACGATTTTCAGGATTATGATGGGTGAGCACTGAACTTTCTAACTTCGTCTTTTGAAAATCTCCTTCAAACACAATCAGAACGAAAAACAATAACACAAACCCCAACTTCAACAAACCTGGAATTATCTATACCCCAAAATCCATGACATATGAAGACAAAAAGCAGGTAACTAAATTAGCAGAACAGAAGAAGGACAAGCTTTGTTGGAGAACACCCTCAAGAAGCAAGACAACTTATCTCAGAAGGGCTTAGGAATTGAAGCCTGTACACTGGAAGGAAAGGGTAGGAATGGGTGTATGGCAATGAGGGGTGTCTGAAAAGACTTAAAAAGAAGCATGTAGCCCTACAAGCCCCTCCCCTACTCCCATCAGTCAGGCAAACATCCCTCCCTCATTCCCACGAGTACTTTATCTGGGGAAAAACAACCTGAGAGGCTTCTGAAGAGCACCAGGCAGGAAAAGCACAGGGGTGAGGATTTCATGTAAGTCTGCATACTGAACTTAGAGTTCTTCAGTTCCTTACCTCGCCGTATGCTACAGTGTCAACAACCAGGCTTATTCTTCCCAGACAGCAGATTAGAGCCTCTTTTTCTAGATACACACAATTTCTAGAGAAAATACCAACACATACGAACATATGGGGGAGCACACCCACTTCCACACCCACAAGCTGGCTAACTGCCGGCTCAATCTAAAAATAAACCCACAAACTGACAAGATCTGCCCACTCACACAGAGCTTCCAATCAACTTTGCAGTGATTCATTTTAAAATCTGAACAAATATCCAAGTATCACCAGATCTTTGAGGAAAGATTCCAACAGTAAAGACCGAGGCTAAAATAAATAAACCAGAAGGGGAAAAAAAGAACTCAGAGGAAACAGATAATGCAGACTATAGAAGAAAATTTCAAAAAGTTAGTATTCTCAGTGAGGTAAGATTTTATACCCATGAAATAAGACTAAAATTCTATCAGAAAAGGAGGAAGGAATGAAAGAAAGGGAGAGAAATGAAAGGAAAGAGTGAGAAAAATTAGAAAACAAAAGGTGCTTTGGGAAATTAAAAATAAGGGTAAAATTAAAATAAGAAATTTAAAAGATTAATTCAGGAGGCTTAATATCTAACTAAAAGAGTTTCCAAAAAGAAAACAACGAGAAAAAAATTATCAAGTAAATAGTGCAAGAATATTTCCCAGAAATAAAGGCCAAGTGTAGAGTTTAAAAGAGCAGATTGAGTATGCAAATAGGGAATTATTATGTTTTACACCTAAAACTAATATAATATTTTATGTCAACTGCATCTCAAAAAAGAAGAGTATATTGAATGTCCAATATAACAAATTTTAAAAATAGCAACACCAAGATATATCAATTTAAAATTTCAAAATGCTAGTGGTATTGAAAACTCTGGAAAATTAAGAGGAATCCCACAGTTTCCTAAATAAAAAAACTTTTATACATAAAGATAACCTTTATAGAAATTAATTATAAAATCAAATATTAAAAAGAAATGATTCTAGAAGTTTTCAAAGGGGAAAAAAAAAGACCACATACAGAAGATGGGGAGTTAAAATAGTATTGAATTTCTCACCAACATTGGTGGTTAGAAGATAATGAATCATTGTTCTCAAAATTAAAATCAAAAAACAACTTTTAACTTAGATATATTTAGACATGCATAGTGTCAAAATGTTTATCTTCTTTTCACCCTTTATTAGCATGCTGTTGGAGGATGCACTCCAGTAACATATGAGAGTAAATTAAGAAAGAGTAAGTAACCAGAGCTAGAACGACTGCTGTGCAGTAATTTTAGAAAGAAATCATATGGGTACAAGTAGAAAGACATCTTCAGGAAGATCTACATGGAGAGGAAATGACAATGGTAGTGTGGAAAATAAAATTCACAGGCATTTTACAGAGGGAGGGGGTGGGAGGAGGTTCTTTGAACTTGGTAGAAGGTTCAAAGAAAACTAAGCAGGAGGCAAAAGGGGGAGTGGGGGGTTCATATCATTGTTTTATACTTTTAGGCTCAGCAGTAAACAATATTTATATGCTAGTGGTATTGAATAAGGAGGGATACCATATTTTCCTAAATAAGTAAAACTTTTTTATATAAATATATCCTTTATAGTAATTAATTATAAAATCAAATATTGAAAAGAATCTGAATGTCCAACAAGAGGGGAATAGTTAAATAAATGTCACTTAATGAAATTTAAATTAATAACATTACAGTAGTTTCTGCACATCAAGGACTAATGACAGAACATGCTTTGAGAGCAGTTTGTTAAATTGAAAGGAGGAATTGAGAAGAGAATGAAAGTTGCTTGTGTGCTACCGTCGTGGGGAACTAAAACTGCCTTGCAGAAATAGCAATCCAAAATAGGCAGCCTTGGAGCTTTGTATTTAGCATTGTCAGTATGGATTGGGAAACAGAAGGTAAATGTTTTGGTAAACTTGTGTCTGGATGGCTTTGGAAGGAAAAACACCAGGGTCAGTAATACAATAATCTCAAAGCACCCTGGAAAGAGATGGATGACTGGGGCAATATTGACCTACCTCAAGAGTGACCTAACTCATTGTGCAGCCTCTGCATACATAGGTTCTTTATTTCATTCATTTATATGATCTCCTTAAACTTCCCTAATTTAATCATTCATTCATTCATTTAATTATTCATTCCACAAATATTTATTTATAGTTTACCATATATTAGGCACTGTGGCAGGTGATAGGGACACAGTATCAACAAGATAGACAGGTCTCATATGGTATCTACTGAAATTAGTGGAGTGTACAAACAATTCAATTAAAGAAATATGTGCTATAGTAGCCAATAACAGGGGAACATAATAAATAGTTAAGAAAGTCTGGAGAAATAATTTTGAAACTGTTAAGGATAAAGATAATGAGAAGTTAGTGAGGTAGATTAAATATCTTATGATGTTGAGCTTGGACATTATGAGTAGCATGTTGTAGTGTATTAGTTCTCAATTTTTAAACCCTAAAATTTGGTGGCTTGAGAAAGAAACTTTTATTATTTCACCGTTTTTGTGGTCAAGAATTTGGAAGTGACTTAATTGGGTGGTTGTGGCTCAGGGTCTTTCACAAGGTTGCCCTCAAAATATTGGCTGGGGCTGCAGGCATCTAGAAGCTTGACAAAGTTTGATTGGAGGATCTGCTTCCATGATGGTTCACTCACATAGCTGTGAGCAGGAGGCCTCATTATGTGAGTTTCTCCAGTGGGCTGCTTGAGTATCTTTGAAATGTGGCCACTTCTCCAAGAGCATGTGATCCAAGAGTGAGCAAGGAGGCCACAATGTCTTTTATGACTTACTCTTAGAAGTCATGCATCGCCACTTCTACCACATTCTATTCATGAGAAGTCAGTCATTATGTCTACACCTTACATAAGAAGAGGAGAATTAGGCTTCAATTTTTTGAAAGAAGAGGTATCAAAGAGTTTGTAAACATATTTTGAAAGCACCACACGCATTTAGAAAAATTACCAAAAAAGTTCAGCATAGAGTGAAAGGAGGAGAGTGATGACTGATGAAGAGAAGACTGGTGAGTGATGACGTTGGAATGTTAGCTGGAGCCAGATTCCTTATTGCCTTATTAATCTTAGTGATTTGGTTTTTACTTTAAGGGCTGTGGAAGGCATTGAAAAATTTTTTTTAACAGCTTTATTGAGATATAATTCATAAATCATACTGTGTATGCATTTAAAGTGTTCAATTCAATGGCCTTTAATATTTTCTCAGAATTGTGTATCCAGTGCCACAATCGATTTTAGAGCATTTTTATTACTCCCAGAAGAAACTCTATACCATTTAGTTATTACCTCTCATTTACCCTGTCCGAGGCAACCACTGATGTTTTTTTTGTTTTGTTTTGTTTTTGTATCTATAGATTTGCCTATTTTGGCCCTTTCGTATTAATGGAATCATATAATATGTGGTCTTATGTGACTGGGTTCTTTCACTTACATTGTTTTCAAGTTTTATCCATGTTGCTCATATATCAATACTTTATTCTTCTTATGGCTGAATGATACTTCATTGCATGGATATACTACATTTTATCTATCAGTTGATAGACATTTAGGTAGTTTTCGCTTTTTGGCTATTATGAATAATGTTGCTATAAACATACATGTACAAATTTTTATATGGATATATTTTCATTCTCTTGGGTATATACTTAGGAGTGGAATTATTTGGTCATATGATAACCATATATTTAACTTTTTGAGGAACTGACAGACTGCTTTCCAAAGTGGCTGCACCAATTAATATTTCTGTTAACAATGTATGAGAGTTCCAATTTCTTCACATCTTGTCAACACTTGTCATTATCTTTTTGATAGCAGCCTTCCTAGTGAGTGTTATGTGGTATCTCATTGTGTTTTTAATTTACATTTCTGTTTTAAAATGTAGGTTTTGTTATCATTCAGGTATGGCAAAGTCAACAGATCAGATTGCCATTGAAAAGATAGCTGTTACACTCAAAGATCCCAAGAGGAAAGGACAAACCAAGCCTGGGATGTAAGAATCTGATAAAGGAGGTGGTTAGGAGTATGGGTTCTGGACTGATAAATTTGCATATGAAAGATGTGCTTGTAGGCAAGTCCTTTACTATTTCTAAGAATTGGCTAGCCCTGGGAGGGGCAGGTACTTTAGGGTCAGCAAGGCTCCAAAATGTCAAAGCATCTGATTGTTAATGATGTGGAACATCCGTTCATGTGCTTATTGGCCATTTGTATGTATTTTTTGGAGAAGCATCTGCTCAGATCCTTTGCCCATTTTAAAAGTTGGATTATTATTTTTTATTATTGAATTGCAATAGTTCTTTATACATTCTATCACAAGTTTCTCATCAGATACATGATTTGCAAAAAATTTCTCCTATTCTGTGGATTGTTTTTCACTTTCTTGATGTTGTCTTTTGAAGCACAAAAGGGAGAGTTTTTAATAGGAATTGCCCAAACCAAATTTACATTTTAGAAAGAATACTGTTTGTAGTATAGCTAATTGCATGTTGGTGAGCAAGCCCAGAGAAGAAAACCCAGTTAGGGGGTCAGTTGCATTGATACAAGAAAGGGATAGCAGTGGCCTGGAATAGAGCTATAGTGAAAGAACAAAGAGAAATGGGGTTTAATAGGAACTAAAATGTCTGGGACTTGGAAATTGATTGTCTATTGATGAGGAGTACAAGAGTGTAATCAAGAGAGAAAAATCAAATGAAGCCTAGGTATCTTTGGGTTGGGCAACTTCAGGACACATTGCAAGCATAATTAAAGGAACACTAGAGATGGATTTTTCTCATATAGTTGGTATTCAAATAAAATTTAAATATATAAATGTCTAACTTCTGCAACTGAAAGGCATATAAACTAAATGGAACATAAATATATTTAATTGTTTTTTATTGAGGGAAACCAGGAGATGATGTTTGGATGCAAAAAATTCATTACCACAAAAAGTTTTTTCTCCCTCTGAAAGTGTTATAATGCAAATTTCCTTTTGATTTTAGACAAACATGATTTGAATATAAGTTGTATTGTTTTTAGCAATTATATGTCACATTTCAGAATTATTACTTAAAAAAATATAAAAAAAGGATTAATTCATTAATACCTTAAGACTTAGACTAGATGAAGGGAAAGAAAGTTTTAAAAAGTGTTTGAAAAAAGTGCTTATTGAGGAGAACTGGGTCTGATTACACATTGATAATTGAGTATGTTGAATACAAAGTTTATCTGAGATATTCAAGAGAAGGTTGCCTAAAAGGCATTTGGGTATATGAATCTGATGCCCACCAGAAACATCTAAATTGTAAATCTAGATTTTTGGTTTCATTTTCATATGAACAGAAATTAAAAATCATTAGAGGTATTGAGATGTATTCAGAGAGTTAGACAGTATAAATAGAAGAGGGTGCCAAAAAGATCAGCCAGAGAGGTAGCAGGAAAACTGGTAGAGTCTGTATGACAGATGTCAAGGGAAGAAAGCTCAACAATGTGAAATATTTTTTTGAGAAGTCAAGCAAAAAATTGTCTATTGATTATAGGAACACAGAGATTAGAAATGATCTTAGTAAGAGGCAGAGTAGTCAAGGTGGAAGTCAGGGTGCAATGAGTTAAAGAGTCAATACAAGAGGAAGAAATAGAGATAGTGAGTATAGAAATAGTTATGTACTTTAATGGAAGGAGAATATGGAATGAGGGAACAGTGTTTGTGATTTGGGAGAGGGCTGAAAAGAAGGCAATAAAAAGATATTAAAAATACAAGTGAACAACTTATGGACTAGATTCTGTAAGACTAAAGACAAAAAACTACACCAATGCTATACTTTACTTAGTAAATCTGTTTCTCACATTGGTATAAGTTAGTATCTAATTATTTTATGTGTAAGCTGGGATTGAATGAATGAGTGAATATATCGTAGATAATGAGAGCCAGGTTTCTCACTGATGGAGAAAGAAGTTATAAATAAGGGAAGGGAAAATGCTAGAATAAACCTATGGTGTTGGATTAGAATCTATGGTGTTCAAAAAAAAAAAAAAAAACTCATGGTTTTTATATATGTCCATGTAAGAATGTCCAGACCTATAAAGAATTTTTATAAGAGTTTACTTGACCCTAAACTGACAATAATTGCCAGGAAGCAAGATCTCAAAATCTCTGGAGCAATTACAGTTTTGCAGCTTCTTTTATGCATTTGAAATTAAGAAGGGAACATAAGAGAGATTACACAAAGGTGAGAGAAAGCAAGGAGGGGATTGAATTACAGGATAGTTAATAAGATTATGTGCTCTCTTTAGGGTGGCTACATTTATTTTGAAGGTGTGTTAACATAGATGCACAGAAATGATGGACAGGTCTTGCCTAAAGCAAAGATAAACCTTTTACAAAAAAATTATATGCCAGAAGCATGACTATGAACCGTGACTACCCACTTAGGAATTTATGATCAGATCACCCTATGAGGTTACTTTCTGTAGAATCCCTTTTTTGTCCACATATTTATCTATCATATATCATGTATATTGATGAAAATAAATATAAATTGTATGCATATGTGCATTAATATACATGCATACATACATAAGCACATACATACATACACACATACATACATTCATACATACATACATACATACATACATACATACATACATACATACATACAATTCCTTAGCTCTGTTTACTAAGAGGGCCTAGGAACAATGATATCCCAGTAGCAATGAGCACATCTAGCACTCAGATTGGTTCCTAAATGACATTCTTTAATAAAAGCAACCAGGGGCTGGGGCAATATGAACCTGGACCATCTTGTGGTACCAGAAAACAAGGTCATGCTCAAAAAGGGAAGTGGACATGTCAAAAGGCCACATAGACTAGCCCGAAGAGCTCCAAATGGCTAAAGTTGAGCAATTTGAGAAACAAAATCAGTAACGATAATATTGAATTATAGCCCATAGAATAAAATACCCATGAGTCCATATTATAAATATAATTAAACAAATAAATTAGAGAGAAGGAACAACTATTCTTTATAGAAAAATTCCAATAGAATAAATGAGAGATATACAGAATCTCTCTTAGGCAAATACAACAGTAATAATTGTTGCAGGCAAGATCCACTGATGGATGGTAGAAATAATGGGTGAAAGTTTGAGGAGAAACAGGATTTTTGCAAAGTCTCAAAGTAACTCTCTCAAGGTATTGATGCAAAAGAAAAAAAATTGTAACATTATTGGCAGATATCAACTTAACTAAGTAAGTAGTCACTTTAATACCATCAGTAATAAGATGTATTGATATAATGTACCCTCTGATAAGATGCATTGAGAACATAGTATCGTTTCTGTGGCATTTTTGCCCCAAATGCATAATTTCAATCTAATTATTAGAAAATATCAGAGAAACCAAACTGAGAGACATTCTACCAAATGACTACTAATCAATACTCATCAAAAGTGTCAAGGTCATGAAAGACAAAGAAAGACTGATGAACTGTCATAGTTTGGAGATGACTACAGAAACACAACTAAAAGCATTATGGGATCCTGGATTGTATCCTGGGACAGAAAAGGGACATTAGGGGAATAATGGTAAAATCTGAATAAGGCTATAGTTTTGTTAATAGTATTGTAACAATTTTAACTTCCTGGTTTTGGTCATTATGGTTATGCAAATCGTTAAAATTAGAGGAAGCTTGAGTGAAGGGTATACATGAGCTCTGTACTATTTTTGTAACTTCTAAAGTCAAACTATTTCAAAATAAAAAGTTTTAAAAAAAAGAATAAAGGTGAAGGGTGAGCTCTGGAGTACAAGGGGAAAAGTAGCCTTAGCCTTAGTTTAGTCTTAGTAGCATAGTTTAGGAGCTATGCCTTTCTCATGGAACCAAGAGGACTGGCAGAAAGCATGAGTGATCATGCAGGTAGGTTTACTGGCTTGTTGGCAGAGAAGACCATGGCTGCACCCCTAATGCCCATCACGGGATCTGCCATAGAGTAGAGACTCAATAAATGCTTATTGAATCGAACAGGCTTGGGTTCAAGTCATGCCTACAATATGATTATATCATTATTTCTAGATATGACCTTAGGCAAGTTACTTACTCAATTTGTGCCTCTGTTTCCTCTGCAACTGGGGATAATAAATCCAGTTGTTGAGTAAGAAATTAATATATATTCACCAAAATCTGTTTCTTTTTTTTTCCTGGGCACACATCTAGATAATGCTTCCCAGCCTCCAATTATGTTAGGCACATACTGACCGGCACATCATATATGTTTAATGAAAGAATGTAACATTAACATGGTCCATTATAAACTTCATTGTCACCAGCTCTTTTTGATCTTGATCCATGATGACATTTTGCTGGTACAGGAGATGGTTAAGACCAAATGAAAATTTCCACTGGATAATTTGTTGTAATGGATATGATTTGTTTTATACAGAAGTAACTGACAATGATTAATACTTCCCTAATTATGAGTCATGGAAAAGTAATGTATTTTTAATTCCTTGATACTGGATAGAACTGGAAGAAAATAATAATCGTGAAAAATTTTGCCAGAGTGCCCCTCCCCACCCCCAGCCCCACTCATCTAATTTAAGAACACACTATTATTAGAAGCTGTGTGAGGGCAGATGGGTGTGTTATGGCTAGAGAATAGGAAGATCGAACCACAGGTAACAAAAACTTGCTGACCACTGAGGTCGGGTTCTCTTAGGTTGTAGTACCTTAGGTTAACTCATCAATTATTAAGATTTTGAATCTCAATTTTTCTAGTTCAGTAATATGGTCAAGTCCATTAAATGAATGAGTTACATGAATTCATGGAATAGTATGCCAATCAATTTCTCGTGAGAATAATATATAAACCAGAATACTGATTTATTAGTTTACAGTGATAAATGTAACCAGAGAGCATATATTCTTATTGGCTGCTTGATACATTCTGTCTTGGTAGGAAAATCTGTCTGGGAAGACATATACTTATCAGAAAAGTTTTCTGGTAAATAGGAATCTGGAGGAAGAAGAGTTAGATGGGAAATCTTAAAGACCAAGGTTATCAAATTATGATAACTGAGTGCAACTATTTTAGTAGTAAGGACAAATTTCTTAAGAGAGGATTTCTTTTTCTCCACTGATATTTCTTTAACATGAATTGAGCTAGAATGGTCTAACTCCTAGCTTCTCACTATCCCATTACCTATCCCAGGGCAGGGTGACATCTGATTGGTAAATTCAGGAAGAATGACCTCAACATCTTGCCTCGTTTCCTCCCTTTTTCTTGAGTAAAGCTGCTTTCAGAGAGTATATACTTCTTCCAGGATTTAAGATTTACTTAGTGCAGTACGTTGTTCAGGGCCAACTTCTTCATTAGTCACAGTGGACATAGTCTAGGGTCCAGAATACTTTCAGGGGCTCTTAAGATGTTTTGTTTTAATTTAAATTCAAAAGAAAAAAAATGAATTTGTAAGTCAAAGAAAATGTTCTAAAATATATTAATATATTTTTATTTATATCAATGCAGTAATAAAATATAATTTAAAAACTTTTTTTTTTTAAATGGAGGAAGTGTCTGTGACCCCACACAAGACAAAATGTGGCTCTATTCTAAACAGGGTGGGGAAGTCTATCCAATTCAGGGGTTCAGGAGACAGGTCAGTTTGGTACTGATAAACTACATTCTCCAGTTAGCTCTTATCAGTTCAAGGTTATATTTGAACTATTATTTACCTTACACTTGTACTTTTTCTCAATTTGGACAGAGAAGAACTATGCGGTTTACTGGCTCCGTGAAGAATCACAGGAATATGCGGTTTACTGGCTCCGTGAAGAATCACAGGAATATATATTTACTGAATCAAACAGAAAAAGACTGGAGAATTTGTGTACTGAGCAGAGCTAACTTGATCAATACTGGTCAATCTCTATCAAAATATTGTTATTTAACTTTCATTTTCCGTGCTCCATGTGGATCAAATCTTTCTATGTTTTAGAATTAGCCAAAAGAAGAATGATGAAACTCATTGACGTCATCCTACAAATCATGATTAATTTCTATTTGGAATACATTTTTTGCAGGAATCTATCCAAGCAAACAATGAGAAATTCCTATTTCCTACCATGAACAAATGTCCAATGCAGGGCATGTTTCAAAACACTCACATACATCTGTATGGGATCCAAAGCAAAATCTGGCACTGTTCCATATATTAAAAAGTCACTTATGTTAGGTGATATTATTACATTCAGATAGCAAGTTGGAATGACAAATGACATTTTGCTAGGAAAATAATTATACTCTATTTTTTTTCCCTAACCTAGTTAATTTGATTTAAACCCCGGATATTTCTTTGAGTTTTAGTTTTAAAGCTGTGAAAGTTTTGGTTCTTGATTGACGTTTTTAGCTAATTTTAATTAAAGAATTTCCTGATAATAAAACTAAAGCATTATTATTTATGAATGAATAAAAACAAGTTAGAAAACATATTTAATCCTTTCAATTCAGTTAGAGAATAAATTAATATTTATCAAGCACCTGATATGTATCAAGCATTTACTTACTTTAATTTTTTTTTAATGTTTATAGCAGCTTTATTCAGAATTGTCAGAACTTGGTGCAACCAAGATGTCCTTCAGTGGGTGATGGATGAATAGTGGTACACCATGCAATGGAGTATTATTCAGCGATAAAAAGAAATGAACCATCAAGCCATGAGAATACATAGAGGAAATGAAAATACGTACTGCTGGTGAGCAAAGGAGACAGTCTGGAAAGGCCCGCACACTGTGTGATCCCACTCACATGTGAATTAGTGCTCCACTTGTGAGTTTACCTGTGCTGGCACCAGCCAGGCTATGCTCCATTCCGGAGGCCCCACACTGGCATCGGCACATACTCCCTGCCTGCGCTCTTTGACTTTGTGGCTAAGATTAACAGGAACTTTTCATCCATACTATCCCGTGTAATCCTTAAAATGGTCTTCTAAGATTAGCCTCACTCCTACTTTCCAATTGAAGAAATTGAGGCTAGGAACAATTAATTACCTTTATAGAGTCCATATATTAATGACATGGAAAAATTGAAAATGCGAATCAAGTTTAAAAACCAATATTATTTTCCACTTTAGGATCTTATTCCTCTTAGTAAAAATAACAATGATAATTATTTGGATCTGTATGTCTTATCGCAGAAAAATTACAACAAAGCTTCTTAAGACTAGGACCATGTCTTATACTTTTACAGTATTCCTAATAAATTCTTAAGGAATTCTGGCTGAGTGAAGAGGAATAACTCCTGGTATTTATATAACGGTATTTAATTTTTCAGTGAGATTTCAATGATAGAAATAAATTGTGTTCTTTGACACCTTAGTATTTACATGCAATTATTCCGATTTACTTCGCATCAGAGATCTTTCATCATCCTATTTAAATTTACCTTATATAAAAAGTGTATAAATGTATATGAAGCTTCTATGCTGTAATTCTTGGAATGTGCATTATGATATCATGCTCATACAAACTATATTGGACTCGCAGATTGTTTAAGGTATTTAATTTACCAATACCATTCTGAACCTTCTATGAATTTTTCTAGGTACTTTTATCTTTTTACTACTGGGAAGAATGGTATAAAATTGATTGTAAAATGATATTTCTAGTTATTGTTTTGAAAACATAGACAAAGAAATGGACACTGCTTTCTGAAAAGGTTAGCCCGAAAGTGTTAACTAGCCCTCGGTCTTGGAAACTCATATTTGGCTGCACTCAGTTATCATCCATGTTCTCTTCACCTTAGGATTGGTGCTCTTGCCCTGTTCCCTCACGCCTTTCCTATCATAATACATACCAGCCTAAATCAAACTAATCATGATCCTCAAATTCTATCCTAATTAGCAAAATTCAAGAATTTGCCTTTCTGGCAGGCCATTACCAAACATTAATTGAGAAGTTTCAGTTCTTAGGTAGGGACTGAGAGGAAAGTCTAGTAGGTGGAATATGCTACTTGGCTCGAGGCCCAGTTTATATTTTTCATCAGCAAATAACACCTTACCTTAGGGTAATCATCTTTCAGAATGCCCTTGAACTTGCCCACTTACCCTCTCACAACTTGAGGAGTTAAAAAAATATATCATGAAATTTAAGAACCCAAATGAATTTCATTATAAAGAACTTCACATTTTACTTTAACAAGCATTTACAGAAAACTTACTATAATAGTTAAACCTTTTTAGATGCCACAATGAGAAAACCACTCAGGTTAGCTTAGGCCAAAAAAAGGAGAAATTTATTTTATGAATATAGAAATGTCTTAAAGAAACCAAGGAGAGGGATGCAGCTAGCTGGCCCCAGGAAAGACTAGAACTAAACCAGTGAGAACCCAGACACTGCTTTCTCTCCATCCCTCCAATCTCTCTGCTGCTCAGCTTCATTCTTTTCTCTACGATAACTTCCCTTGCTCCCCAGGCCTATGCAAAATAAAATTCCCCCAGCTCCTGAATTAACCTCAACCAGGCAAACAGGCTTTGTTGCACAAAGAGACTGAATCTCTCCAGAATCCCAAATATTTTATGCTTACTTAAATGGTATTTTTAAAAAAATAGCAAACGGATTCCTTTGGTTCAAAAGAGGTACAGTGAAAAGTCTTTCTAGCTTTCCTCTAGCTGCCTAGTTTCCTTTCTCAAAGGTAACCAATGGTACCAGTTTGTTTCATCTCCTTCCAGAGATACTTTGTATATATATGTAATAAAATACGTCTATCTACCTATTCTCCTCATTTTTGTACACTAAAGGCAGTATTCCATACATACATTTTTCACTGAGCAGTTTATCTTGAAGATTACACAGTATCAGCAGAGTGCCATTATTTTTTTTTATTATAGGATTTCACATTTTGATGCAACAGACTGCATTTAACCAGTTCCCTACTGATAAAAATTTAGGCTTTTCCATTTTTTTTTTTTGCTATTACAAATAATTTTGCAATAAAAAAATAGGAAAAATATATACTTTTTTTTTTTTTTTTTAGGCCAGGCAACCCTTGGTTGACCTCACAGATTGCAAGGACCTTGTCAGCTTACAATCACTTATTTATTTTTTTAAATTTTATATGACTACAACACCTGGTCTTCCTAGGTGGTCTCCCATCCAAGTTCTAACCAGGCCCAACCCTGCTTAGTCCAAGATCAGACAGGATTGGGCTTGTTCACAGTGGCATGGCCATAGACTATATATACATTTTTAGAGTAATTTTTTTTCTGTGAGCTGTCTTTTTTTATGCTTTGATCTTTTTTTTTTTTTTAATCTATTGGGTTGTTGGTCTTTTTCTTATTGATTTCTAGGTGTTTGTGTATTAAAGAAATGAGTTCTTTGTCTCTGATATGAATTGCACTTTTTGTTGTATATTTATATATTGTCTTATGATTTTACCATGGTGCTTTTTGTTTTTGTTCCCATTCTAAATTCCCAGTAAGGGGCTAATTGGGTAACGACTCCCACCCTTGGTTAATTAACTGCAGCCAGGAAAGCAGAGTCACTTTTTTATACCCTAGAGTCCAAAGGAATGGGGGCCGGTAAAACTACAGGGGAAATTATGAGCTAAAAGCAGTTTAAAACATTTCAATGTATAGAGAACACTTTCTAGTCATTGGGGATGTATCTCCTTGAATAGGAGAAAGAGCTTACAGTTTTAGTGAAGATACAGACAAACATAATAGTCCTCACTGTGAGTGAGGAAGGGAGGTGTGTATATACAAAATTGCTGTGGGCATAGAGGAAGAAGGTGTTCGTTATGTTTGGGGCATCTGGGAAAACTTTTTGGAGAGAGGACATTTGAGCTGGGTTTGTAAAGATACAGGTAAGTGAAAACGAATGACTAGGTTGGCCGATGGCTGAACATCATTGGAAGTAGCATGTATTAGAAAGTGTGATTGTCGTAAATGGAAGAGTAATGTGATAGGTAAGGTTACAGGATATAATGTTTCCTTATTGGCAAATGACATGAAACCTTACGGTAATTTGAAGTTAGAGCTACCACAATATGCTTCTGGATTGAAGTATGCCTTCCTGTAAAAATTCCTCACAAAGACACAGAATTATAGTTGCTATCATATTCACAGAAGGATTATTCTAGGCACGAGGAAGTTATCCTTGCCATTTTACAGTTCTAGTTCTCTTGGGGTTTTGTTGTACTGTGGTTTTGTTTTTAATTACTCTTTTTGGCAATCCAATCTTCGCCCTTCCCTGTCATGTTTGGAGACTGCCTCATGCCTGCCCACTCACATATGAAGAAATTGGGTAAAACAAAGATAAGTTTCTCAAGAGTATCTCTCAGAGGATCTAGGTCTGAGTTCTAGTTGAAGTCCATTACTGTAGGAGGAGTGGTGGGATTTGAAAGCATGGGTTGAGGGGATTTGGATTTTACCCTCAAACATACAGATGAGTGTTTCCTCCCAAAGTCACATAAAATCATATGTTCCGAGGTACTCTCCATAAATAAAGCATTTTTGGTCATGTAAGTTTGGAAATAATTAATGCTATATCCCTCTCTTATGGGTTCATAATGCACGTTGTCTCTGAGAATTTATTCAAGAAAAAGCAGAGTGCAATGAGAAGCCCTTCAGTTTAAATGTATTATTTACCCCTCATTTATGGATTTCCTCATATAAATACTCATTATAATTTTGAGAAAAGCTAATATAAATAGTGGGGAGCTGTAAAGTTTCTGAGAGATAGATTTGGTTTTCCGTGAAGTTTTCACTCAGCCAGTAATGCCATCATTCTCCTAATTTTTTTTTTTTGAGTTTTAGTTGTTTGTTATTGTTTGGTTTTTCAATAGTAGATTGACTTTTCCCACTCCCTCCAGCTTTACTGAGGTATAATTGATAAAACTGTATGTATTTAAAATGTGTGTGGTAATTCAATATACTTATACACTGTGAAATGATTACAATTAACATATCCGTCACCTCACATAGTTAATCTTTTCTATGTGTATATGTGTTGAGAACACATCAGATATATTCTCTTAGCAAATTTCAATTCTAAAAGTTGTCTCCTTTTTGTAAAAGTTTTTAGTATCCTATTCCTTCCCTCAGGATATTTGTTTCATTTTTTTTTTAAACAAGCATTTTTTTAGATACATAGATAAATAACTGCAAAAAGAAAATTAGCTTTCCATGATTGAGTTAGCTAAAAACTGCAAATCATAACTACCTTCCATCTATTGAGCCTCCCTTTTATGTGCTTTCATTATTTTAATTAATTAGAAAGTAGAAAATGAATGCATTTGAGAATTGAAAAAATTGAGTTTGAGAGGGCCTAAAGTAATTTTCGCAAGGCCACAGAGCTTGAAGCTCCTGTTGTGTTAAAGCAATCATTTATAAAGATAAGCCCATTGATACTTATTTATCTTAGATAACAATATCACCCACTATCCAGTTTCTACCAGATTTAACATTGAAAAACACAGGAGTTTCAGCATATGCTAGTCCTATTTTCTTTTGGTAAAGTTCTTGCACAATGCTATTTAAGTTTAATTGGGAATGAAAACAAATGCTTATCAGATATTATAAGGAAAAGAAAAAAATCTCGAGACAGATTTGCTTTTGATTTGCCATATGCTTAGTCATAGAGTAATGCTTACTCATTCTTTCACTCAGCAAATATCCAGGGAGATTAATAAATAATTATAAATAAACAGAATATTCCAAGTCAAAATCAAAATATAAGAATGCAAAGGTGGCATAGACTGTTTTTGATTGGGAGGAAATCATGTTTATGTTCTAAACACAGACAAGCAATTTAGAATTTAGACGTTACATAGACCAAAGATGGCTTCACACGAATATAGATTTATTTATAATGCATTGGTCATTTTATTTACAAAAATCCAAGACATTTTCCAAAACATAAACTTTATTATTTCCTTAAAGATCAGCTGTTCACCTAAAGAAATGCCAGGTTTTATCTTTATTCAAAGGGTTAACTATTACGCATTTCGCCATTCTTCACTATTCTGGCATTTTAGAGAATTAAATATTATACTAATTGTAACATAATCAATTGGAAGATTACAGAGTATAATGTGATTGGGATAGCACCTTGGTATTTAAGGTACAAAAAGATACCCAATAATCCAAAGATTCTTAAATTTCTTCTTTACAATTGAGATACATGGTCTTGAATGAGATTGAGGATGATAAACAATCCATTTATCTAATGTTTCAACCTAATGTTGATGTGTTGTACTTTGAAAGATGTGTTGTACTTTTCCCGTTGACTTAGAATTTAAACCAATTAAGGAAGGAGGAAATCTTGATAAATATTTTAAAAGGCAGGATGGCATTGTGAATATTGTGTAAAGATTGCTTTGTTCTTCCTTTAAATCAGTCTTTTAGAACTTTATAGTATTGATGTTTTCCTTTTATTGGTGTAGTGAGCAAACTCAAAAAAATATTCAGTCTAGATGATGTCCTGGTGGCTTGAAATATATTTTCCAACATTAAGAACACTTTACTTCTTATCGTTCAGACTTACGATGTGATGAATCCATTAACAATGTTCAAAGGAAAATCAAGATTTTAAATGCCTGTTTTTATGATCATGGTGAACATATTTCATGTGAAAAAAATTAACATTAATTTACTAGATATTTAAAATAATTTCTAGAGCTTATTAAAATCACAAGTAAAGTCAAATTTGCAAGTTCCCTGAGCAGCCAGAATCAATTTATTCATAAGATAAAGTTTAATTTAGCTAACTTGACCTCGTTATTTCTTGCCTATGCCTCTGGAAATTCTGACAAACTGGAACTGTTTCCCAGGGTTGATATGAGGTAGACACTGAAAATTCTAATATTGAAAACAATCATTGTGGAGAATAAACCTTTTTTTTTTTTTTTTTTTTTTTTTTAATGCTGTCTCACTTACACAAGCTGCTTTATAACAATATATCCCAGAGCCTCATTCCAATTTTGGCTTGAGTGCTCCTGGTTTGCAACCTGCCTTTTTAGTGTGTGTTTAATAACTTTTTATTAATTACTACTTCAATAATTCATTTGGCTATTTCTGAACCTTTGACAGGTTCTTTCATTTCGAAAGTGGCATAAATCACACTATTAGTTTCTTTTAATGGCTGTTCAGAGGCAGAGTTAACATTAGGTTCTCAGCACTAGCTATTTATATCTTGAGATTCTGGGTACTTTATTAAAGCTTTTGCTGTTTTAAAATTAATAAAATTATTAATAAAGGTGTTTGCATTGTAATTTCTTAACATCGGGACTCGGGATCTTAAAAAATACTGCCGCTCCCCCCCCCCAAAAAAAAAATTGTACAAAAGGCAAAACCCCTTTCCTTTGACTTTTTCTGTGTGGTAGGTTTCATAAGAAAATTTACCATCCCGAGGTCCCTGTTTAAATTTTCCTGGTTTCCAAAACAAACACTAGAATTTTTCACTGTGTGAGATGTTTCAATTAGACCTAAATGAAGGTAAAATATGCATCTGCAATTTATCCAAATTTCCACTGTTTAAAGAAATTACAATAATAAAATTAACATCTAGTCTGTCTCTGTGATGCAAAGGAATACTTTGTCAGGAGGCTATTTTCTTTCTTTTAAAAACACTGAAGGTGAAATAAAAAGTAATTGCAAAGGGGCGGGGGGAGAAATAGAGGAAAAAATAAATCCACCACTGCCGCCGCCGCTACCACCAGAAAGCAAGGGTGAAAAATCTGTTTGAAAAAACTGAACATTTCACGTCAGAACACAGAAGAAACAAACCAAGGAAAGCAAAGTAAAAAATGGAGCAGGGCTGGCGGACAGGCTAATAGGTCAGCTATCGCTAGAAGGAAGAAAACATCCTTGTTTTCCACGCCACCTGAAAATTGAAGGTCTAAGGGGGACAAAGGTCACTGCCTGCTCTTCTACATGCAAACACGCACACGTTTTTGTGCTTCCGCCAGCGTGTTCAGACCGCATGTAGTCATCGCCGGTAGCAACCTGACATTCTCCCACCCTGCCGCAGCGGCCGTCTCTTTGTCTACCCGCTCGGAGAAGGCCGCGCGGTGTCTACCACCCGAGCGCGCAGAGGGGCCAAGGGCCGCGCGCCCGGAAACCTCCCGCGGGTGTCGCCGCGTGCGCAGAGGCGGGGGTCGCATGCGCGCCGGTGCCGCGGAGGCCGGAGTTAACAGCCAGGTTAGGCAACGTGCTTTGGCCCGCGGTCCCTCCCAACTTGTAGCCTGGACTGCGCGCTGGCTAGCCCGCCTCGACCTGCGAGTACGACTTTTTTTTTTTCTTTGAGGGGGGAAGGGGTTGGGAGAGAATGAGGAGGTTTAGAAACAGCTTTGGTTCACCGCGCCTTTTATTTAGGCAAAATTTCGGGCCCTTTTTGCCTCATTCACCAGCGCAAAACGGCTACCGCCTCACCGAAAACCCGACGCAGTGAAAAGCGCTTGGCCCTCCATGTGACACCTCCCTGACAAGGAAAGGGGGAAACTCGTATGGCTTTCCCGCGGGCCTATTTTGGTGGGAGGAGGGAACGGGTCTGGTGCGGCAGGGCCCACCAAGCCGGGACTCTTATCTCCTGAGAGCGCGTGAGAAGCAGGAGCGCCCGTGGGCCCGGGTCGCCATAGTGGCCCGGCTGGGCGGGCGAACGCGCCATGGCGGATCCAGGGGACGAACCAGAGGTCGCGGGCGGGGTAGGGGTAGCTAGCTGGGATGGGGGAGGCGGAGGGCGGCGACCCACCTGGCCGACGTGGCAGCCTTTCCGTACTCCGCGAGACCCCTCCCCATTCGGCCGCCCACCCGCCCTCTCGCGGCCGTCAGCTGAGAAGCTGCTTTTCTACAGCTGGACGGAGAGCGGCAGTGTCTCCCCGCTGGGCGCTAGTCAAGAGACCCTCCCCCGCCCCGCCAATCCCGCGACCGCTGCTGTTCGCGGGCCGAGCGCTGCTCGAGAGAGTGCAGTGGCTGCGGGAAAGGGGTGCAGACCCGCGGCTCTGAGTTGCGCACTCGACGACACAGCCCCGGCGTCGACGCCAAGAGCAGGTAAAGGCGGCGGGTGGGAAGCAGGACGGTGGATCCGGGGTGAGGGCCCTGGAGGGACGGGATCCCAGGGCGCGGAGTGGAAATCCAAAGCCTATGCAGTAGCGGGCGGCCTCCCACTGAAATCGAAAATTCCAAACGGGGGCCGACGGGGCCGACGGGGTTGGCGGGACCGGCGCAGGCCTCCAGCCCGGCCCGTGCAGCCTGGACGGAAGGGAAGTGAGGCGTCGGCGAGAGGAGGGCCCTGGAGCGCAGCCCGCGGCCACGGCCGCTTCCTCGGCCTCCCGGTTCCTGGCAGGCTTCCGGGTCCCAGACACGCCCCTCTTGCGCCTTGGGGCTTTTTTTTCTCGGTGGGTTTCGGCTGGGGCTTCACCTCGCTCGGGTCGGAGCGTCTTCGGTGTTTCCCTGGCAGCGCCTTTTTGGAACTTTGGCCCACCCTTCCGAGCACGTACTCCTAGCAAAGCCATTTACTTACTCCTTCAAATCCAAACAGCCTTTTACTCCAGACACGTTCTGATTTTGGCTACTGCGGGGAGACATTATCAGTCCCTGATATTTGTGCCTCTTCGACCCTGATCCCCATCTTCCTACTCCATCGCAACTTAGGTCCTCACTGAGACCCTCCTTGAACCGTGCTGTCATCTGGATCCTCTCCGAAATGTCTTTTTGGAAATCCGTTTTCCATGGAGTGAGTCATCAGCGGAAGCAGCTTATTCCTTAGGCCTTTTTGGTTAAAACAGTCCCCCGCCCCACTCCCGAAAGAGTAATTTTTTAAAAAGTGTAGATGCCAGGTCTAGCTCAGTGTTGTCTTTAAAAGATTTTCCTTTCGGCAACAATCTTTAAAACTGGGGTCTGAGATTCGTGGCACCGACAGGTTTGTACACATTCTCTCCATGCAGCGGCTATAATGTCTCCATAGCACAGTTCTGACTTAAAGGCAAGATTGGCTGGTTTTCCTACTCCACATCTTTAAGCCAATCAAGAAGCGAGTCTGGCCTGGAGACTGGTTAACTCAGAGAAGGCGGAGGGTGGTTGAGTTCAGAGAAGAAAATCATAGAGATCAATCAACCTGGCCTCTCACAAACCATTGATTTGCAGCTGTTTCTCTTCTCCCACTTTTTTTTTTTAATGTTATTTTTTCATCCCAGCATCAGCCTTTTCGTTCTCGTTTTTATTTAATTGTTTTTTTCGCAAACACCAAACTCTTTTGTAACTCGTTTTAACTCCTTCAGTTTTAGTGAAAGAACCCTTACATGCTTGAAATGTAAACATCATGTGTTTTGTGTTTTGATAATCAGCATTGTTCAATTTCCTTTTCTTGATCAGAAATTAAATCAATTTTTAGTTCTTATGCCAGAGCCTTTTATTATTTAAGTGGTTGTGCTAGGATGGGGGGCTGCAATGTTGGGAAGACTAGGAAAGTAATGGCTGCTTTTCTACAAGGAGGCTGCACTTTAGTTCATGAAAAATAGACTAAAGTATAAAACAAACTCCAGTACGAATCAGCATATAGTATTTGTGAATGTCAATTTGTGTACGTGGTGACTTTAGTAGTTTTGAGAAAGGGTAAACTGGATGGGAGTACTGGACTTTGTAGAAAAAGTGGGTTTATGATAATTTTTTTTTTTTTTTATTAAAGTAGGCATAGTATCTTGTACATAATAGAGGCTAAATTTTTTTTTTTTTTAGTGCAGGTGCATTTTTTAACGGGATTTTTCTTGTTTTAAAACCTGTTTTCATGATTATGGTTTTGCATGTCTTTTGATAAGCAAAGCAGTAACCATTTAACAGCCAGTGTGAATTTTAAAAAATAGCTACCATCTTTGCTTTTCTTTCCTTCAGCTTTTTATCTGCAAACTTAGTGTCATGGGAAGAATCTCAGTTTGTGAGGTCAAGCATCGAATCTTAACAGATCATCATTAAATGCCTTTAGAAGGAGTTTATATTAAGAATTAAAAAGGTTGAACTTTTTAATTTTCTTTTGTAGTTATTTGATTCCCCCCTTCCTCCTTAATCCCCCTCCCCCACTTCCACCCCTGACCTATGGATGTTGTGGTTTCCCCTTAAGAACTGGATCTCTGAAGGCGGAGCATCTCCTTCTACACCCTTGCAGTGTGCACCAGGGGCCTGGTGCACCGGGACCATGTGGCTCCACCTGGGGTGCGAACCCAGGACCTTCGCGTAAAAGCTGACGTGCTAACCACTACACTATGGAGCCACCCATCATTTGATCTTTAATTGAAATATTTTCCTTGGTAGTTCTTAACTAGCTGGGCATTCCACTGCATTACTGTTGATGTCATCTATGATGTCATAAGGGTGACAGCCATCAACATTGCAGCCAATAGACTGGGCAGTCTCTAAGATCTCTTTAATGGTTCCAGAGAGTTTTCTCGCTAAAGATTGGTGCTGCATCTGTTTGGCAGGGTTGACAGTCTCATCAAAACTGATATTTCCACTGTGCTTAATGTTTTTTTGTTTGTCTTTCGGCGATTCTTTGAGGGCTTTGATGATCAAGGCAGAGGCAGAAGGTACTATCTCAATCTGGGCCTGTTTGCTTTGAATTGTCAGTTTCACTGTAATCCTCAGAACCTTCCAATCACCAGTTGCTCTGGCAATGTCATCACCATGATTTTTTGGAGACAGGACTAGGGGGCTGATCTTGGGGGCATGGCAGATGTAGGCTGACTCTCCTACTGGTGCACCTCAGGTCAAACTTCAGTGGCGTGGTGGAGGCAGCTAGTGTTGGGTGAACTTGGATTTCGGATGATGGAAGAAAGTTACACCGTGGCTTCCTGCCAGCCAAAAACTGAAAAAAAGAAAAAAAATTAATTAAAAAAAAAATTTGTTATGTGAGGCAGTGAGTATGCCAGATGTCATTAACATCTTTATCACTGTCACTCTCATAGTAATAAAATGTCTACCTTTTATATATCTGTACAGTAGTCCCCCTTATCTGAAGCTTCAGTTTCTCCGTTTTCAGTTACCCATGGTCAACTATGGTCCAAAAATATTAAATGGAAAATTCCAGAAATAAACAATTTATAAGTTTTAAATTGCATACCTTTCTGAATACTTCACTTCATTTCATCATGTAGGCATTGTATCATTTCACCTCACAAGAAAAACGAGTACAGTATAATAAGATATTCACGTATCTTTTATCACAGTATATTGTTATAATTCCGTATTATTAATCTGTGCTTAATTTATAAATTAAACTTTGTCATAGGTATGTACATATAGGAAAAACATGCTATATATAGGATTTGGTACTATTTGCAGTGTCAGACATCCATTGGGGTTTTGGAATGTATTCCCTTCAGAATAAGGGGGGGACTACTGTATTGGTTTGTCACCTGCTTAGTATTTCAATTTGCTTATATAAAGTCATACAGATTTTAATATTACTCTGAATTTTAATTTAGAATTACTCTGAATTTTGAATTTACTTTTAAGTACCTTCCTAGCCACTGTACTAAAGTCTTTAATGTGTGCCTAGATGGAAAGTTGGCAGACTGTTGGGAGAACCTCAGCATTGATTAGATTTCTGGATTTCTAGATTGAGGTTAATCAATTTGTGCTATTCAGACTCACATAACTTCAGAAATTAGAAGAGCATTTTATTAATTTCCATGGGGAATAAACTGGTTAAGCTAGGTAGGTTTTTGTGACTGTTAGTGGAATTACTGAATCAAAGAACAAACACGTTGCACTTGCCTGAGCACTGGCTCTGGGTATGTGAATTTCACTAAACTTTACTAGACTGATGGTGAGCACTATTTTTCTAAATATGGATTGTCTGTTCATACCCTTTAATTATCTATTGGGTCTAACTTTTTCTTAAAGCTTTGAGCAAGGCCTAAACATATGGTTATGGTTTCTTCTTGAAAGTATTTTCCTCTAATTTACTGTTCTAGTTTTTGGTTACTTTTAGTTGTCAGGAGTTTAAAATGTTCATATGTGAATCTATCATTTTTTTCCATTATCATTGCTTCATACATCCAAATTAAGAAATTTCATTGTTTTATAGATGTGATAATCAGTTTTTTCTAATATTTTAAAAACGAACTCTTTAATCAGAATTTATTTTAGTATAAAATATGATGCTACCTTAACTGTTTTACAAATGAATGTTGTCATTTTAACACTATTAATAAATTCTCTTACCTTCTTGTTTTAAGAAAGCCTAGCTTGTTACATACAAATATTGAGATATAGTTGGCACTCTTTCTGGACTCTTATCTTTTCATAATAGTTCTTCCATCTTTTATTGGCTTTTTGTAGCTGTACCATTTAATTTTACTGTTACTTTCATAATATGCTCTAATAGTAGGGCGAATTTCCCGTTATTTTTTTAAACATTTTTATATGTTCTTCATTAATTTAAGAATTAGTTTGGGAGACTGACATGAGTAATAGTTAAATTTTCTGTCTGAAGCAAGGCATCTATTTTTTAAAATTCTTTCTGCCCTTGAACTTATTGTTTCTTTTGTCTGGAGTGTCTTCACTGTTTTCCCTGTCTTCCTCCCCCTAAACTGTCTGCTAACCTATTTCAAAATTTAGGTGATATTAATTAGTATTCCTTTCCCTAGGAGAAATATCACTCTTTGTATTACTTCTAAACCTTCAATGTATTTTCATTATGCACTTATTGTTTATTGTGGGAAAGGGAAAAATTCCCCCCATTCCTTCCTGTAGTTCTTTTGGCTGCTTGAACGATCGAATAGACATGAGGGAGATTGACAAGAGAAAATAAAATTTAATTTCATGTGCAGGGGAACTCCACATACATGAGAGTTATACATGAGAGGTTGAAATATAAAAAGGGAAAATGAGGTATATATGACATTCTGAGTTAAGGATGAGATAAGGCACCTTGGAGTTTCAGAGTATTATTTCAAGATGATAAGAACAGATGTTCAGTAATTAGTAGTTTGCCCTGCCATATATATAGGTCATAAGAGGTTATTTTTGATAACCTCTTATCATGGACAAGGCCGCTACTTCAAATTCATAGTAGTTAAGGGATACGGGGCAGAAGTTTCTCTTGAGTCCATAGTGTCTCAGTTGCCTTTAGCTCAAAATAATCCACAATACTGCATGAGCACATTTTGAGGTGGCTCTTTATGAACCCCTAGACTATATTGAGCTACCTCCTCCCTCTAGTAACTGTGAGCTTCATTGAATCTTAACTCATTTTTTTTCCCTTTGCCCAACACTGGTCCCAACACTAGGTATGTAGGTATTAAATAAATATTGGTGTGAATAAAGGAGATTTTACTTTTAAATATATTTCTGTCTATAGGCTGTTAATTCTATAATCTCCAACCAAAAGCCATTTCTTATAGGTGGACATATATCATTTATGTTCATGACATGTCCATTTGTATACTTCCACACACACACCACAAACTCAGTGTATCTGAAACTAGTTATCAACTTTCCTTCTCCCATCCTTAAACTAAAAATCTGAAACAAACTACCTATTTTCTGTCATCTTTCTGTGGGAAGATTAAATGAGATACGGCACACGTGTGGTAAGAATTCAGTGAATAGTAGACACTGCTAATAACTTAGCAGAAACATTTCCTTTCATATTCTGGTTGATCATTGAACCCTGTTGGATTCTTTCTCCTTCGCATCTCTGGAATCTCTGCCTTTTCTTCATCTCCAAGACAACCATTCTACTCCATGGTTAGCATCATCTCTCACCGGAATGGCTGCAGTAGCCTCCTAAGTAGTTATCCTCCTTCCAGTCTTGGATTGGACATTCAGTTTTCCCACTGTAGCCAGAGTAACACATTTGAGCATGTAACTCCCCTACCAAAAACTTTTTTTGTGGCTTTTAATTGCTTTCAGGAAATGTCTGAACTTCACTTGGCTTTCATGATTTTCATGAAATGGCTTCTTTTTACCTCTTCAGCTTCATCCTTTGTCATTTTCCCTTCACCTCAGTGCACTAGTCATATTCAGTTACTTGCATTTCTTCCTTAAGATGCCAAGTTAGTTAAATCTAGGCCTCAGTACAGAAGCTTCACTATATCTGAAATGTGTTTCCTGTTTCCCTCCCTTTGGTTTTGTTAACTCATACTTGTTTTTCTCGTCTCAGTTTAGGTTATACCTCTATGGGGAAACCCTCTTTGATACCTCAAGGGTTGGTTACTCATGCCTTCCAGATATTTCCCTACATTCTCTTACGTTGTAGTTGCTTGCTTATTTATCATCTTACCATGTACATGTTAAGGTGAAATGAAAGATGAATTGGCTATCTTAAAAAATGATGTGATTTGCAGTTATATTAAAAAAGGAATTAAATAGTAAGTTTGGGGTTTACCTAGTAGGAAAAGGAAAGAAAGTTTTATAAATCGGGAAAGGCATACTGGGTACACCCTTTTACATCTTCAATTAAATATATCTTTTGACATATAATTTTCATCTATTCAGATTCTCTATTAGGATTTGTTGGATTGCAAGTAACAGAGATACAGTTTGAAATAGCATATGGAGGAGAAAGTTACTGGTTAAATAACCATATAACAGAAATCATATGGGTAGATATGGCCATAAGGAGTTAAGGTGGAAACTTGCCCAGAGTTCCTTCCTATACTTAGTCTGTGCATACTGGCATCATTTTTCCTACTATGGATGTCCTTTACATGGTGGGGACCTGGTTCCTGGAAAGATCTGGTCAGATGCCCATCCTTTAATCAATTCCTACAGCAGAGGGGATGAGGCACTATGTTTAGTTCAGCCTAGGTCACGTGATATGCTCATGTATATGGCCAGGGATCTGTTAGCAGAAAACAGACCCCTAGTAGAATAAAGAAGAAGGAGAAGAACTTGTGGGCAGACATAAAGAATATTTATTATAATTCTTAATCACCCTTCTGATTATAAAATTATTTTCCTAGGTACTTTATTTGTGGGAAAGTATATCTGGACCTGAAAATTCCATGTACTGAAGTGGTAAGTCCAATATTTTAAAGAACTGAATTGGCTTTTTCTTTTGTGCTGGCATATAACAAGTATTTATTGAGCTCTTGTTAAATAAGACATCTACAAGATGCTTATGCTTATAGGCTAGTAGTCTAAACAAATAAATACAAAAGTGCTAAGATAGAGATATATCTAGGGTACATTGGGAGCTGTGTCTAAGTCAGACTTTGAGATAGTGGAAAATTTTTATGAAGGAAAGTTAATTGAGCCAAGAAAATATGGGTTGGGTGGGGCGGTAGAAGAACTTTGGGTAGAACATGTGTCAGGCGCAGAAATGTGAAATGACTTATTTTGTGTGGTAAACAAATAATTACATAAAGGAGGAGTAGAGAGTCCAAGGGAAAGTACAGGAAGAGGAGACTAGGGATAGGTAAGGGGCCAGATTACAGAAGTTCTTGAATGCTTTGCTAATGAATTGGAACTTGATCTTGAAAGCTGTAGAGTCTTTTAAGGATTTTAAGATGGACTTCTCAGGCTTGAAGTGTCTATGTAGTATCCAAGCAGATATGTTTGTCTGGGAGTTAACTGTATTGGAGTTTGGGAGAGAATTCTTGGCTGGAGTCACAGCGATATTGAAGCCATGTATTTGGATGGACCTAGAAAAAGATGGTGGAAAGGTTGGGGACAGAACCAAGGGAGCAATGACATTATTGAAAGAGTAAGGAGAAGAAAAAAATCAATAAAGGAGACTGGGAAGGGACAGCCAGATAAAAACTAGTAGATGAAGAGGGCAGGTTACATTGGGACAAAAGTCAACAGAAAGTGAGAAGTTGAAAAAGCAATGTAAACTGCTTAAATTTAAGAAACTGAAACTGTATAGGAAATACTAGGAATTTGGTTAGTCTGAATTAAAAATTCCTCCAATCATTAATTATGGGTGGATTGAGAAAATAAAATTTCTGAACAGTTTTTCTAGTACGGGAATTGTCTATTGGAACTTTATTTATTTGTTCGTTTATTTATTTAAGAATTTTTAAAGATAGGAAGGAAATAGATTAGAAGCTTTTTGGTGAGTGGTGGTTGGTAGGAAAGGATGATTTTAGTAGGTGATATATGGTATATGTACTGTTAGTCATATTGGGGAGTACAGAGTACTTAATAATAGTATTTTGCACATTGTTTCTTGAGCTATAAAGATACAGTGAATTTGTTGTATCAGGGGACCCAGAGTTGAAAATTGATTGTATAGTTGTAATTTAATTTTATTCATTTCTCAGGATTTTTATCTATGATTTTCTCTTCTATTCTACTGCTGACTCCATTTCCTTTAAGTGAACATTTTCTTTCCCTGCTAAACAACCTTCTCTAATTTTTTTTCTTTGTAGTTAAACCCTTTATAGTTTTTAAAATTGTGGCAAACATAAAATTTACCATATTAGTAATTTTTAAGTAAACAGTATATTGGTGTTAACTGTATGTGTACATTGTTAAAACAACAAATCTGTAGAACTTCTACATCTTGTAAAACTGAAACTCTAGACCCATTGAACAACTCCTCTTTCTCTCTCCCTTCTAGTTCCTGGCAGTCATCATTCTGCTGTCTGTTTCTAAGAGTTTGACTACTTTAACTCCTCATATAAGTGGAATCATACAGTATTTGTTTTTATGTGACTGGTTTATTTCGCTTAGCATAATGTTCTCATGGTTCATCTGTGTTGTAGCATATGACAGGAATTCCTTATTTTTTTAAGGCTGCATAGTATTCCCATGTGTGTGTGGAGGGAGAGTAGGAGGGAGAAGGGAAGGGAAAGAGAACACATCACATTTTTATTCATTCTTCTGATGAACATGGACATTTTGGTTACTTCCACCTCTTGGATATTGTGAATAATGTTGCAACGAATATGGTTGTGCAAATAAATACCTTGAGATCCTGTTTTTAAATTCTTTTGGCTATATGCCCAAAAGTAAGATTACTGGATCACATTCTATTTTTAATTTTTTGAGGAACCTCCGTACTGTTTTCCATAGCGGTTACACCATTTTACGTTCCCACCAGTAGTGCACAAGGGTTCCAGTTCCTGTGTATCCTCACCAACACTTTTCGTCTTTTTGACAGTGGCCATTCTAAAGGGTGAGAGGTGACATCTCATGATTTTGGTCTGCATTTCTTGCTAATTAGTTACGTTGAGCATCTCATATGCTTGGTGGCCATTTGTATATTGTCTTTGGAGAAAGAGCTATTCGTTTTCTTTGCCCAATTAAAAAAATGAATTATTTTTTGTTGTTGAGTTGTAGTTCTTTGTATGTTCTGGATATTAGCCTAATATCAGATATGATTTGCAAATATTTTCTCCCATTTTGTAGGTTGCCTTTTCATTCTGTTGTTTCCTTTGTTGCACAGAAGTTATTGTTTGATTTAGTCCTATTTTTTTATTTTTGCTTTTTTTCCCTGTGCTTTTGGTGCCATAACTAAGAAATTATAGCCAAATCCAATATTGTGAAGTTTTCTCCTTGTTTTCTTTTAAGAGTTTTATAGTTTCAGGTCTTAAACCAACTTTGAGTTAATTTTTGTATGTGGTATAAAGTAAGGGCCCAACTTCACTTTTTGCATGTGGATATCCAGTTTCTTCAGCACCATTTGTTGAAAAGACTATTTCCTCACCATTGTTTAGTCTTGGCACCCTTGTCAAAGATTATTTGATCATATGTGTGAGGGTTTATTTCTGGACTCTATACTATATTCCATTGGTCTTATGTTTGTCATTATGCTAGTAACACACTGTTTTGATTACTGTAGCTTTGTAATATATTTGGAAATCAGGATATGTGAAGCCTCCAGTTTTGTTGTTCTTTCTCAAGGTTGTTTTTGGCTATTTGGGGTCCTCTCATTTTTTATCCTTTAAGATTTTTTCTTTCATTTTCTTCTTTTTACTTAGAGTAAGTTTGATTGATTTTTTTTTTTCTTCTCAGAGTATATGGATAGATAACTAAATATAACCTCCAAAATATGGAATGTGCTCTGTTTTATGAAAACCTGGCATATTTGGATTTGAAATGTCAAATTAAGGGTTGGAATTTAAAAAGATTTTTAACTTTGTAGAAGTAAACAAACCAGTTTACTTGAAGCATGGAAAATTTAAAAAACTTTTATCAGCAAAATACTTAGACATATAGAAAAGCAAAGTAGTACATTGAACTCATGTATACCCACCTCCTAGATACAATAATTATGAATAATTTTGCTTCATTTGCTTTATATGTATATATGTTTAATTTTCCTATAATATCTAAAAGTAAGTTAGTGATGACAAATAGATTTTTTTTGTTTTTTTTTCTATTTGAGTATTGTACATTTGTGTTATAAATGCATATATTTTAGAACGATAAATTTCATTGAAGGCTTTAGCTTGAAATTTGCTCTTTGAAAAAAATTGTAAGAAAACATTATCTTGAACCTGTATCTTCCAGAGAAAGGATAGTCTCCTATGTAACTACAAAACTATCATTCCTCTCAAAATTATGAATAATTCCCTAATATGTAATATTCGTATCATATTCAGATTTCTCCAGTTGTTTCAAAACTGTCTTTTATTGCTGTGTGTGTGTGTGTGTGCGTGTGTGTGTGTGTGTGTGTGTGTGTGTTTAAATTAAACACTAAATTCCAGTCAAGAGCTACCCCATTGCATTTGGTTGTTATCTCTTAAGTCTTTTTTATTACCCCTTTACCACCCTTCTTCCCCTGTCCCGTGAATATGTTTTTAGCTCTATTGAGAATGTTTGACATTTTATATTGCTAATAATTTTCTCATGGTGTAGTATAACTTTTTCCTCAATCTCCTATATTTCCCGTAAACTGGGAATTAGAGCTTGCGGTGTTTCAGATTCAGGTTAAACATTTTTGGAAGAGTACTTCAGTTAGTAATGCTCTGTATTTATATTGTTTTACATTAAGAAGCATACAACTATTTTGACACTGTTTGATCACCAGGATAAGTTGGTGGTGACAATCATATCATTTTATTGTACAGTTATGTTTTCCTTATTTTGCATTTTACAAGTAATCAGCGACATGGTATTTTGGTACCAGGTAAATCTGGTACCTTTCACCTAATAACTTTATTTTTAAAGTTTTATAATTTTTAAAAATTTTCAGTCTGGAGGCCTCTTCTGTGTGTCTTCAGTTGTAGGACTTCTGTTTAGCTAGACTTCAAGCAGCTCCCAGTGATGGCTGTTGTATAGTTTAGTTGTAATTTCAATGTGGTTGTGAGAGGAGGCAAGCATAGCAGTTACCTACTCCACCTTCTTGACCAAAAGCCTCATCTAATGACTTTAGACTTCATTGATGACTATTGGTGATTCTTGATTAACTCTGTAGTTATGGGTTATAAAATAGTAATTAGTTTTGGATTTTATTGTTCCTTTTACATTCCTTTTACATAGTTTTCTTCTATAAAGAGGTTTTCCTCATTAACTAGGGCTATTTTGTTACCTTGAAATAATGTCTACTTAAAAGGCAGAATAAATCCTTAGTTCTTTCCTTTTAAATAACCATTACCAGAGTGTAATAATCACCTCTAATGATGGCAAATGAGGTTGGTCTTGTTTACTTGTGTGGCTTTCTCTTTGAAATACCATATGTAATTATTTTATAAATATCATATATATTTGACTTTGATTCATTTAAGATTATGGTTTGCTATAAACCCTTTATATATATTACATATGTATATTTTTTATAGTAAGAAGACAGTAGGTTGGAAAATAGGAAGAGCTGTCGAGTTTGCACGTATCAGCTGTGGCCTTAATGAGCACATTGATAATATCCAGACAGTAAGTTTTATTAGTCATAGAGAATGAATATTTTAGACACAAGTTTTCAAACTTTTATTTACATAATTGAATGATTAAAATATCTCTTGTGAGAAGGAAAATATAATTACAGATTTTGTTACTAGAATTTCTCAAAGAGCTTATGGTTGTGTTAAACGTGTTTGATTCAAGAAGTCTAAAGAACTGTATTGTGGTCCTAGTTTCTCTATTTAATACATGTTTTAGTTTCTGTGCTCCTAAAATGTCCCTTCTTGCTCCTTCATATTTTATACATTGTTAGCCATCCACAAATATTATTTATGCACCTATTATGTATGGGACTCTGACTAAGTGCCAGATCGGAGTACATGTCATAATCCATGTCCTCAAGGAATATGGCTAATTGGGCAAATAAGCTCATACAGATGAATATGTCAGTAAAACCAATGATGTGAGGTTCTAAAGTAACTAAGCAAGACTAATACTGGTAGTAAGTAATGAAGGATTATAGAAAGTGTTGAATAATAATAGAGAAATACCCTTTCCTGCCTTTCTTTGGCTAAAGCTGCACATTGTTTATCAACTGGCTTTATCGCTTAAAAATATGTCTCAGAGATCTTTCTGGTTTTTATATACATCTCTTTTCTACATTCTACCTTAAACTTTTAATAGCTCCATTGTATTCCAGAGGGTGATTTTGCTATACTTTATTTAATCATGCTCTTATCTAAAATATTTTAGATGTCTTCAGTTATCTATTACAATAGTTCTTAGGTCTATGTCAGATTATTGATTACCTTAATTTGGTTCCATTTTCTATAAATACTGTCTTTTTAATGACATCCCCTTTGTACTTTGATGAGGTCTAGTATCTGCCTTACCCTTATCATAGCAGTACACTTAAAATTATCTTGTAAATAACTTAATTTCCAGTAAAGATGGATTGTTTTGATTTTTGGTAGCATTTATTTATGAGGGAGATGTTTTCTGTTCTTGTCTGGGATCATGCCATGTTTGGGTCTCATAACTTCCCTATGTATTCCTTATAAAGAGATTTTGTTTTTGTTTTTGTTTCTTTTTTGATGGTATTAGTATATTTTATTGTTAGAATCAGTTTTCTTAGACCTATTTCTAGATGGATGATATTGAGTATTAAATAGACTTTTTCTTGATTGTTATAGAAATTTATTTTCTGGAATTTTTTCCATAAAGGTAAGTTATTTAAAATTACTAGTCATTATAATATATTCATATAATATCCTTAAAATGATACAGGAAATTCTTTTAGTGTTGTGTTAATGATGTAGTTTTTAGTAGAAAGGTTTATTTCGAAGGAGTGTATATCTACTTTAATGGCAGTACTGGCCATTGCAATACCACTGTTAGAGTTTGTGTTCCCTCTGCTATTATTTATATTTATAGATTTTATGTTCACCTTCAGTACTTAAAAAATTTTTTTATGGTGACATTGGTTAATGAAATCCAATAAGTTCCAGCTGTACACTTAACAACAGTAAGGCATATATATGTTTACACTGTGTGTTCATCTCCCGTAGTTAGATTTCTGTCACCACATATTTGAACCCCTTTGTCCCATCTACCTTCCTGCCTTCCCCCTACTCTGGTGACCCTGAATTTTTTTAATGGTTAAAAGAACTTATACCCTTATCTATTAATAAAAACTTAATTATTTGTTTTTAGGTTAATCATTTGAAGCAGTCCTTTTATCCTTTTACATTTTTCTATGATATATCAAACCTTACCATATCCATATGTCCCATATCTTTTTAGAATACTCTCTATTTAGGTCAGGTATATGTGTGTGTGAAGAAGCTATATACAAGTTTGTTCAAACAGGTTGATTAATAAGGCTCTCTATGGAACAAGGAAGATACATAAGATCAAGTGATAAAAGTTAAACACAAACACTTAATAAATGGGATTGAAATAAACTGCATATACAAAGTAAAATTGGTAATTGGGAGGTAGTATCAGCTATGTATGTTTTCATACATAAGAGTTTCTTCACTTTACTATATAATTGGCTAGACATTCAAACTACCCAACATATAGTAGGTACAATGAAAAAGGGGGTGGAATGGATATATAGTTTGTAAGCCGGAGGAAGTAAAGAGAGTTTAAGATTCAGCTTTTTAAAAAATTACATTTATTGGGGTAACACTGGTTAATAAAATTATATAGGTTTCAAGTGTATAGTTCAATAATACATCATCTTTATATTGTATTGTATGTTCACCAACCAAAGTCAAATCTTCGTCACCATGTATTTGACCCCCTTTACCCTTATCTACCTTTTCCTCTCCCCTCTTACCCTCTGGTAGCTACTAAACTGTTGTCTGTATCTATAAGTTTTAATTTGTCTTGTTCATTTGTTGATTTTAGTTTTAGATCTACATATGAGTGAAATCATATGGTTCTCAACTTTTACTGTCTAACATTTCGCTTAGCATGATAATCTCAGGATCCATCCATGTTGTCACAGATGGCAGTATTTCATTTTTTCTTATGGCTGAGTAATACTCCATTGTATATATGTGTCATATCTTTATCCAATCACCTATCGAAGAACACTTTGGTTGTTTCTGTGTATTGGCCACCATGAATAATGGTATAATGAACACAGGGCTACATTATATCTTTACGGATAAATGTTTTCAAATTTTTTGGGTAGATACCCAGAAGAGATATTGCTGTGTCATATGGTAATTCTATTCTTAATTTTTTGAGGACCCTCTGTACTTTATTCCATAGTGGCTGTACCAGTTCACATTCTTGCTAGCAGTGTTCCTTTTTCCCCACGACCTCTTCAACACTTATTACTTGCCTTGTTGATAATAGCCATTCTAACAGGTGTGATGTTATATCTCATTATGGTTTTGATTTACATTTCCCTAAGAGCTAATGAAGTAGAGCATCTTTTCATATGTCTGTTGGCCATTTGTATGTCTTAGAAGAAACGTCTGTTCATGTCCTCTGCCCATTTTTTAATTGGATTTTTTTGTTGTTATTGAGTCACATGAGTTCTTTGTATATTTTGGATATTAGCCCTTTATCAAAGGTGGTGTTTGCAAGTATCTTCTCTGATTCAGTTGGTTGCCTCTGTTTTGTTGATGGTTCCTTTTACTGTGCAGCTTTTTAGTTTGATGCAATCTCATTCATTTTTGCTTTAACTTCCCTTGCCATTGAGGTCAAATTCATAAAATCCTTTCTAATGTCAAGGTCCATGAGTTTAGTACCCATGTTTTCTTCTATACAATTTATTGTTTCATGTTTTATAGTCAGGTCTTTGATCTATCTTGAGTTAATTTTTGGCATATGGTGACAGCAGTCTAGTTTCATTCTTTTGCATGTGGCTTTCCAGGTTTTCCAGTACCATTTATTAAAGACGTTTTCTTTTCTCCATTGTATATTTTTGACTCCTTTGTTGAATGCTATCTGCTTGTATATATGTAGGTTTAATTCTGAGTACTCAAGTCTATTCCATTGGTTTCTGTGTTTGTTTTTCAGCCAATATCATGCTGTTTTGATTATTTCTGTTCTGTAGTATAATTTGAATTCGGGGAGTGCAATACCTCTGGCCCTGTTCTCCCCCCCCCCCCCCAGCATTGCGTTGGCTATTTGGGGTCTTTTATGATTCTATACAAATCTGATGATTTTTCCTTCTACTTTTTAAAAAAATGCCATTGGAATTTTGATGGGGATTGCAGTAAATCTGTGTATTGCTTTGAAGAATATGGCCATTTTAACTATGTTGATTCTTCCAATCCACAAACATGGAATATCTTTCCTTTCTTTGTGTCTTCTTCAATTTCTTTTAATGTCTTCTAGTTTTCAGTGTGTGGTTCCTCACATCCTTTTTTTTTTATTCCTAGGTACTTTATTCTTTTTGTTGTAAGTGCAAAAATTTGTTTTCTATTTCTTTTTCTGAAACTTCATTGTTAGTATATAGGAACATGGTGGGTTTTTGTACATTGGCTTTGTGTACTGCAGCTTTACTGTATTTGTTTATTGTTTCTACTAGTTTTTTGGTGGAATCTTTAGGGTTTTCTATATAAAGAATAATGTCATCTACAAAAAGTGACAGTTTAACTATTTCATCCTAATTTGGACACCTTTTATTTCTTTTTCTGCCTGATTGCTCTAGCTAGGACTTCCAATACTGTACTGAATAAGAGTGGTGAGAGCAGGCATCCTTATCTAGTTCCTGATCTTTGAGGAAAGCTTTCAGTATATTAGCTGAGGATTTGTCATATATGGCCTTTATTATGTTGAGGTACTTTCCTTCTATACCCTTTTTTTTTTTTAAAGTGTTTTAATCAAAAATGGATGCTGCATCTTGTTGAAGGCTTTTTCTGCATCTATTGATATGATCATATGATTTTTATTTTTTAATTTGTTTATGTGGTGTATCACATTAATTAATTTGCATATGTTGAACCATCCCTGTGCTCCTGGAATGAAACCCACTTGATCGTGGTGCATAATCCTTTTACTATGTTGCTGTATTCGGTTTGCTAGTATCTTATTTAGGATTTTTGCATCTGTGTTCATGTGAGATATTGGTCTGTAGTTTTCTTTTTTTGTGTTATCTTTACCAGGATTTAGTATCAGGGTGATATCGGCCTCATAAAATGAGTTGGGATGTATTGCCTCCTCTTTGATTTTTTGGAAGAGTTTGAGGAGAATAGGTATTAAATCTTCTTTAATTGTTTGATAGTCTTCACTGGTGAAGCCATTTGGTCCAGGACTTTTACTTTTTGGTAGGTGTTTGATGATTGTTTCAATTCCATACTGCTAATTGGTCTGTTTAGATTTTCCAGTTCTTCTTAATTCAGTCTTTGATGACTGTAATTTTCTAAGTACTGGTCCATTTCTTCTAGGTTATTAAATTTGGTATTATATACTTTTTCATAGTATTCTTGTATGACCCTTTGTATTTCTGCAGTTCTGTTGTAATTTCCTCTTTCGTCTCTGATTTTGTTTGTGTTCTTTCTCTTTTTTCTTTAGTGTCTATTCAGAGGTTTGTCAATGTTATTAACCTTCTCAAAATACCAGCCCTTTGTTGCATTTATTTTTTCTATTGTTTTTGTTGTTTTAAATTTCATTTATTCCTGCCCTAATTTTGATTATTTCTTTTCTTCTACTGACTTTAGGCTTCATTTGTTCTTCCTTTTCTAGTCTTTTAAGATGAAGCATTAGATTGTTTATTTGGGCTTCTTTTTGTTTTTGGAGATAGGCCTGTAATGATATGAACTTTCCTCTTATGACCACTTTTGCCATGTCCCAAAAGTTTTGATATGTTGTACTATCATTATCATTTGTTTCTAGGTATCTCTTGATCTCTCTTTTTATTTCTTCTGTGATCCAGTTATTCTTCAGTAGCATGTTGTTTAATCTGCATGTATTTGTGGTTCTTCCTGATTTCTTTTTGCAGTTGATCTCTAGTTTCAAAGCCTTATGATCAGGGAATATGGTTGGTATGATTTCAACCCTCTTATATTTGTTGAGGTTATCTCTGTGTCCTAGTATGTGGTCAATTCTTGAGACTGTTCCATGTGCACTAGAGGAGAATGTATAAGCAGCTGTTTGGGGACGGAAGGCTCTGTAAATGTCAATTATGTCCAGTTGGTCTAATGGTCATTTAAGGCTATTATTTCTTTATTAATTTTCTGTTTGGATGATCTGTCCATATCCGACAGTGGGGTATTTAGGTCCCCCACTACGATAATGTTTTTGTCTGTTTCTCCCTTTAGTTCTGTTAGTAATTGCTTTACATATTTCAGGGCTCCCAGATTGGGAGCATAGATATTAATAATTGTTATGTCTTCTTGGTTCATGATTCCCTTTATCATTATGAAGTGTCGCTCAGTATCTTTACCTTTTTTATTTTGAAGTCTATTTCATCCAATATTAGTACCTCTACTGTCACTTTTCTCTGAATACCATTTGCTTGAAATACCATTTTCCACCATTTCACTTTGTGTGTTTGTCTTTGGAGCTGAGATGTGTCTCTTGATTGCAGCATATAGTTGAGTCTTGTTTTCTGATCCATTCTGCAATTCTGTGCGTTTTTATTGGTGAGTTCAGTCCATTTACATGTAGGGTGATTATTGAATATGAGATCTTATAGCCATTTTATCTTTTGCATTCTGGTAGCTCGGTGTTTGCTTTGCTTCCTTGTCCTTATGTTTCTGTTTTCTTTATTTTGGTTGGCTTTTGTGAATTTTAGCTCTGGTTCTTCTTGTTTTATGTTATATACTTTGGTTCTGAATCTTTGGTGTGTGGTTACCATTAAGAATATGTATAGAATAGTTATATATATACATAGTTGCCCATTTCCTTACATGAGTGCCTTATCTCCATTCCTTTTTGTGAATCTGTATCTTTGAATCCTTCTATTTTTCAGTCATTGTTGTCTTATTTTGTCTCTATGTATGCTGAACGTTCATTACTGTCTTGCTATAGAAATTCTCTTACTTTATTATTATTTCATTTTATTTATTATTATTGTTTATATCTACAGCACCTAGTCTTCCTAGGTGGTCCCCCATCCAAATACTAACCAGGCCTGGCCCTGCTTAGTTTCTAAGATCAGACATCAGGCTTGTTTAAGGTGGCATGGCCGTCGACCATGGACCGTGGCGCCACTTGGGCACAAACCCAGGACCTTCTGCATGTAAAGCAGATGTACTAAATGCTACACTATGGAACCACGGTTGTCTCTTCTTATTTTTTAAACTTATAACACCCTATTTTTAGTAAAGGTTGTACTCTTCTGCTTCTATTTGCCTGATAGTCGTCTTATTTCTAATTATTATTATTTTTTTGGTCATTTTATTTTAGGTAAGCTGACCCCTTTCAGTATTTCCTGTAATGCAGGCCTCGTAGTGGAGAATTCTCTCAGTTTTTGTATGTCTGGAGAGGTCTTTATTTTTCCTTTATATCTAAAGGAGAACTTAGCTGGATACATTATTCTTGGTGGGTAGTTCCTTTCACTTAATAGTTTAAATATTTGATTCCATTCCTTTCTGGCTTGTAAGGTTTGTGGTGAGAAGTCTGATGATAATCTAATGTATTTACATTTATAAGTTACCATTTTTTTCTCCTGGCTGCTTTGAGAATTCTTTGTCGTTGATTTTTGATAATTTTAATACAACGTGTGTTGGTGAAGGCCTTTTTGGGTTGAGATAATTGGGTGTTCTGTTGACTTCTTGAATTCCAAGCTCTAGCTCATTCCTTAGATTTGAGAAATTCTTGTCCAGAATTTGTCCGAAAATGCTTTCTAGTCTCTGCTCCTTTCCCTCACCTTCAGTAATGCCCATTATTGTTAGATTTCCTCTCCTGATGGTATCAGCTAGTTCTTATATTTCTCTTTCATTTTTTTATTCTTCGGTTTCTTTTCTTCCTTCTGATTTATTTCTAGATTTTTATCTTCGATATCACTGGTTGACTCTATTTCTCAAGCTTGCTATTTCAATTTTCAACTTTTGCAATGTGTTTTTTATCTCCAGAAGATTTATTCTGTTCTTCTTGAGGGTTTCAGTTTCCTTGCTTTGCTCATCCAGTCGTTTTTCAATTCTTGATGTTGTTGATATGACTCGTTTCATAACTCACTTTTTCAGAAGTACCATCCTGAATTCTCTGTCATTTAGTTGCATATTTCTGTATCTGTAAGCTTAGTTTCTGGAGATTTTTTTTTTCTTTCTGAGATGCCTTGTCATGGTGTTTAATGGACTATTTCTCTGCTTGGGCATTAATGGAAATGTATTCAGTTTTTTTTTTTTCCAGAAAGAAGATTTATTATATAAAGGTTTCTCTTTAGCCTGCTGCAAAGAAGTCACTTTTTTTTTTGGTTTCCATTAGGAGGCATCTAAGCCTCTTGGATTCCTGCTTTGTTTTATATAAAGCCTTTTTTTTTTCTTACAGATGTTTAATCACGTTCACTACTCTCAGTCTCAGCCCCTGTCAGTGTTAGTGACAGTTTTGGTAGTGTTTGCTCAGAATCCCTGGGGCTCTGCAGTATTCGGTCTTGGAGGGCAAGTGGGGAGGGGCCCTCTGGGTTGGGGGTTGGGGTTGGGTGCTGCGGCTCAGCCTTTGTTTTACACTGCGGCTGGTAAAAATCAACTGTTGTTTCTCTGCCATCCCCACTTTTCTGCGGTCCTGTTTCTCTGCCTTCAGCCCTGATGACCTGGCACTGCTGTTGGCCACTAGAGCTCACAGCACTCTTAGGCAAGGGTGTTCCAGGAACTTGCCACACCTTCTTCCCTCCTCCTACAGGGATCTCCGGCGGCTGTGAGAGGCAGCTCCTTTATTTTTCCCCGTCCACTGCCTGATACCCGGGGTTCTGACCTTTGCTAACTCTATGCGCAGATCCCATGCTCAGATGTGCTGGTGTGCAGTTTGGGTGTTTATGTTGAGTTTTAGATGTTCAGCTTATTGTTTTTTCTAGGAGAGAGATCTGGGGATGTCGCTCACTCCTCCATGTTTCTCCAAACTCCTCCTTCCGTTTTTTAAAAGCTTTATAGTTTTATTAATTTATGTCTGTGATACATCTTGAGTTAATTTTTTTCTATTAAGTGCGATGCTGCAGTCAAGGTTTTTTTTTTTTATCTATGATATCTCCTTGCTCCAGGACTATTTGTTCAAAAAGCTATCTTTCCTCCGTATTCTTGATAAGTGTAGCTATATAATAAGTCTTGAAATTGAGTTGACTGATTTCTCCCAATCTATTCTTCCAAAATTGTTTTAGGTATCCTAGTTCCTTTGTCTTTAATTTTAGAATAATCTTGTCTATATCCATAAAAAATTTTGCTGGGGTTTTGATAGAAATTGTGTTATTGCTATATATCACTTTGGGGAGAATCGACATCGTTTTACTCTGTTGAGTCTTCCAGTCCAGGAACATGCTATGTCTTTCCATTTGTTTAGATCTTTGATTTCTTTTCATCAGTGTTTACAGTTTCAGCACACAAATCCTGTGTACATTTTGAGAGATTTAAACCTAAGTATTTCATTTTTTTGAGTGTGAATGTTACTGTATTTTTAATTATAGTGTCCATGTGTTAGTTGGTATAATATATAAATACACTGCTTTTCTGTGTTTATCTCATACAGTGCTTTTCTGTGTTTATCTCATACACAGACCTATCTTGTTTTATTGCACTTTGCTTTATTGGGCTTAACAAATACTGTTTTTTATAAGATGAAGGTTTGAGGCAACTCTGCATTGAGCAAGTTTATTGGTGCCATTTTTCCGACAGCATTTGCTTACTTTATATCTCTTTGTCACATTTTGGTAATTCTCACAATATATCAAATTTTTTATTATAATTGTTATGGTAGTCTGTGATTAATGATCTTTGATGTTACTATTGTAATTGTTTGGGGCACGGTGAACCCTGCCAAAGTAAGATAGCAAACATAATTGATAAATGTAATGCATATTCTGTTTCACCAACCCTTGTCTCTCTCTTTTTCCTGGGGCTTCCCTATTTCCTGAGACACAACAATTTTGAAATTAGGCCAGTTGGTAATCCTACAGTGGACTCTTAAGTGTTTAAGTGAAACAGAGTCTCACGTCTCTTACTTTAAATCTAAAGCTAGAAATGATTAAGCTTAGTGAGGAAAGCATGTTGAAAGCCACAATAGGCTGAAAGCTAGACCTTTTGTGCCAAACTGTTAGCCAAGTTGTGAATGCAAAGAAAAAGTTCTTGAAGGAAGTAAAAAGTGCTACTCCAGTAAATACACGAATGATAAAAAAACAAAACAGCCTTCTTGCTGATATGAAGAAAATTTTAGTGGTCTGGATAGAACCAGCACTATGCCACACTATGCCACAGCCTATTACAGAGCAAGGCCCTAACTCTTCAATTCTGTGTAGGCTGAGGGAGGTGAGGAAACTGTAGAAGAAGTTAGAGGTTGGTTTATGAGGATTAAGGTAAGAAGCTATCTCTGTAACATAAAAGTACAAGGTGAACCAGCAGGTACTGATGTAGAAGATGCAGCAAGTTACCCAGAAGATCTAACTAAGATAATTAATGAAGGTGGCAACAGTAAACAACAAATTTTTCGGTGTAGAAGAAACCACTTTATATTGGAAGAAGATGTCATCTAGGACTTTTCAGTGATTTCTTCCTTGATTAACCAATTTAAAATCATATCTCCCTCTCTTTCTGCCCCATTCTCCCTTTCTTATTAACTAGAAAGGAGAAATCAGTGCTTGGCTTCAAAGCTCTTAAAGGACAGGCTGACTCTGTTGTTAGGGGCTAATGCAGCTGGTGGCTTGAATTTGACTTTAGTGCTCATTTACCATTCTAAAAATCCTAAGGCCCATAAGAGTGATGCTGAATCTACTCTGCCTGTGCCTTATAAATGGAACAACAAAGCCTGATGACAGCACATCTGTTAACAACATGGGTTTCTGAATATTTTAAGCCCACTATCAAGACCTGTTGCTCAGATAAAAAGGTTCCTTTCAAAATGTTACTGCTTATTGACAGTGCACTTGGTCACCTGGGAACTCTGATGGCGATGTACAACAAGATGAAAGTTTTCATGACTGCTGACACAATATGCACTCTGCAGCCTAGGGATAAAGAAGTAATTTCGACTTTTAAGAATTATTATTTAAGAAATACATTTAGTAAGGGTATAGCTGCCATAGATAGAGTCTTCTGATGGATCTGGTCAAAGTGAATTGAAAAACTTTTGGAAAGGATTCACCATTCTAGATGCCATTAGGAACAGTTGTGATTTATGAGAAGATGTCAAAACATCAATAGTAACAGGAATTTAGAAGAAGTTGATTTTACCCTCATGGGTAAAACTTTAAGAGGTTTAAGACTTCAGTGGAAGAAGTAACTGCAGATGTGAATATGGCAAGAGAACTAGAATTACAAATGGAGCCTGAAGATGTGACTGAATTGCTACAATCTCATCATAAAACTTTATTGGATGAGAAGTTGCTTCATATGGATAAACAAAGAAAGTCGTTTGTTGAGATGGAAACTACTCCTTGTGAAGATGCTGTGGAAATTGTTGAAATGACAACAAAGGATTTAGAATATTACATAAACTTAGTTGATAAAGCCACAGTAGGGTTTGGGAGGATGGACTCCTAATTTTGAAAGAAGTTCTACTGTGGGTAAAATTTTATCAGATAGCATCACATGCTATAGAGAAATCATTTGTGAAAAGAAGAGTCAGTTGATGCAGCAGACTTCATTGTTGTCTTAAGAAATTGCCTCAGCTTTCAGCAACCACCACTTTGATCAGTCAGCAACTGTCAAATTGAGGCAAGACCCTCCACCAGCGAAAAGGTTATGACTCTCTGAAGGCTCAGATGATATTTAGCATTTTTTAGCAATAAAGTATTTTTAAATTAAGGTATGTACATTTCTTTAGACATGCTATTGCACATTTAACAGACCACGGTATATAACTGGGAAACTAAAAAATTTATGTGACTTGCTTTATTGTGATATTTGCTTTATTGTAGTGTTCTGGAAACGACTCTGCAATATCTCAGAGGTATGCCTGTATCCTGCACTTTGCTGAACCTATTTATTTGTTGGGTTTATCTGCAAGTAGGATCAGTTTTATTTCTTCCATTCTGATCTGTTTGCCTTTTATTTCCTTTTCTTGCCTTCATAGGTTAGAATTTCTCCAGCATTATGTTGAATAAGAGTGGTGAGGGTGGACATCCTTGCTTTATTCTCAGTCTTCAGACAAAAGAATTTAGTATTTCACCATTAAGTGTAATGTTAGCTGTAGAGTTTTGTAGATGCTCGTAGTCATTGAGGAAGTTCTTCTCTATTTCTATTTTTCTGGTAGTTTCTGTCATGAGTGTGTGTTGAATTTTGTCAGATGATTTTCTTCTTCCTTTAGTGATGATGATTGTGATTTTTCTTCTTTAGCCTATTCATATGGTGGGTTACACTGATGTTTTAAAATAGTGAACCAGCCTTGCATCCCTGGAATAAACCTTAATAAATCTCTGGAAAATTTTTTTTAATGTATTGCCGAATTCTATTTTTAATATTTTGTTAAGGATTTTTACCTCTGTATATGTAAAAGATATTGATTTATAGGTTCATTTGTGTCGTCTCCTTTTTTCTGTGAGGTTTGTTAGTTTTATTGATCTTTTCAAAGAACCAGTTTATTTCATTGATATTTCTATTTTTCTGTTTTAATATTCATTTATTTCTGCTCTCATTTTTATTATTCCCTTCTACTGTATTTGGGTTTATTTTGCTCTTTTTCTAGGTACTTGTGGCAGGGGGCTTAGATTATTGATTTGAGACTTTTTCTCTTTACTAATGTATGCATTTAGTGTTATAAATTTCTGTCATTGCTGCTTTACTTGTGTCCTACAAATTTGGATATAGTGTATTTTCATTTTCATTTATTTCAGTGTATTTTTTGATTTATCTTGGGACTTCATGTTTGAGCCATGAATTATTTAGTATACTGCTTAGATTTCAAGTGTTTAGAGATTTTCCTGTTATCTTTCTGTTATTGATTTCTAGTTTGATTCCATTATGGTCAGAGAACATACTTTGTATGATTTCTCTTCTTTTAAATTTGATGAGGTTTGTTTTATAGCCTAGTATGTGGACTATCTTGTTATATCTTCTGTGGGTACTTGAAAAGAACATACATATATTGCTGTTATTGGATAGAATGTCCCATAAATGTTGATTAGATCTTTAATCAATGGTGTTACAGAGTTCTGTATCCCTGCTGATCTTCTGTCTAGTTATTTTGTAAATTGTTGAGAGAGGGGTATTGAAGTCTCTAACCATAATTGTGGATTTGTCTTTATTTCCTTCCAAGTCTATCAGTTTTTACTTCACTCATTTAGTGGTTCTATTTGGTGCATGCACATTTAGGGTTGCTGTGTCTTCTTGGTGGACTGATCCTTTATGATTATATGATGTGCTTCTCTGGTAATTTTCTTTGCTCTAAATTCTACATTGTAGTGTTAACATATAAAAATGTAGTGTTAATCAATTTAAATTTAAATAGGCACATGTGGCTGCCGAAATAACTAGTTCTGGGGGATGGAGAGAGCTATGGCACAATAAATTTGATTAAAGGGTAAATTTTATTGTACATTAGAAAGTATTAAGGGCAATGGGTAGTTAGGAAAGGGAGAATCGGGCAGAGGGAATGGGGGATGCAATTTTAAATTGGTTAATCAAGGAAGGAATCATTGAATGTGATACTTGAACAAAGATTTGAAGGAGAGAGCAATGCAAATACCTTGGGGAAGAGTATAGCAAGGGCTAGCAGAAAGGTGGGCCATTGTAAGAATGCTAATTTTTACTCTGAGTGAAATGGAGACCCACTTGAGGTTTTAGAGCAGACCCTGATTCATTCTGACTTATGTTCTATGAAGATCATTTTGGCCAGTTTGTTGAAAATAAACTGTAGGGTTCAAGGGTTAAAAATAGGAAGACCATTGAGGAGACAAGAATACAGGTGATGGTAGCCAACCAAATGGTTAGAGCAGATTTTGGGGGAAATATCAGACATTCAGTTTTGAATATATTAAGTTTGAAATGTTTATTAGACAAGCAGAGAAAGCAAATAAATGAGCACCTGCCCTTGTAGGGCTTAAACTTTACTGGAATATGGGTAATAAACACAATATATAAGTAAAACAAATACATAAAACATACACTATGTTAGAAGATGATAAGTCTCATGGAGAAAATTCAAGTAAAGGCAGAAGGATAAGTGGTATTGGGGGACTAATTTCTAACATTTGAGCAGTGATAGAAAGGTGGTGAGGAAATAATACCTGGGGGAATAGTAGTTCAGGTAGAGAGAGCCAAGATGTAAAGGTTCCCAGGTGGGAGCATGGCTGGCGTATTCGAAGAAGAGCAAGGAGGCAAAGTGTGGCTGGAGCAATGTGAGTAATAAAAAGAGGATTTGGGATGACGGTGGTGAAGTAACCAATGTCTGAATTATAGGCCATTTTAAGGACTTTGGTTTTTATCCTGAATGAAATGGGAAGCTAATGGATAGTTTAGCAGAGAGAGCTATGATCCAACCTACAGTTTAAGCCACTCTGATTGCTGTTTTGAATAGGCTGAAGGGGCAAGGGTGGAAACAGGAAGATTGGATAGCAGACTAGTACAGTAATCCCAGTAAGAGGTTGTGTTAGCACTGGAGATAATGAGGGATGATCATATTCTGGATACAGTTTAAGGGTTGTACTGGCAAAATTGGCTTATTGATTGAACGTGGGGTGATAGAAGTCAAGAATTAGTCCAGAAATTTTGTCCCAAGCAGTGGGAAGGATACAGTTGCATTAATTGAGGTGGGAAAGACTGGGAAGAGCAGGTTTGAAGATGATTCGGAGCACAGTTTGGGGCATGTTAAGTTTGTAATACCTATTAGACATCCAAGTGTGGGTGTTCAGTACTGTTTATGGTTTTTCTTGAAATAATGATACTAAAACAGTGTACTCACTGTTCTGAAAATGTTACATTTGTTAATATCTTAATTTTTAACATGTTCTATCCTGGCAAAATTTTAATATTTTGGAGGGGGAGAAATCATTTGACTGCTTTTTGGCTTTACTGCCAGAGTTGATGGTACTTCCTTAGAGTTATAAAAATATTCCGATTTTAGAAATGGAAATATAACTGTATAGTCTGAGTGTTTTTACTTGCTTTCTATTTTAGGTCCTATTACTGCTGGATTGTGCAAGATATTTAACCTTGTTTTCTTTGAGGTATGACTTAAATATTAAACATCTTGAATAAGAAAAGGGAAACATTTTAGTTTTGGAAGTCAGGATGCCAAGGAGAAGGAAAAATCTTGGGGGAAATCCTTTTCGGAAGACTGCAAACTCTAAGGAAGTTGTTGTATCCAGTGTTGCTAGTCATGAGGAACCAACTACTACCCTTCCTTCCTTGTGTGAGAGAAAAGTTGATCAGGAAGAACTCTTCACCAGTATCTCAGAGATGTTTTCTGATCTGGATCCCGATGTAGTGTATTTGATGCTTTCTGAATGTGATTTCAAAGGTGAGAAAAAGTTTAGTCTGAACCCTTTGCATTTTATAAGGTTTCTTGTATTATGCTTTGACCAGTAGTAATACAGAAAAATGACTGCTTTATTTCTGTTTTGTTCGTCACTTATTGAGCATCTGCTGTGGGAAAGGTTCTATATTTGGTATGAGGGATGTGAAGAAGAATAAAGCATAGTTTCTCCTTTCGAGAAATGTACAGTTTTTGATTTATGATGCATCTATAGATACCATACTCTATGTTTTATTTATTTTTTACCTTCCTTCTAGAACAGGTTGGCACTGTTGACATTTTGGACTGGATAATTATTTCCTGTGAGTGGCAGTACTGTGCATTGTAGGATATTCAGCAGCATCCCTGGCCTGTACCCACTAGATGCCAGTTGCACTTCCCCACCAATCCCAGTTGTGACAATTAAAAATGCCTCCATGTATTGTATGTTCCCTGGGTGTCAAAATTATTCGTAGTTGAGAACTGCTGTCCTAGAATGTAAGCTCCATAAAGACAGATTTTAAAAACTCTTAACTGCTGTGTCCCCAACCCCCAAAATAGCAAATGACTCATAGCAGGACCTCAGTAAATATATACTGAGTGAAAAGGTAATTATAATTGTGGGAATGAGGGCTGGTAAGAGTTGAGGCTAGTAGCAATTGGCTTTGGAGTCAAAAAACCTGGGTTGAATTTCTAGCTCTGCTGGTTAACCTCTCTGGGTCTCAGTTTTCTTACAGGTTAGTGAGAAAATAGTATGTACTTCATATTACTTATTTGCTAAGGATTAAGGGGTGTGTGTGTGTGTGTGTATGTGTGTGTGTGTGTGTGTGTGTGTGTAGTCTTAAATATAGTAAATTATTAATGACTTCTAATAAATATGTTTGCAGAGGGGAAATGATCAAAGTTGACTAGATGAATAAATTAACTGTTGATGCTTAGTATTGCTATTGGCCATGAATAGTAGAAGATTAAATTATTCTAGATTTGGGAAGTTTTGGTAATACATGATAAACTTCCATTTTTTATTCATTAAATGATTTGCAATGTGAACATATCTAATTTATCCTGTTTGATATTTATGCAGAAAACTAGATTTCAATAGTCCACATGATTTTCAGAAATGATGGTGTGTAGAATTTTATGTGTGACTTCGATATTTTCTAATTTTGATGTCTTTAAAATTTACTCGTTGCACATATACTAACATAGCAATGAAGAGTTATATAAGATAAATATAATACCCTTAATCCTAACAAAAATATGCTTCTTTTTTCTAGGATCTTTGTGACATATAGTTCATAAATACTGATGTTTTGAGTAGTTTGAATAGTAGCATTGAAATTGTGTATTCTGCTTTATAAACTTAAGCATATTTTCAGTGTTGTTGCAATCTTTATATTTATTTTTAATAGCTTTCTAATATTCCACTGAGATGTTGTACTCTTAAGTTATTAATTATATCTAAGTTTTTCATGAATAATATTTTAGAGAACATTTTGGTACAAATAACCTTTTTCTTCTTTTCACCCTTTTACTTCCATAGTTTTTTTTTTTTTTTATGTCATGGGTAAGGATAGTTTTCAGCTCTTGGAAAATGTGCTAAATTGCCTACCAAGGAGGTGTGCCAATTTGTAATACTATCAGCACTGTATAAATACAGTGATCACAACAGCCTTTTCAGCCTTGTGTAATATTATTTTAAGATTTTAATAGGAATAAAATTAAACCTTTTCTTAATTTGCATTTTTTAAAGAAGGATGTTGAACTTTTTTTGGTATATAAGTGTTCACTAATTCTTGTATTTTTATGTGAATTATTATTGTTTTTGTTGTTTTGTACTGTTTTAAGTTTTTCCAACAATCTGTGTAAGGACTTTCGTGTAATCTGTATCTCGATCTTTTGCTTGTGTTAACTTAATACTGTTTTTCAATTTATACTCATTAATTTTTTTTGTTGACTTTTTCTTTGGCGGTTTTTCTATCATGTATATATATTTTTTTCATTGAAATATGTCTTGTATTTGCTTTTTTCACTCCATCTTTTTTTCCTGTGTTTAGGGCTTCTAGATTTTGTAGTATTGCTATAATTTTCTAACTGACCTCTGTCAGGCTTGCCCCCTCCAATCCATCTTTGTTTTTCTTCTTAAGGAAACATTAATTGGGTGCTTACAAGGTGCCAGTCCTTGTGCACAGCACTTTTTCATGGATTATCTCATTTAATCCTCACAACAACCCTATGAGGTAGGTACTTTTATTATCCCCATATTGCAAATGAGAAAATCAAGGCTTAGAAAGTTAAGTAACTTGTTCAAAGTGTCATAGCTAGCAAGCAGGGATTTAAATGCCTGTGTTCTGACTCCAGATGAGATCTGTTACCTACTGTGCTGTGTTGTTTCTGTATTTATCTTCCTTGAAAGAATACAAGACAAAACATAAAAATAAAAAAGCCCCAAATTTTAAATGCTTAACATTTTAATGTTTTCCTATTTGTGTGATAACAGAAAGATCTCAAAATTGGAGTCAGACTTATCAATACTGGGTCTGTCACTTATCTGTGTGACTTGGGCCAAGTTAATGTACTTTTTGAACTTCATTTTCTTTATCTATTTGCTAGGAATGCTCTACCTCATAGTATCATTTGAGGATTCAGTGAGGTGATGTATATAAAGCTTCTAGTCTAAATGCTGTGTCAGGTATATTCCTTTCAAGTTCCCTTAGAAAATAAAATTGATATTTCTTACCATGACGTACAGGACTCTTCCAAATTTCACCTGATGTCCCATTCCAGTTTTATCTTCTTTCGTCTTCCACCATACTTCTGTGTGCCCACACTCCAACTAACTTCTCTTAATACCTTAAACATGCTTTGTGTTTTCAAGTCTGGCTTTGCCTTTCCACTCTGTCTGACAAGTTTCTTTTTAATCTTCAAGTACTAGTTCACATATTACCTTATGTGAAATCTTATCTTATTTTCCTGTAAGACTGTTTTGCCATTTGTATGTTATTAAAAGTGTTAATTATTTATCTTATATTATAATGTAATTGTCTCTAATTACCTCTGCTCGACTGCAAATATCCTTTAAAATTAAAATTTTTTTATTAATTATTTTTCAATTACAGTTGACATACAATATTATATTAGTTTCAGGTATACACCATAGTGATGAGACATTTATATACTTTACAAAGTGATCACCCTGATAAGTCTACTACCCATCTGGCACCATAAATAGTTATTACAATATTATTGACTATATTCTGTGCCATACTTTACATCCTTGTGGCTCTCTTTAGTGTATGCACTGCCAAAGTGATCACCCTGTGACTATTTTTATAACTGGCAATTTGTATTTATTAATCTGCAAAAATCATTTAAGTGTAGTAAAAGAATGTCTTATTCATTTTTGTACAAAGTACGTCTGATATGTAGTACTTGCTCATACATGTTTTTTTAATTAAGTGAAATTCATAGCATGGACCACATAAACAAATTAGATTTAATAGAAGAGTGCTTCAAATACTTTATATTTAAAAGGATGTGCAGTGGGTAAGTGGTTTTAGGATCTTTAGAAATAACCCTGGTAGATACAATAACAGATAATTTTACATTTACTCTGTAAATTCCTCAGAAAATATCTATTTCATGGCAGTTTATTAGCTTAGTTTGTTACTCTTTGTATGTAACAACATTTCATGTCTCTGTCTTTCATATCTTTTCACTAATACAGACTGATATATTAGTAAAATGTTAATTTAAAAAATCTGAATATTTTAAAATTTCTTTATGTTCCATTCAATGGAAAATCCAATATAATTATATGTATATTTTAATCAAATTATGTTTTACTATTTTCAATTAATGTGTATATATATTTTATTGTTACTGTTGTTCCTGTTGTACAGTTGAAAATGCCATGGATTGTCTATTAGAATTATCTGCCACAGATACCAAGATAGAAGAATCGTCTTCAAAAAGCTCCATTGCTTCTGAGAACCAAGTAAGTGCAGCAAGACATGAAATAATGGACAAGTGTCCTCCCAAAGAAGAGAGTGAAGATTCCAAAATGGATTCATTTTTGGACGTGCAACTAACTGAGGACTTGGATTCCTTAATACAGAATGCTTTTGAGAAATTGAACTCTTCTCCTGACAACCAAGTATACTCATGTTTGCCTTTGCAAAATGTTAATAATTTTGGTGACCTGAGTCCATTTATAAATTCAGATTCAAGTAATATGACTCCCGTTCTGTGTACACAAAATACGGATTTGAACAGTGAAAATTTAGAGAATTGTGCCTCTCTTTTTAGTTCAAACCCTTTAACTTCACATTCATCTTCGAATGAGTCCAAAAGTTTTATAAAATATAACACATTGGAAGATTCTCTTCTCAGTACTTCTTTAAGTACAGTAAATGACACTATGGTGGATTGTAGCAATCTCAATCAAAGAGAGAAAGAGCTTTTAGAATCTGAATGTGTTGAGGCTCAGTTCTCTGAAACCCCTGTAGATCTGGATGCCAGTGAACCTCAGGCTCCTTTAAATGTGCAAAATCCAGGGCTTGGTTTACTGGGTAAAGGTGGGGATCAGAAATCTACTTCTATACCTGATGTATTTGTACCTTCTGAAGAATTCAATTTCAAGGCACACAATCATAGTGAACTGCCACCAAAGGGGAAGGATGTGAATTACTGCCCAGTGCTTACCCCTCTCCCTCTACTGCTGCCTCCTCCTCCTCCACCAATGTGGAATCCAATGATTCCTGCTTTTGACCTCTTTCAAGGAAACCATGGCTTTGTAGCTCCCGTTGTAACCACAGCTGCACACTGGAGACCTGTCAACTATACGTTTCCATCCCCTGTTATTTCTCACACTTCCCCAACAAAGGTATGGAGAAGTAAAGAGGGAAAAAGTGCTTATCAAATACAAGAAACTCCAGTTTCTCAGGTTGTAAGAAAGAAGACGTCACCTTATGTTGGACTAGTTCTTATTCTTCTCAGAGGGCTTCCAGGATCAGGAAAATCTTTTTTGGCAAGGTATGAGGTTTAATTGAATTTTTAAAAAGTATAATGCATGAACCTGAACATTTATAGCAGAGAGTATGAGTATGTGCTTATTCTTAATAGAGATGTTCAGTAACCCCTAACGTGTTTTTTCCTACTGATTTTTTTCTGACTTTGTGGCTAACTTTTTCACCAGAAGTTTTTATTGAATTCTTTATCTTAGGTTATCATTTTGAGAGGCAGAATAGAAGAAAAGATTAAAGATGATTCCAAGATTGTGAGGTCACAAAATCAACAGAAATAGCTTTATGTGAAAGAAAACTAATTTCAATTGGGGAAAGATGAGTTCATCTTTGATTATAGAACTAGAGAGCCATAGTTTGAAATTCAAGGAAGTCTTAAATACAAGAATTCTAGTGGTAGTTGGAAATTTGGGATTGCAGCATGTTGTTAATGCTTTTGTAGGAAGAGAGCACAGGATGAGTCACTGGTAGTTAAAGAACTTCAAATTTTCAGTGATTTATTTGTTGCAAAATATAGTACCCTTAATTATTTTATCTGATATATCCATCTCTATCTCTTTTATAGTTAAGGTAGGTTGTGGGCGCCTTGATTTCAGAGACCGAAGTCAGGGTTAAAGGCAGCTTTGTTGTATATGGTTGCTTTGTTTTCAAAGTGTCTCCCACCCCTTTAGCCTTAACTTCCAGAAGATTTATGTTTAATATATTTTATTTGTCAGTTCTTTTTTTCTTCCAAATTTTAACTCCTTGCCCTTTTCTATTTTTATATATACTTGAGAATGTCGTTGATGAGATAATTTTCAGTTGATTTTTGATATGCTTTTGTTATCCAGATTTATCTGCCAGTAAATTTCCACATATTCTGCTTATATGCTTATAAGCATATTCTTCTGTAGACACATTATAGTCTCTCTCTCACTGATTTAATAACAACATAATAAAACATTTTAAGTTAATATGGATATTGCAGTCAGTCATAATATTACATTTTGTGACTGCGATTGGAAAGAAAGGTTGGACCTCGAAAGGTAATCAAACTGTGACAAAAGTTTGAAGCACTAGATTTCAGGGGCCTTGGAGCTGTAGGTACCTACAGGTAGGAAATGGAAAGAGAAAGAAGTGCTCGTTACAAAGTAGGAACTTAACTAATATTTTTTGAATGAATAGAGAAAAATAACTGGAAACTCCAGAGACATAGAAGCTGAGCTTTCTCAGAGAATGGTCCTACAGTAGTAAACTAATGTGTACACCCAAGGAAAATGAGGGCTAAAAAGGCTTTTGGATTTATTGGAAAGAAGGTCATGAATAGATATCCTAAAAACAATTTTGTTTCACTGTGAAGTTAGAGGACAAAGGATTAAAGAAGCATCAATAATAAAGCAGTTAAGGGAAAGAGAGAAGTTCGGTAATAGCTGAAAGGGGTACTTAAAGTGTGAAAAATTTTAAAGATAGCTGAGATATATACATGTTCAGGGGGAAAAGAGGAAGTGTCAGAGGAGAAAACTTAAGAGATAAAAGAGGATAAATGTAGGAGTCTCAGAGGTGGTGAGATTAGGTCAGTATTTACTAGAATATAAGTTCCATGAGTACAAGAATTTTTATCTTTTTTGTTTATTGATGTATGTTCAGTGCTTTAAACAGTGTCTGGCACTTAGTAGATTAATAAAAATTAAATTTAAAACATTTTAGCTTTAGATATATTTATATATATTTTACAAGAAGAGAAAAGTGATATTTTACAAATGGTCAAGAATGATAGCATTATTATGTTTCTGTAGATTCTGTTTGTTTAGTTTTGCATGTATATCAATTATGTAGAAGATAAATTTCAAAATCATTAGAGCTATCCAAAACCCACCACATAACTATCTCTACTTTGCATAATTTAAGATTAATAGTATATTAATATCTTTTTTAGATGTTTTTGGCATATTCGCTAAGTTTATAGCAACATCTTCATCTGCTTTTTAAGATCTGCTGAATTTTAAGGTGCTTGACTACCTTGCAGTGATTTTGCACTTTGAGGGTGAAGTAGATTTGTGTGCGTTAAGTGACTAGACTAGGGGATGCCTGTGACTGGTAAGATTCTGAAACATTTTTAGTTACCGGGTTTTCTTGATAATTACAAATTTGTTAATCTTCAAACCTTTATAGTTAATGAGAAAAGACTTCATGACATTAAAAAAAGTTTCTGAAATAATTTATATACAGCATAGTTTTCTTGGGAATCAAACTTTTGCTCAAGAGAATTTCTAATATGATTTGTTTGAATATTACAATATTCTCATGCTTTAAATTTTTTTACTTGGATTATAACCTCGTAAAAATAAGAAGAGAGGATTAAGAGGAAAAATTAATGAAAAAATTCCATTTATCATTCACAGGACCTTGCAAGAAGATAATCCTAGTGGAATCATTCTTAGTACTGATGATTATTTTTACATAAATGGACAGTACCAGTTTGATGTACAGTACTTAGGAGAAGCACATGAATGGAACCAGAATCGTGGTAAGAATAGATATCAGAATCTGGATAATATTAAGAGTTCTATAGAGAAAAAATTATCTTGGTATTTGCATTTTGAGAGACATATAGTTTTAAAAACTTATAATTAACTTTATATTCTAACTATATAATATATCAAATTATAACTGTAACATCTCATGTTACATAATAAGAGGTAAAAGAGGTAGTGTTATCTCAGAGCTGTTATGAGGATGAAACTACTTAATTTTTAAAAAATGCTTAGAACAGTGCATGGCATGTTTAAATTTCATTTAATCAATGGAGATCTTGTCAGAAGTAAATCAGATTTTCTTTTTGGGTCTCAGAATAGCTCAATATGGGTACAGTCGTCTGGTTTGCACTGATTCCTATTTCCTAAAATGGAATTTGCATTAAAATGGAATTTGCATTATTAACCACTAGTCTTCCTTAGGTTGGTTTAATTTTTATGGAAGATAGTGTAAAGAGTATAAATGGCTTTCCTCAAACTAAACAGGGAGATCATGGGTTAAAATATTAATTTCTTTATTAGTGTAACTATTCATTGAAGATGGTTTTATCATGAAATGTTTGGTTATATGAATAATTTGAATTTAATGTGGGGAATTCTTATTAAGACATATAAACTATTTTACTTAGCTTTATGATAAATGCATTGTGAAATGATTCTTCAGTTTGCTATCTTAAGATATTTTTTAAATTGAAATTTAAAATTTTTTTGTATTTTTTCTTGAACAAAATAGTAAAGTGATAACTCAGGAATGTGAAAATAGTATAGGAAACAGTATGATGTGGTTAAGAGCAATCTTGGATTTGCCAGTTACTAGCTGTGCAGATCACAAGTTATTTATATTCTCCAAGCCCAGTGTCTTCATCTGTGAAAGGACAGAATACTTAACCAACACCCAGGATTGTTGTTAAGGTTAAATGAGAATGAAAAATGCGTAGCAATGGTTCAACATGCCTTATTATATCATTAACCACAGCAATAATAATATTAAACTAATAGGCAGAACTCTTTTTAAAACAGTTTTGTTGAGATATAATTCACATGGTTTTTGCATAGTCAGAGTTGTACAACCATCACCACAATTTTGGAACATTTTTATCACCTCTCCTAGCCCTAGGCAACCACTAATCTTTTATCTCTATAGGTTTACCTATACTGGACATGTCATATAAATGGGATCATATAATATGTGGTCTTTTGTGAATGGTTTCTTTCGCTTAGCATAATATTTTCAAGGTTCATCTGCGTTGTAGCCTATATCAGTACTTCATTCCTATGGCTGAACAATATTCCATTATATGGATATGCCACATTTTATTTATTTATTCATCAGTTGACAAACATTTGAGTTTCTCACCTTTTAGAAATTACGAATGATATGTGAACATACATGTCTATGTCTTAACATTTTTTTGGAACTGCAAAGCTATTCTTGAAAGCAACTGCACAATTTTATGTTCCCACAGCCTCAATAACACTTATTATTTTTTCTTTTTGGTTATAGCTCTCCTGGTGGTTGTGAAGTGGTATCTCATTGTGGTTTTGATTTTCATTTCCTTTATGGCTAATAATATTGAGAATCGTTTTGTGTGTTTATTGGTTGTTTGTTTATCTTTGGAAAGCTGTCTATTAGTCTTTTGCCATTTTAAAATTGGATAGTTTGTCTTATTTTTTGAGACAAATTTATTATTTGTAAGAGAGTATACAGAACTTTTAAATCAAATAATTTCCTTGTAAGGCTTAATTTTTGTGGTTCATTATTAATTTCCTTAATGGTTTAATTTCTTGGGAAAATGTATTTTTATAAGAAAACCTCTTGCACAACAGTATATATTAATGTTTTCTTTATTTCAATCATTACATCTTTTTTTTGGTGTTTATGTAGTTTTTTGTTTTTTAACTTTTAGAGTCATTTAAGATTTCTGGAAGGATTGCTAAAGCAGTATAGAGTTCCTGTATACTTCTCACCCATTTTCCCCTAATATTAACATCTTATATAACCACAGTACATTTGTCAAGACCGAGAAATTAATATTGGTACTGGAAAGGGTTCCTGGTCCCTATTCCAGTGTGCATGGAGGCTTCCCCAAACCAACATGAAATTTCGTAGAATTCTGACACTATCTACTTAGAGATAGAATCAGATTCCGCAGGTAGAGGGGCTCAGTCCCACAAGACTACTCTTTTAAACACCAGTCACAAGGCCAGGTTGTTACCTGTGCTTTTGACCCATCAGCTACAAATTGGAGGTTCCAATGACCCCCTCCTTGGGTTCGATTAATTTGCTGGAGTGTCTCACACAACTCAGGAAATCCTGTTTAATTAAAAGATTGCTAGTTTATTATACAAGGATATAATTCAGGAACAACTAGATGGATAAGATGTACTAGACAAGGTGTATGGGGAAAGGTATGGATTTTCCACAGCCTTGAGTCTAGGCACGCTACTTACTGAGCACCTCCATCTGTTCACCAACCTGGAAGTTCTCTGAACCCTCTTCTTTTGGGTTTTTATGGAGGCTTCATTACATAGGCTGGAAGTTCCACCAGGTTAGCTATACTGGAAACCAGCCCCCATCCTTAGGTGGTCCAAAAGTCACTTTATTAAATAAGAAACATCTTTAAGCTCTCTTTGCTTAGGAAGTTCCAAAGGTTTTAGGAGCTCTCTGCCAGAAACAGGATGCAGACCAAATATGCATTTCTAATTATACATCACAATATCACAGGTATATTACTATAAAATAAACTCCAGACTTTATTTGGACTTTAGTTTTTCTACAAAAGTCCATTTCTATTCCAGAATCTCATCCAGGATACCATGTTGCTTTTATGATACTGTTTTTAATGATAGCTTTTTGTTTTCATTATGCTGTTTATACATATAACATATAGAATTTAGTTCATATAATTTTTATTAATTTTCTCAGATTATAACTTGAATTTATTTAGTATTATTCAAATCATTATTTAATATTTGCCAGGGCTTTAATTTTTTACATACTCAGAAGTGATATTTAGAAGTAGAGTTGAGTAAAATTAACACATATGTACAATTTTCAAATTATGAAACAGGATCATGTTTTTAAAATAGCAAGGTAACACTTATTAAAAATGATTTTCTGTTTATTTGTGTTTTTCAGCAAAAGAAGCATTTGAGAAGAAGCTATCTCCTATAATAATAGATAATACAAACCTACAGGCATGGGAAATGAAGCCCTATGTTGCTTTGGTTTGTACCACAATTGTCATAAGTCTATGATGGTAGGGTTTGAAATTATGGGGATGTTAATTATATAAGTGAACATCAAGCAAACAGTCCTTGGACTTTCCGTAACTGAGCTTTCTTTGGTCTTCAGCAAAATGACAAAAATAGGAATAGTTTTTTCATAAAGCTAAATTTCTTTTTCGAGTTCTGAGATTCAGTTTTTAAATTCTGAGGTTTTTTTTTGATACTTTTTTGAGAAGCTAGTGGTGTTATAATTGTATGTTTGTGTATGTATATATATGTATATGATAATTTTGTGTGTGATTGTGTGTGTATGTGTATAAATTTTTTTATTGGCCTTACTTGGCAGAATCAAAATTTGGTGGTCTTTTGTTTTCTTTAATTTGTTTTGAAATTTTGCTAATCTGAGAAATTCAGAATTCTGTAAACTTACTTATTTTTAGTTCTCTGAATTTGTCAGCTTTTTTTTTTTTTTTGCCCAGTTTTGGTGTTGCCTTTTTCACGAATTAGCATTCTTTAACTTACTAAAAAGCTGAGTAATCTTTTTACTTTCATGCTACCCTGGCTTATTTCTGTCATAGCATTAAGTACAGCGTTTTTATTTGTAGCCATGGGTTGGCTAAGTTTTTTCTGTAAAACGCCAGATAGTAAATATTTTACGTTTTGAAGGCCACATACAGTCTGTTGCGTATTCTTTTTAATTTTATTTTTAAACGAATCTTTAAAGATATAAAAACTATTCTTAGCTCCTAGGCTGTATAAATACTACTTGATGGGCTGAATTTGACTCTATATATTCTTGAGGGTAGGACCATTGTTTTATTCTGCATTTACTCTCCAGGGTATAGCACTATGGTTGACATACAGTAAATATATATTTCTTGAGTAAATTGATGAATGATGCTTTCGTGAATATGGGGTATTGTTTTGTTTATTCCCTCAAGATTGGCACATGCCTGGCACATGAAAGTTCATTTTATGTTGCTTGAATGAATGTTGCCTTTTCTCTTTTATGTCTTCAACACATCTAGCCTCTACCTCCTTTGCTGTGCCTGGAGCCCTTGTACTATTTTGAAGATGTGATTCTTCACCTTTCTGAAGAAAATTTTGTGTCCTTTGAAAGCAAATGAGATTTTACTTCTGTGCAGGGGCAGTGCAAGAAACAAAAATACTGAAATTTGGTTTGTTTTCTGGCTTTAGGAGTTCCTAATTTCTAGATTAATCTATTCACCATAATCCCTTAACCTTAGTTTACTTTTCTGTAGGTTTTCTTTAGCTTCCTGCTGTCATCTTAGAAAGCCCTTTAACACTTTATTCTTCTACATAGAGAACAAAGAAAGCCCCACATTACTGTTTCTGATTTTCATTTTGCCTTAGGGATTCTATAATGTTTTCTTTTCCCTTTTTTTCTTACATAATAATTGAAAATATAAAGTTATTTTTTCGGTAATCTTTGTCTTTTCCCAACTCTATTTAGAAGTATAAAGGAATCCTGCTTGTCATAGAGTATCCAACTCATTTTTTTCTTCATAAGGAAGTAGACATAGGATTTACTGTAGAGACAGAAGACTTTTTGGTATGAAAATAATGAGAGTTGTGGGGGAGTGCAGTAGATTGGAGATAACCATCTATTACTGTCTTGACATTTACAGAAATAGTGAGGCAGTGAGTTGGGGGTAAATAGGCAACAGTCAGATATGCTTAGTGACAACTGCAAAAATATTGTTAAGATACGCCTCTTGATATGGGAATTGAAAAAGGTCTTTAAATTCATAGTCTTTTTTGTGTGTGTGCATTTAAAATTAATTTTATCTTAAGAACTACTTGACATCCTGTTTAGGTAATTGGAGACTTAGTCTGTTGCCAGGCCCTGAATAATTTGTGTGAAATTTGGTGCTGAAGTGAAGAGATGGAAGTGAGTAGGCATATTACAGGATGTTATGTCATTCCTACCTTGGTGTCTGGTTTGACTTTTGGGCTTTTCTGTCAGTAATGACAGAAAGTAGCAGTATCCACTTTTGACATTTTGCCATAAAACGGAGGGAATCAGTAGTCAGTGAGGTCAGAGATGTAATGGTGGTTGGGAAGATGGTATGGCAGATTATGCATGGGCACCTAGATCACTGGACTTTGGATTTTACCTTGAGTGGCATGGAAGACATGTTAGTCAGCTCAGGCTGCCATAACAAAATCCATTGACCGGGTGGCTTAAACAACAGAAATTTTTTTTCTCACAGTTCTGGGAGTTAGAAGTCCCAGATTAGGGTCCACTGGGTTGGTTTCTGGTGAGAGTTCTCTTCCTAGCTTCTAAAATGGCTACTTTTTGCTGTGTTCTCACATAGTAGTAAGTTCTCTGGTGTCTCTTCTTATAAGGACACTAATCCTGTCAAATCAGGGCCTCACTGTTATGATCTCATTGAACTTTAATTACCTCCATTAAAGGCCCCATGTCCAAAAGCAGTGACATGGTGGAATTTGGATTTCAATATACAGTGTTTGAGGAGACACAAACATTCAGTCCATAACAAAGGGTTTTTGAGCAGAGTAGTTGACATGATCCAGCTATTAACAGGGTTACTGTAATAGTGTTGAGAATAGACTTAGGCAGGGCAAGGATGGAAACAAGGAGTCTAGAGGGCTATAGCAGTAATTAAAGTAAGAGAGCATGTGGCTCAGGAAAGCCTGGTAGCAGTGAAGGGGACAGTGGTAATTAGATTCTAGATATATTTTGAAAGTGCAGCCAACAGAATTTCTTATTTGATTGATGGGGATGTTAAAGAAAGAAAGGAGTCAATTATGACAGTCTTCAAGTTTGGTTTTTGACTGGAGCTTGTCATCAGCTGAGACGAAGGAGAATAGTTTTAGGTGAGTGTAGCGTAATGGATTTCAGAAATTTAGGTTTGAGTATGTTGAGTTTGCTGAATAGGTGGTTGAAGATGTATGAGTTTGAGGTTGAGGGGTGATTTCTGGGCTAAAGACAAATATTTCAGAGTCATTACCATGTGGATAATATTTAAAGCCAACACATGGAGTGATATTACTGAGAAAGGGAGTGTAGATCAAGAGTAGAGGACCAAAGATTAAGTCTGGGGCATTCCGTGGTGAGAAGTGGTCTAGGTGAAAAGGAAGGACTAACAGAAAAGACTAAGAACACCCATTCAGTGGGTGCAGTAGTATGCAAGGAAAAGTATAAGGAGAAGAGAGTGATGAAATGTGACTGATGCTGTTGAGGGTCAAATAAGAGAGGACTGAAAATTAACTGTGGCATTTTTTCAGTGTGAAAGTAATTCGTAGTCTTGATGCCCAGTTTCAGTAGAATAGTCAGTGGGGGAGTGGGAATTGGAGGAAAGGAACTGGAGACAGAGACTATAGGAATTATCTTGAGACATATTCCTACGAAGGAGAGTAGGAAAATGGGGAGGGAGCTGGTAGGGGAAAAGGAGTGCTAAGCATAAGATGAGAGAATTAACTGAATTTGATGGGATTTATTCAGGAAGAAAGGAAAAATTAACAATGCCTCAGAAAGAGGGGAGAACTGCTGAAATTAATTATCCTTGAGATGGGTCTAGTGTACAAGTGTACAGCTTGGCTTTTTTGTTTATAGCCATATAGTTTTGAGAAATAAAGTGAGATATTATTTAAAATAGTTTTAAAATTATAAAAGTCATGTATATATATGGTGAATATTCAAACCATAAAAAGAATGTCCAAAGTCTTACTTCTTTGAGGTAGATGCTTTTTTATAGTATTTTTGAGAATCTTTCCAGAAATTTTCTATACATGGTCAAAGATGTGAGTAATCCTTTTTTATGCAACTGAAAATTCTCAATCTTACATTCTTAATGATTTATATTAAGGATCATCCTCATTAATACATAAGAATTTAAAAACTTATTGTATAAAATTTTCATTATATGGTTGTACCTTCATTTATATAGCTAGTTCCATAAGCTACTGAATTGTTTGCATTTTTTTGCTGTTATAAATGATGGTGAACTAGCTATCCTGGTGAATATATATTTTTGCACACTTATGTAAGTATTTATCAGCATAAATTTCTAGAAGTCAATTACTGGGTCAGAGATTAATTTACCAGTTTAACACACTCATCAAGATTAGATAATCTTTTAGGTTCTTTCAGTTTTAACATTCTATGAATTTGGATACAGTGAATTTAATTTCCTAGATGTAATTATTTTTAAATGCTTTTTTTTTTGTCTTTTTTTTTTTTAATGTAGTCTCAAAAATATAAATATAAAGTCCTTTTTCGGGAACCGGACACATGGTGGAAGTTCAAACCAAAGGAACTTGCAAGGTATAACTTGGAGACTATCTAACATAATTTTTAATTCATAGCAGTGATAGAAAGTCTATGTAGATTTTTTTCCCTTATGAATGATGAATGAAACAAAATGGATTAGATTGCAGTTTTGCTACTTAAAAATTGGTAACAAATTTCATATTGTCTGTAGGCTTTTTATTTTTCAGTTTATGAAGAGTTTGTTTCTTTTTGTTGCTAAAACTGAGTTAATTAACAGAAAAATTCCAGTTGTCTTATATAGTCAGTACTTTATAATTTACTAATAATATGTTAATATCTGAAACTAGAACAGTCCCTAGGGTTTGGCATACCTGACCATGTACTACTGGGAGGAACAATTTATGGCTACCTAGTGGCTTAGAATAGTGGAAGGAACTGAGGAAGGATAGATGGAAAAGGCAGCATATATGTTCAGCTATCTAGGTATTTTAAAACCACTCCTGCTTCCTTCTCTTCTTTATTTGATTGTTTGACTTCGATAAAAATGTTACTCAGGACTCGGACAACGTGTTTTTCTTTGTGCTCTATACTCCTTCAGAGATAGCCCTAACTTAATTTTGGTCAGGGTATTTTCTTCTTGGTAATTTTAACTAATTTCTTTAATAACTAAAGGAACAACCTAATTATAGTGTAATTACAATATTGTACAACTGTCACCTCCAAAAGAAACCTGCTGTCAGCCACTCCCAATTCCCACCTCTCCTGGAAACCACTAATCTGCTTTTCTTTCTCTATGGATTTGCCCGTTCTGGCTTTGCATATAAGTGAATCATACTTTACGTGGTCTTTTGTGTCTGGAATCTTATGCTCAGCATAATGTTTCAAAGTTCATTGACACTGTAGCATGTACCAGTACTTTATCCCTTTTATTCTTTTGATACATTATCTGTATAAATGAGTGAGGTTGCCTACAAGTTTTTCTTCCTTGCCCTGCCTTGCCTGGCTTTGGTATCATGGTTTCAGGTTCATAAAATTAGTTGGGAAGTATATCTTCTTTTTCTCTTTAATGAGTTTATGTAAATTTGAATGCTTGATAGAATTTACTTATGAAACTGTCTGAATCTAGCCTTTTCTTAGAAGGTTCAGTTGGAAGTTTTCTATTACACCGAAGTTGTCAGATTTATTAATATTTTGTTAAAACAATTATAATATTCTCTTACCATTTATCTTTATACTTAAGTTCCCCTTTTCATCCTAATATGTTTATGTGTATCACTCTTCTTTTTTTCTTGATTATTCTCACTAGAAATCAGGATATTTTTTATTAGCCTTTTCAAAATAACAACTCTACTTGGTTGATTTTTCTGGTATAAATTTGTTTTATATTTAATCATTTCTGCTCTTTTATTCTACTTTCTTTTTTAAAAAAAATCTATTTTGCTTTGTTTATTGTTTCTACCTGAAAGTTTAGGTCATTTTCTAATAGAATTTTATCTTATAAATTTTCCCGGATACTACGTTAGCCACTCCTAGATTTTTATTATATAATGCTTTCTTTTTGTCATTTATTTTCTAATTTACATTATGATTAATTTTATTCTTTAAGCCTTGTATTATTTAGAGCTACGCTTTTAAATTTCTGAATAGATAGTTTTTAAATTTAGATGTTTTAAAAAATTGGTTTCAACTTAGCTGTACTTGGTTTGATTGTACAGTTTGTGTGACACTAATTCTCCGATATTTTTAAATGATGTGTTTTATGGCCTAGTGTATTGTCAATTTTTTAATGTTTCATGTTTGCTTGACAAGAATATATACTGGGAGAAAGGGAGGTCAAGATGGCGTAGAAGATGGGTGCTGTGCGTGCTTCCTCTTGTGACCCCACCAAAATTACCTTCACTGGGAGTCACTTGAGGTCTGGCTGAACAGAAAGCCCTACAACTAGGGACAAACATAAGAGGTCACCTCGAACTAGTTAGTAGGAGGTACAGAGATGTGAAATGGCCAGGTCCCACAACCACGTGTGGCGATCGAGAATTGGGAGGGTTAGCTTGGCTGTAGAACCCTCTACCCGAACTGAGGAGCGAGGGGTCCAGGCTCCATGCTGAGCTTTCCGGCCCAGGATTCCAGTGCTGAGAATAGATGTCCCCACAACCTCTGGCTGTGAAAACCAGTGGCTGAGTGAGATGGAAGGCTGTGGGGAGTTGCAGACGTTCCTCTTAAAGGGCCCATGCCTGGATTTAACTCACTGATGGACTCACTTGCTCTGAGTTCCAGCGCTGGGGCAGCTGCACGGGGAGCATCAGAGACATATGTGGAGATACTTCAGGGCGAGGGCAGCAGGGGCAGCTTTCTCCCAGACAGAAATCCTGGTAGCATCCATTGTTCTTTTGTTGAGTCCTCCTCACTCCTAGAGTGGATGCAGTCTCCCACCTTATCTCAGCCTCCTTCAAAGGGAGCCCTGCCCAGGTGATTCCCTGAGACTCCACCTCTCTCAACTTGTAGGCCCACCCAAACCTCTTCCAGTAGATTATTCTATACAAATGGGCTATCTTAGCTCTTCCTGCAGACTTTCCTAAAATCTCTCAAAGGCTCAAAAAACTCAAGAGAAGCAGCATATGGCCTTGGTGTCCTCCATACCTCTTGCTGAGCAGCCCGAAGCCCCATAATAGTAGCAGTTGGCCTCAGTTCCTGGCTTGGCCTCTCAAGGCACCAATAAGCCCAGCATAGGTGGCAACCATTTGTGGATTGCTTGGTGACTTACCAGGTAGCTCCATGGGTGCACAGTCTGTGGTTGAACTCGGCCTGCAGCTAGGCCCTTCCAGGAGGCCCTTGGGTCGGCACACTTGGTGGCCTGCTTCAACCAGCCCCAGAGTTGGAGCACCACCCAAGGCTGCACCCGAGGAGGACACACCTGAAGGGCATACTGGGCAGGTACCAGAGCCCTGCTAAAGTGAATCCTGCTCCATAGGGTCAGCCTTTCAACAGCCAAGCCTCACAACCAATCAGTCCAAAGGTCAATCCCTCCCACTGATGTGCACATAGCAATCAAGGATCAGCTATTAACAGGAGCGCATGCACAACTCACACAAGGGGCACACCTTGAGCACCTTGCTGAGGTGAAAAGGGAATACTCTGCCACTGGGTCCCACAGGGCACCTGGGACAAAATGGAGACGGCAGTCTACCAGATGTAGAATTTAAAATAGTAATTATAAGGATTCTCAGTGAACTTAGGGAAAGAGTCGATGAGAACTTAAAGAGATAGAAAACAAAAATGGAGATGGAAAATATAAAAGGGAACCAGTCAGAAATGAAGAATACAGTGTCTGAAATGAAAAGTAAATTAGAGGGAATCAACCGAATGTATGAAGCAGAGGATTGAATCAGTGATATAGAGGATGGGATGGATAGCAGAGGACACTCAATCAGAATAGCAGCAAGCAAAAAATAAAAACAATGAAGTTAGTTTAAGAAGTCTCTGGGACAATATCAAATGTAGCAACATTTACATCATGGGGGTACAAGAAGAGGAGAAAGCAAGAAATTGAAAACCTATTTGAAGAAATAATGATGGAAAACTTCCCTAACCTGGTGAAGGAAATAGACATACAACCCCAGGAAATTCAAAATGTCCCAAACAAGAACCCCAAAAGACCCATAGCATTAAAATGCCGAAGGTTAAAGACAAAGAATCTTAAAAGCAGCAAGAGAAGAGCAATTACTTACCTACAGGGGAGCTCCCATTAGACTTGTCAGCAGGTTTCTCAGTAGAAACTTTACAGAACAGAAGGACTTGGCACAAAATCTTCAAAGTGAAGAAAAGCAAGGACCTACAACCAAGGTTTCTCTACCCAGCTATCATTTAGAATTGAAGGACAGACAGATAAAGAGCTTCTCAGACTAGAAAAAAGCTAAAGAAGTTCATTGCCACCAAGCCAGTATTACAGGAAATATTGGAGGGACTTATAAGAAGAAAAAAATATGTATCAAAAATATGAATAAAGAATGGCAATAATTATATATCTATTAATGAGTACTTCAAATGCAAAAAGATTAAATACTCCAATCAAAAGATAGAGTGACTGAATGAATAAGAAAACAAGACCCTTACATAGGCTGCCTACAGGAGACTCACTTTAGAATAAAACACACGGATGGAAAGTAAAGCGATGGAAAAAGATATTTCATGATGGACCTAGAGGGTATTGTGATGAGTTAAGTCAGACAGAGAAAGATAAATGCCATGTGATTTCATGTACATGTGGAATCTAAAGAATAAAATAAACAAGAAAACAAACAAAATCATAGATACACAGAACATTTTGAAGGTTACCAGATGGGAGAGGAGTTGAGGGGATTAATGAAAAGGAAGGAATTAAGTACAAATTGGTAATTACAAAATAGTTATGGCGATATAAAGTATAGCATAAGGAATATAGTAATATTGTTTGACTAGTCGTTTTAAATAACTACAGTATCAGATGGATATTAGACTTATTGGGATGATCACTGTGAGTTATATAGATGTTTAATCGTTATGTCATACACCTGAAACTAATATAATAATGTATATCAACTGTAATTGCAAAATAAAAATTATAATAAGAATGTATACTGGTTATAGCATGTTAATATATTTTTAAATCATGCTATTGTATTGGTCACATCTCCTGTAGCCTTATTATTTTTTTAAGTTTGCTTGGTTAATGTTTAAGTTAGGAAATCTCTGGCAGAGGTGTGTTGAAGTCTCCCTGTATTGTGTTGAATATGTCGGTTTCTCCTTATAATTCTGCCTATTTTCACTTTATATTCTGAGGATATTTTTCAAAGTACACAGAAGTTTAAGATTTTTATATCACTCTAATTAATTGAGCATTTAATTCTTGTTTAGTGATTTTCTCTTTAATATTTTTATTATAAATAAAGTCTAATTTGTCTAATACTACTAGTACTACACCAGCCTCCTTTTAGTTAGTATTTAAATGTTTCTTTTTCCAGCTTTTACTTTCAACCTTTCATTATCTTTATGTTTAGGCATATCTTTTGTAACCAGTATGATTGGGTTTAAAAAAATCCACTCTATCTTTGGCTTTTAACTGATAAGCTTAGTTCTTGTACAATTCATATAATTCATATGATTATTCATATAATTGGTCTTGTTTCTTACTGTTCAATTCTGTGTGCTTTCTATTTATAGTACCTTTTCTGTAATTTGTATCCCCATCCTAGAAAATAATTGAATTTTTTCTCCTATCATGCCTTATTTTGGAGTTTTTTTTGATTGAATACAGTTTTTCTTATTTACTTTTCCTTCTGTGCTAATTTGAAAATTATATACATTTTTTTATTCATTTAACTGTTACGTTAAAATATTACCTTGTAAACTTTAAATTCAGTCCATTTTCTTAACCTTCCTCCTCACAAATAAAAGGACTTTTAAACATTTTAACTCTGACACTTACCTCCTTTCTAACAAACATGCTATGACTGTCCAGAATGTAGAGATAGTGTTTTTCACTCATGTAGTTATTGCTTTATGCTAAGTTTTTTTAATCATAGACCTTTCATCTCGGAATTTCCTTCTGTCTTATATTTACCTTTTAGGATTTTCTTTACAGTGTAGTCCTGCTTCATGTCAAATTTTTTTCTTTTAATGGAAAATCCTTTTACTGCCCTCATTCTTTTAAGATACTCTTGCTGGGTATATATTTTTTAGATTGACAGTTTCCATTATTCTTGTCTGACTTCTGTTATTGTTTTTAAGTGAACTATAATTCTAATAGTTGATTTCATCATAATTGACTAGTCGTTTTAAAAAAATTTCTGTTTGCTTTTAACATCATCTCTTTATCTTTGGTGAATGGCAATCTCAGTACTGTGTTTCTAGTTGTGGATTTCTTATTTATCTTGTTTGGGATTTGTTGGGCTTCTGATATTGGGGGTGATTTCTTTCATCAGTTCTGGAAAATTCTCAACTATTTTTCTTTAAATTGCTTTTGCCCCATGTACTCTGTTTTCTCTTTCTGGGATTTGGATTAGACATATACTAGACCTTTTTGTTCTGTCCCCTATGTCTGTTTCTCTTAACCTGTCTTTCATATTTTCTATCTCTTTGCTTCTCTGTGATCTGAAACCAGACAAGATCGAGGTAGGTAAATATGAAAGCCAGATTTTCCCAGGTGGCAAATGCTAATATTAGCCCTGAGACCCAGACACTAAGCCTTGGTCCAACCTGAGATAGGAGAATTGCAGCTGGTATGTTTTCATTAAGACAGGACCCTTGAGGGACCAGTTGGCCGCCTGGAAGATGCAAATCCAGATACTGTGTGAATGAAAGCACCCACAGTTTAAGGCCTAAAGAGCCTCATATTAGGTTCCCCTAAATATAAGCTCATGAATAAAAACACAGAAATAAGTTATCATGAGTGAAAATACAAATATAACAATCTTTATTTGGGTATCTAGAGACTTCAAGTACTAGTTTTTTTTCTTTGCTTGAACTTAAAATATATGTTTACTTTAATTCACTTAGGATTCAGTTTTATTGCAACAGGAGGGCCCTTTGGGATATCTAGTCTGCCAGACTGGAATAGGTGAAAGCTTTCCCGTAGAATTTTTAACTCACTATTTAATAACTAATTAAAGTCTTGAAATGATGGTCATGTTCTTTTTTTTTTCTTTTTTTTTAAAAATTCTATGTGCACTATATTGCGTTTCTTTAACAATAGTAAGTCTTACGAGTTTTTTTGCACAGCTTGAGAATAACTTCCTTTAAAATTTTTAGAATCTGCTCATTTTTTTTCCAAGTTGTTAAAGGATGCTTGGAAAAGATTATATGGAATGATTAAGAAAATGATAATTTAAGACATCCTAAATAAAATAAAAATTAGATTCAAATAGAATATATTATAATAAGCCAACTTTGTTATTTTTGTTAGGAATATGTCATTGTATTTTTTGACATGTCATCATTTTTTTAAAAACTTAATTACCAGTATTCCTTCTATCCCTTTCTTTCCTGGAATTTTTAGGCGTAATATTCATGGGGTAAGCAAAGAAAAAATAACAAGAATGTTGGAACACTATCAACGTTTTGTTTCAGTGCCAATAATCATGAGTTCTTCAGTTCCAGAGAAAATTGAACATTTTGAATTGTGTGCATATTCTTGTGAGGAAAGAAGTTCCAGGTATGTTAAAGTCCCTATTTATAAAAATTGAAACTTAATTTTTAAAAATATGATAATTTTGGAGCTTGTGAAGTCACTGCCAAATAACTTTTTAAAAATAAGATAAATGGGCTGGCTCCATAGTGTGGTTAGCATGTCTGTTTTGTACGCAGAAGATCCTGGGTTTGCGCCCCAGGTGGAGCCACGGACCATACCCCAGGTGTGCCAGGCCCCGGGTACATGCCCAGGTGTGGGAGGGGATGCCTTGTCTTCACAGATCCAGTTCTTAAGGGGAAAAAGCAACATCCATTGGTCACGGGTGTAAGGGGGGGAGGAATTAAAGAGGGAAAAAAATAAATAAAAATAAGGCAGATGTTTGTTACTTGTAAGGTTTATGTATAGTCTTACCTGAAACAGGATGTATATGATGAGCAAGAGAAGTAAAAGTTTATATGAGTGATGACATGGGAGTTTTTTTCCTTGTCCTCAATTTTGTGGGTCCGTGTTTATACTCCAAATATGCCTATCTTCATTATGTAACGTCCTGCTATTCTAGTATTCATCTGTTACCTCAGCTCCTCTTTGTTATTATTTTATATATAGTCACATCACTTAATTTCATAAGGTATTAGTAAAAATTTTTCAAGTATTATAAAAATTATTAATGGTATAGTTTTACTAAGTAATATAAGACATAGCCTTTTTAAAGTTTGTAATCCAGGATAGTACTGATTTCTGTTAAACATTTCAGACAAATAAACAATTGAATAAATGAGAAAAGAAGAACCTTAAATATATACAGATGTCTGAATAGCCAGTGTTTTATGACAGTAAGGGATGGAGAGGCTATTAAAAAAGAGCTGGGAAGAGAAAATTCGTAAATGCCCTTTTACTGGAGGAGCAGTGGTGCAAAATAGTAAAGAGCATGGGCTCTTGAGCTCTATTTTCTGGCTTCAAATTCCAAAGTTTTGTAATTCATACTTTATAAAATCTATATACTTCAGCTCTTCATTTCTAAAATAGCGATAATAACACTTTGCTCATAAGGATCACATAGAATTACGAATTAACACTTTGCAAAGGATTTAGAATAACATCTAGCATATAGAAAACTCAGTGCTATGTGTGATTTCATGTAGGGAGATTTCATGGGAAAGGTGGGACTTTAAGAGCTCCTGAAATAAAGAAATGAAAGAAGCTGAGTTGACAAATTGAATAAGGAAAAGGCACTGAAGTTGAAAGTGTAACGATTAGGCAAAAGTGCTCTTAGTCTGAAATTAACATCAAGGATGGTTTTAAAAAATTTAATAAGTGACATCTCAAATGAGAGCTCTCCTCTCTCTTTTCTCTTAATTGTGCAAATTATATAGGTTGACTCTTCATGACTTTATATATGAAACTTGCTTAAGCAATTTCCTCTGTAGCAAATGACAGATAGATGGTATAGAATGGACCTAGTTTCATATGTGTTAAGCTTAAGTAGGTGAGAAAGAAGCCAGGGAGGTGGTGTCCTCTTTTGGGAACAAATGTAGAAACTTGACTTTAATATTAAAGCATAATAAACACCTTAACTGAAAATCTCATGTTTATTCTTCAATTCAAAGAAAGTTTTAGTTCTGTATGCTGGTGGGGTTACAACAAAGGGATGTGTTCATTGTGTTTTAGGGAAAGATTAAGATTAGCTTTTATAATTTTAATGTAGTTTTTTTCTAGAATTTTTAGAATAAATAAATGTTAAGTGACCTGTCTTTCAGTTGAATATTTCTTTAATTTAAATCATAATGTTAATGGTAACATTAAGAGACTTCCTTATAATACTTAAAAAAAAAATTTTACAGCCCAAGAGAAAATGAAGATACTACCTCTGAAAAAGAAGAAAATGTTTTATCCTCATCTTTGAAGCACATAGAGTTAAGTGAAGAGAAGAAACTTGAAGTGACCAAAGAAACTATGTTACTGGAGAATGATACATGTCTCTCTAATGCATATTTAAACAAAGAAAGAAAAGAAAGAAGTGGTATGAATCCTCATATTCAGAGTGCTTTCATTCAGGAAGTTCCAGACATGTATTTTTCTGATTCTGAAAGCAAAGTACAAGCAACAGACAAAAGAAAAAAAGAGCAAGTAGAAATGGTCTCTGAAAAAGAGTATAATAAAACTGATGCAGATAGTTTCATAGAGAGAATGCAACCTAATATTAGCTACAGTGAAAATAATCAGGAAGTCTTTGATCTTTCAAATGCTGTATCACTTCAAAATGAAAACTCTTCACCTAGTGAAATATTGGAAGAAAAAGCAGTAGTAAAGAAAAACGCCTCTGGAAAACAAAAAAGCAAATCAACTTTGGAAAAGTTCCCACGAAATGAGCTATCAAATTTTGTTGGTGATTGGCCAGTTGATAAGACTTTTGGTCAGAGGACAAAAAGGAACCGAAAAACTGAAAGAGCTTCATCTGTAGAAAGTTACAAAAAGTGTAATATCTCTCCGTCATGCAAAGTATTAGATAGTAGTCTGTCTATAAATGTGCATCATATCCAGCAAGGAGTATCTCCACATGAAAGTGTAGAGGATGACAAGAAGTCACAGTGTGATGATGCTTCAGAATCTTTTGGTAGCTATAACTATGATACTTCTAAAAATACTGAAAAAAACTCATTGGACATTGTGGATGAGTGGCCTTTGTCTGATTCTTTAGCCCAGAGAGAGCACAGATCAAGAATGCCAAAGTCTGGTTTAAATGAACCCAACTTAGAATTTGGAACTAATGACAATATGCATGAAATATACACAACACATGAGGCCTGTTGGGGCACAAGCCTTGAGGAACTAAAAACATTGGGTAGCTATGTTCTAGGAAATTCTGAAATGCTATCCAGTGAAATGATGTGTGAGAATAAGACTTGTCCAAGTGAAAAGATTCATGGTCAGCACACACTGTCTCTTACTGTTACCAGTAATGCTCCAACTATTCCTGGAGTAGTAAGGCCACAAACTTTAACCGAATTTCCAGAAGGAAAGCCTAAAGAAGTCCCCGAAATAGAAGTAGGCATGTGTACTCAGACCGAACCACAGGACTTTGCTCTCTTATGGAAAATAGAAAAGAATAAAATTAGTGTTTCTGATTCAGTGAGAGTATTAACAGGAAGATTAGATGGATTTAACCCCAAAGCTTTCAATATCAGCACAAAATTAGATGTTCAAGAAATAATTCCATATAGGGTAATGTATGATAAAAGCACATTTGTTGAAGAAAGTGAGCTTACCAGTACTGATGAATCTGAAAATCTTAACATTCTTTGTAAACTATTTGGATCCTTTTCATTAGAAGCTCTAAAAGACTTATATGAGAGGTGTAACAAAGATATTATTTGGACCACAAGCCTTTTGTTGGATTCTGAAACTAAATTATGTGATGATACTGAATTTGAGAATATCCAAAAATCATATGACGAAGCACAAATTGGGCCATTTTCTCTGGGACTGAATTTAAAGGAAATTATTAACCAAAGAGGAATCTTAAAGGATTCTAATTCTTCTGTGCCGGAATTTAGACATGCAATTGGCATCACTGACACTAATGTACAGTCTTCCTGTTACTCAGAAAAGGGAAATTCAGAGCAGGCAGAAATAAGAGCTATAACCACTGAAAAACCTGGAGTAATAACATGTGTATTTCCTGGTGCCACTGTAGACCTAAAGAATACTAATGAAGTGATTCCTAATAGTCGGGCAGAACTTTCAGGTTTAGATAACAATCAGTCTTTTTCAGGTACACTAAAAGTTCAAAATTTGAGTGAAATGGAGAAGAATCTTGAAGTCATAGAAATTGGAGATAGTATGCATTCTTTGAATTTGTCTGATATTTTAAATCCTGTATTGAGCACATCAAATCTTGAATTAAATGAAATTTATTCTACTGACTCTTTTGAAATAAAGAAAAATGAAAATCTTCCAAAAGATTATGTGAAATTTCCAAAAACTGAAGAGTTTATGAATGAAGATGAAAAGGAAATGGAAAAAGTTCTAATGGCAGGTAGTACTGTGTCAGCTGGAGTTAGTGAAGAAGGCAAAACTGAGATGATGAATCCCACGCCAGTGATGGCTAAATCTCTGACCATAGACTGTCTGGAATTGGCATTACCTCCTGAACTGGCTCTTCAGCTCAATGAATTATTTGGTCCTGTTGGTATTGATTCAGGTAAGGAAAAAGTAAATTTACCTATGTGTTTTTATGTGAGTAGAGTATTTTAATTTAAAAGTTATTTCATATGTTAACTGAAATATAAAATAAATTTGTGTCTCCTACCTTATTTTTGACAAAATGTTTGTAGAGGATTTTAAAAAATGTAATATGAAGAATTAGTTTTTATGTGGAGTTTATTTATCCCATGCATATATTGAAAGTTTTCTCTGGTATTTATCTCATACCTGTTTACATAGATGAACCTTTTTGAACCCTCTGGTGCTATTCCAGATGCATTTAAGACGAGATTAATTTTTTAGAATACACTTCTTGAAAAGTCTCGACTAATGGAAAGGCATAAATATGTTTAGACTAACTGACATGAATAGGTTAAATATATGAAGTATTGTATAACTGCATCAACCAAGAAGTGTGAAAACAATGACATATTACATAAACAAAAATATTACAAGAGATTTAGAACTAGAAACAGGTCAGTAATTAATAGCACAGGACCACACAAATTCCCCCAAGTTTGGGGCAGCTCATGTCCTGTACCAAGAGACAGTTCTTGGCTGAGCATAAGAAAGAATTTAAATGCATGCCAGAGTTAGAGTCAAAAGTAAAATGTATTAGAGAAGGGAAATGTTTCATAGATAGAGTGTGGTCTCCTCTCAGAGACAAAGAGTAAGAGCCTAAGAGACTCAGAGGGACAGCCAATAGAGAGATGGAGACAGTGAGAGGGAACCTAAGTGTTTAGGAAATTCAGTTTCTATATTGTAATGCAGGAGCCCTAGGCCTGGAACTTGCACCTGGGTTGGATATTCTGGAAGAACCACCAGGAGGACCAGAGGGATGAGAAATGCAGTTTAATTGTTACTCACAAGGGAGGGAAGCTTTAGCAGCAGTCAGTCGGAGCTTGCAGGAAAAAAGCAGCTTCGACTAAGAGCAGGCAGAGTTTTATTATGCACACAAACAGAGGGGATGGGTTATCTCACTGGGGGAGTAGCGGCCCTTTCAGACAGATGGCAGCAAGATGTGCTGCTTGGTTACAGGAGCAGATAGTGTCCATGGGAGCAGCAGAAAACATCCTTGGGAGTAGGCACTGCTGAGAGCTTTTTGTGCACTGCCTTTTTTGGCTGTTGGCCAGGCAGCTATCACTCTTAGTATACGGAGGGGCTATGTTCTGAGTTAACCCTACATATATCATTCTTAGTTTCTATGAATTACAAGTTTAAAGACTTTGTTTACCCATTTTCCTTTGATGGTATGAACATACAGTGGAAAAGGATAAAGAGTATGTAGCAAAAAAAAAGGTAAGAGTATGTAGCGTTTAAGGCCTACTGGCAATTCCAAGCCTTTGATCCATAGGTTCCCCATGGTTTTAGCCATAAAGAATGAATGATTTTATTTTGCGTAGAGCATAACTTAAAGACTGTTTTCCTGTTTTCCCTTCATGGTGTAGGTAAACAATTTGTTAGTAATTTCAGCAGAACTCTTTGTTTTGCAGATTTCCTCGTGATCTGGGTGATCTGGTGGGCTGATCAGCATATTGCTGTCTCAGAATATAGCTTGATTTAACACTTTAGTTCTCTTGCCTCCTTACATTAATAATACAAATTGGAATTATGATGTATAAATTGGTTGATAATTTTTTTTTTCATGTATAATGAGTAATGATTATATTTTCTTCCCCCCCCCCCCTCCTTACAAGGGTCTCTGACAGTTGAGGATTGTGTGGTTCATATAGATCTGAACCTGGCTAAAGTGATTCATGAGAAATGGAAAGAATCTGTAATGGTTGGTAGGCTTCTTTTTATTAAGAGCTCCTTTTGTGCCCATTTTGTTACCTTTAATAAAATCTGTTACATGAAAGAGTTCTATTGAATTTTGACTTTGAGAGTGAACTTTTACCACTTAACAGATTACTGTTGTTTTTTTTTTTCCAGTATTGTAGATTATGTCTAAACTAACTAAATTATATAATCAGAGGTGGAGCTCAATGTTTTTTTTAAAGAAAAAAATCATAAATAATTTTTACACCCTATGTTTAAGACTTGCAGTACTGATTAAATTTGTTAAAAATATAGCATAAGAGCTCTATAAGTGGAAAAAATATATAGATGTAGTTGTAATTTATAATTTAACCTAATTTATTGTTTTACTTAAGATTTTAAGAAAAATGATTGATAGTTTTACAAGGAGAGATGATTTCTAGAGAAAAATAATATGATCTTGTTTTCTAATGCACCCTCCTTTGTTAATCCTGTTCTGTGTTTTCGTTTAGGAGCGTCAAAGACAAGCAGAGGTATCCTGTGGCAAGTTTACGCAAGGTAAAGCACATTTTTACTTCAAATGATCTTGTCTTGATATTGAAACTTGGTGGTGTGTGTATGAACTTTTATTTATTTTAAATACACTTCTGTTACCAATGTCAAGGGGCTTAAGGCTTAATGTTCTATTCAAGAACCAGATGTGGTTGTCTGTGTTAGGTAGCAGCAAGTAAAGGAGTCAGGGAATTAACATCCGAAGCTCTTAAGAGAGGCTTAGTCATTGTTTACATACATTGTTTGATCAATGACATGTTGATTTCTTCTTTGCAATTGGCTAAACTTGTCACATTGGGTTCCTGTCAAGCTCATTATTGTTTACAGTTGCATCTGCAAAAAAACCTGCTACATTTTAACATTTATCAAGAGTAGCATTTAGTAAGAACTGCCCAGACCTTGAGACCCTTGTCCTATCTAACTCTTCCACAAAATATGATACCCAAGAATTTCCCCTTACAAGTAAAAGTTCTTTCATAATTCTTACTTTCATAAAGAAGAAAAAAACTATAATATTTAGCTATCATAAGTGAAGTAGAACACATAAGATGTTCACTCCACACTGGGACTTGCAGGTTGAGGATTCTTAGGATGTGCTTTATTTCAGACCTGTGCTTGTGTTTAGCCTCAATAGCTAAAGATTTTTGAGAGCTAGAAGTGCCCAAGGGGTATCAGAGGTGTGTAAATGACAGTATCTGCTGTTTTTTGACTCCAGGAAAGCAAAGGAATATATGAGAATGTATTGATATCTCAGCAGAAATGTTGCACATTAAATCCTGTTACTGTGAATTTCTTAGAATGTTTAGTTCCTTATGTTGAATATCATTTGCTTACTATTTTCTGTGTTGATGTGATAAGAAAAAGAGTAGGAAGAATTGAGTTGATTTACAATGATACCTGGATCATTGCTCATTTGAAATATTCCTACATTACACATCATTTCTTGCTTGCAATTATGTAAAGATGTATTTTGAAATTTCAGAGTTTCATTATAAGCTAAAAGTAAAAATCCGGGTTTCCTAGGTCTCTCTGAGGTAGATGTAACAGTGTATAATGTTTAATTTGTACATTTTTTCTTGAGAGTCTGACACTATCCCTCTTTTGTAGACCCTTCCCTGGTTGAGCATATTGATCTTAATAATACTGAACAAAAATCTCAGAGAACAGGCAAAAAATTACTGAAGACTTTAGCAACATCTGAAATGGATCAATGGAATATTCAAACTAAAAAAGTATCACTCAGAGAAATAATGTCAGAAGAAATTGCCTTACAGGAAAAACACAATATGGTATGAATTATTGGCTCTAGGTTGATTATGTATGTTTCCTTTGTGATTTTTATTTGATTCTATATTTCCTACTCTGGAGTCTGTATGTAACCTTATTGAAGTATTGTTAAAGTTGAAAAATGTTTTAAATATAGTTTAAAGCTGGAGGTTTTTGCTCCTGGGAAATAAGTTGATATCGTACAACTATAAACCAATCTATATTAATCTGTTGTTTTAGATTTAATTTTTCAGGTGATTGAGCTGCATATTTCTTAACTTTTAACATTTATGTAATTTTTAAATTATAGAAACCTGGAATAACTCTTTCATTTAAAGATAATTAATTGCATTCATAAATTAGTAATAAGAAATGTCTTTCTTGCTATTTAAGAAGTGTCTGTCTTTGTGACCTTGTGCCACAATGGTAGCAGGTCTGACTTCAAGAAGTGTCCATCTTTGAAACATTTTTTAGAGAAAATTTTAGAAATTTAAGAATTTGAATTTAAAAATAAAATACTCTTATCTACCCTTTCAATTAAATAAGTTCAAACAGAAACTTTACTTTATTTTGAACTGTATTTATTTTTGTTCCTTATTCAACATATCTAAGTACATAAAGCCATAAGTGAATATGGTTTCTTTTGCATTTCTTTTTAGCCTTTTTTGGAATTCTAAAAATTAGTATTAGAGAGTTTAAAAATCAGAAGAGCGAGGACCTTAAAGGTTATTTAGTCTAATTTTCAAGGAAAAGAATAACTTTTAGTAAAACATTTTTACTTTTTTTCCTTACTCATTTGGCTGCTCAAAGGAACACCTTTGTATTTGGTTGAAATACATAAGATCTTTGGGGCAAGGTAACAGTGATGAGATTCCTTCACCTTCATTGTATTTTTTGCAGTTTTCTGGTTAAATTGGAAATATGCCACCATTTCCATCTTTGCTTATATAATCCAAGAAACAATCTCTTCAGTAGGATCTAATTTAATGTTGTTTCAAATATCCTCTTTAATTTGTATATATAAAACAAATTGGAGAAATGGATTTTCTTAAAAACTAAAGACAGCCTAGAACTTATACCCAAATAATGTGATGTATTTTTTGTTGAAATGCCATTTTCCACTGTTGAAACTTATCTTCATAGTTCTAATCTGCCTTTTAATCTCTCAGTATAATAGGAAACAAGTGAGCATCTTTCACTTCCCAGCTTAATGTACTTTTTTTCTGTCAGTGATTTTGCTTTGCTTTCTATAGGTTGGTTAATAGAGGCTGTATTCTTTCGGTCCCAGTAGAGAAATACATTTTGTATTTTTTTAAAGCAAAAGACTATAAAATAAACTTTAGGCATAATGTATGAATAGAATAATTAATTTTAAGATTATTAGGATCATGAGTTTTGAGTTTTTTGAATTTGAAGTTTAGAAACTCTGTTACCTGGTAGTTTGCTAGCAAATCTGATCGCTGAATTTTTTTTTGGTAAAATCAGATTATAATGCATATTTTAAATAAAACATGGAATATTTTTAATTCTTGAGGTGGCTGTTTCTATTCCTTTTGCGATGTGTGATGTGTTGAGCATTACCAGTCCCTTTTACTGGTCAAATGTTCACCTGTTGTGGTTCTTCTTTTATTGTTATAACTTGGTATTATAAATGGCCTAAATATGGTTAGGATTCAAAACTAATAACTATTCTAGGATTGTTATAGATTTATGAAATTTTTTTATTTAGGAATTTCTAGTCACCTTCAAAATTTGATAGGAAGTTATTTTTCAGACATTAGGATCAGTATCCAACAAAAATATTATTTAGTTACATCACAGTATCAGCAAATTTGTCTTAGAGTTAGAGATCACTTTAAGAATGTTTACTGTATTTCTAGGTTAGGATTAAAATACCACATTTTATAAAAGTTCTTTTGGTTTGACAATTTGAACAGCTCTAAATATGACTTATGAAAAAATAACAAGTAGTTACAATTCTCATATATTTATTTTGAAGTAAGTATATTTGTGAAAATTTTAAAAACCGTGAATTTTAAGATTTCTGTCAACCTGAATTTGCAACTTATTTGTACATTGTAGTTTCTGCCCATTGAGGAGATATGTTTTTGAGGACGTTGTTCACAGCATCACACAGTGTCCCTTTTATGAGGACCCATGGGAGAAATTTCTCTCAGGTCTCAGTACCAGAAAAAGCTGTACTTCTCCTGAGCAACTGGTTTGTTTTTATTTTATGGACACTGAGAATCTTTGTTTCCCCCCCTTTGCTTTGGCCACTAAGAATCTCAGAACTGAATTTGTGGCCCACCTTAAGCAATTGTACAGGGTTTTGTGGCATGCATTTATATACTAATTTTTCTTGCTAGCTTTGTACTGTCTGTATCTTAACTTTATTTTTCTCTACTCTCTGACTTCACTTATTTATATCCTGTTTATATGTATATATGTGAGTATATATGTATATATATTTATATACACATACATATATATGTATATGTGCGATTGTGTGTGTGTATGAACATATATTTATGAGCAGTTTCAAATACTTTTTAAAAATGGGATATAAATAAATAGTGAAAAAATACTTATATTACTAATTTCAGCCTTTAATCTGTGAAGAAAGTCTGTGATTGCTTTTAAATTGTTAGTCTTTTTGCAACAAATAACCATGCTTTGGGTCAGTGTAATTAGCATTATAAATTCATTTTAAGGATAGTTTTTATCTTTTTTTTTTCGTTTTAGAAAAGGGAGCCACTTATGTTTGAAAAAGATTGTGCTACTAGACTAAAGGAGAGGCAGCTCTTTAAGATATTTCCGGCCATTAACCAAAATTTTCTGGTGGACATTTTCAAGGACCACAAGTGAGTATTAGAAGTATTACATGTAGTTTCTACTGTGATATCACTGAATGCATAAGTCATACATTTTAATATTTTACTTTTCTTATAACAAAAATAATATAGGTATATTATAAACCATTTAATGCAATGTGCATAATGTAGAAAGTGAGCAGTTTGTGGCAGTTGATTCATATGCCTCCTCAGTTTTTTTCTCATAGTAATTGTACATACATGTGTACCTCTTTGCTTTTGTACCTATATACAAATATATAATTCACCAAAAAAGAGGTGGTGTTTTATGTACTGTTTTGTAGTTTTGCTGGTATTTATTTTTCCTGTCTGTACTTAGTGATCTCTTTTCTTTTTAAAATCTATAGAGCATTCTTCAGTCTTATTTTCAAAAATAAATAATTTTCAATTACAATTGACATGTAATATATTAGCTTCAGGTGTACAACATAGTGATTAGACATTAACTTACAGAGTGATCACACCAATAAATGTAGTACCATCTGATACCATAAATAATTACTACAGTATTATTGACTATATTCCTTATGCTATACTTTACATCCCCATGACTCTTTTGTAACTACCAATTTGTACTTAATCCCTTCTTTTTCACACATCCACCCTAACACTCCTCTCATCTGGCAACCATCAAAATGTCCTCTGTAATTATAAGTTTGTTTCTGTTTGTTTATTTTGTTCTTTAGATTCCACATGTAAGTGGAATATGGCATTTGTCTTTCTCTGTTGGATTTACTCCACACAGCATAAACCCTCTAGGTCTATCCATGTTGCTGCAGCTGTACAGATTTTATTTTTTTATGATTAAGATTCCATTGTATATATGTACCACCTCTTCTTTATGTATTTATTCACTGATGGATATCCACACTGCCTTTATATCTTGGCTATTGTAAATAATGCTGCAATGAACATACCGATTCACATAGTCCTTCAAAGTATTGTTTTGAGTTTCTTTGAATAAATACCCAGAAGTAGGATTACTGGGCCTTTTTTTGTCTTGTTATAGCCTTTGTTTTAAAGTATGTTTTGCTGGTATAAGTATTGCTACTGTGACTTTTTTTTTTTCCTCTCCCATTTTCATGAAATACCTTTGTTTAAAAAAGTTTCATTTTCTTTTTAAAATTTTTCAATTACAGCTGACATGCGATATTGTTTTTACTAGTTTCAGGTGTACAGCATAGTGATTAGACATTTATATAATTTATGAAGCTATCTCCCCAATTAGTCTAGTATCTGCATCATACATAGTTATTACAATATGATCAACTGTATTCCCTATGCTGTACTTTACATCCCTGTGACTATTTTGTAACTACTAATTTCTACTTAATCCCTTCACCTTTTTCCTTCAGCCTCCTAAACCCCCCATCCGGCAACCATCAGTTTGTTTCCTGCATCTATGAGTCTGTTTCTGTTTTGTTTGTTTACTTATTTTATTCTTAAGATTCCACATATAAGTCAGATCATATGGTATGTCTTTCTCTGACTTATTTCCAATTGGATAAAGAATATATATATATATATACACAATGGAATATTGGCCATAAAAAATGAAAACTTACCACTTGCAACCTTTTTACACTCCCATACTTTCAGTCTGTATGTGTCTTTTGATCTGAAGTACGTCTCATTTTCTCATCCATTCAGCCACTCCATGTTTTAATCCATTTACATTTAAAATAATTGTTGATAGATATGTAGTTATTACCATTTTATTAGTCATATTTTCACCTTTTTTTTTTTTTTTTTTTGTCTTTTTAAAGAAGTCCCCCTAATGTTTCTTGTAATACTGGTTTAGTTTTGATGAACTCCTTTAGCTTTCTCTTGTCTGGGAAACTCTTTATCTGTCTTTTCATTCTAAATGATAGCTTTGCCGGGTGGAATAGTCTTGGTTGTAGGTCCTTTCTTTTCATCACTTAGAATATTTCATGCCAATCTTTTCTGCCCTGCAAAGTGCCTGTTGAGAAATCAGCTGACATTCTTATGGGAATACCCTTGTAAGTAACTAGCTGCCTTTCTCTTGTTACTTTTAGGATTTTTTCTTTGTCTTTAACATTAGCCATTTTAATTATGATGTTTCTTGGTGTGGGCCTGTTTGGGTTTTCTTTTTGAGTCCCTTTGTGCTTCCTGGACTTGTATGTCTATTTCCTTCGCCAGGTTAGGGAAGTTTTCTGTCATTTCTTCAAATAGGTTCTCAATCTTTTGGTCTCTCTCCTTCTGGTACCCCTGTGATGCAAATGTTGGCACATTTGATGTTGTCTCAGAGATCTCTTAATTTTTCCTCATTTTTTAACTTTTTTCTTTTTGCTATTCTGATTGGGTGTTTTCTGCTACCTTGTCTTCCAAATTGCTGATTTGATCCTCTGCTTCATCTAATCTGCTGTTGATTTCCCTGTAATGTGTTTCTTCATTTCAGTTACTGTATTCTCATTTCTGTTTTTTTTTTTTTAATGTTTCTAACTCCATTTTTATGTTTTCTCTTTGTTAAAGTTCTCCCTAAGTTCATCTACTTTTCCCTTAAGTTTACCTAGCATCTTTATAACCAGTGTTCTGAACTCTGCATCTGGCAGATTACTTGTCTCCATTTTGTTTAATGTTTTTTTGGAGCTTTGTTTTGTTCTTTCATTTGAGAAATGTGTTTTTGTCTCCCCATTTTGGCTGCCTCCTTGTGTTTGTTTCTATGTATTAGGTAGGGCTCTTATGTCTCCTGGACTTTTTGTAGTAGGTGTCCTGTGGGGCCCAGAGGTGTAGTCTTTCTGATCACCTGAGCCACGTGTTCCAAGTATGTCCCTTTGATGTGTTGTATGTGCTCTTCTGTTATAGTTGAGCCTTTGTTGCTGTTTGAACATTAGTGAGACGGATTGACCCTAGGGCTAATTGGTTGTGGGGGCTAGTCAGTGACTATAGTGGAGGAACTGTTGTGCAGAGGCTTATTCTGTGGAGCAGGATTCACTTTAGCAGGGCTCTGTCTGCCCAGTTTGCCCCAAGGGTGTGTCATTCTCGGATTTGGCCCCAAATGGTACTCTGGCTTAATCTGAACCTGGCCACTGGATGTGCCAGCCTTGAGGCTTCATAAGAGGGTACTTGCCACAGGCCAAGTTCAGCTGCAGCCTGTGCCCTGCCCAGGGCCACCTGACATGAGTCACTGAGCAATTCACAGATGACCACCACCTGTGCTGGGCTTGGAAGTGTCTTGAGAGGCTCAGCTGAGAACTGAGGCTGGGTGCTACTAGTGCCAAGCTTGGGGCTGCTCGGAAAAAGATACCGGGAGATGCTGCTTGTTTAGGTTTTGTGAACCTTTGATAGATTTTGGGAGAGTCCACAGCTTAAGCCAAGACAGGCTGTTTCTATGGAAAAGCCACTGGAAGTGAGTTGGGTCAGCCTGAAAGTTGGGTGGGAGAGGGTCTCAGGGATTCACCAGGCCTGGGTGACCAGCGTTAGCCAGGATAGTGGAGACTCAGATATGGCTATGGGATATCTGAGGGAGGGAGGAGGGCTAAATAAAGAAATAATGGATTCTGCTAGCACTTCTGCCTGGGAGAAAGCAGACATTCCATTTTCACCCTGAAGCCAGACAACTCAATTCCTCCTTGTATGTGCCTGGTAACATTGGTTAATACAGTTATATACTTCAGTTACCATATATTCGATCCCTTTACCGACTTCACCCTCCCCCTACTCCACTATATTTGACCCCGTTTATCCCGTCTACCTACCTCATCCTCCCACTAGTAACCACTACTCTATAGTCCTCTGGTAACCACTAGTTTATAGTCCATGTCCATGAGTCTCTGTTTGTTTGTCCTGCTCATTTGTTGCTTTTAGGTATATATCCCACATATAAGTGATATCATGTGATTTTCAACTTTTTCTGTCTGGCTTATTTTGCTTAGCATGATTATCTCGAGGTCCAGCCATATATGTACCATATATATGTATATACGTACCACTGCTTGTTTAGCCAATCATCTACCATAGGGCACTTTGGTTGCTTCCATGTCCTGGCCACCGTGAAAAATGCTGCTATGAACATTGGTATGCAAATATCTTTTCAGATATGGGTTTTCAATTCTTTGGGGTGAATACCCAGTAGAGGGATTGCTGGATCATGTGGTAGGTCAAGTCTTAGTTTTTTGAGGAACCTCCATACTGTTTTCCATAGTGGCTATACCAATTTGCAGTCCCACCATCACTGTATGAGGGTTTATTTTTCTCCGCATCCTCTCCAATGTTTGTTATTAATGTCTTGTTGATTATAGCTAATAGGTGTGAGATGGTATCTCATTGTGGTTTTGATTTGCATTTCCCTAGCAAATAGCCAGCGATGTTGAGCATCTTTTCAAATATTTATTTGCCATTTGTATGTTTTCTAGGGAGAAGTGTCCGTTAAAGTCTTCTGCCCATTTTTTGATTGGATCATTTGGTTTTTTTGTTGTCATTGAGTCATATGAGTTCTTTGTATATTTTGGATATTAGGCCCTTATCGGAGATGTTGCTTGTAAATATATTTTCCCATTCGAGTGGTGAGCTTTTTACTTTGTTGACAGTTTCTTTTGCTGAGTGGAAGAAGCTTTTTAGTTTGAAATAGTCCCATTTATTTTAGCTTTTACTTTCCTTGCCTTCGAGGTCAAATTCATAAAATCTTCTTTAAGTCCAAGGTTCTTGAGTTTAGTTCCTATGTTTTCTTCTATGCATTTTATTGTTTCAGGTCCTTAATCCATTTTGAGTTAATTTTGGTGTATGGTGATAGACAACAGTCTAGTTTCATTTTTTTTCAGGTGGCTTTCCAGTTTTCACAGCACCACTTATTAAAAAGGCTTTCCTTTCTCTGCTGTATGCTTGAGGCTTTTTGTTGAAAATTATTTGCCCATATAAACATGAATTTATTTCTGGACTCTCGTTTCTGTTCCACTGGTCTGTGTGTCTGTTTTGCTGTCAATACCATGCCATTTTGATTATTTTGTTGCTTTGTAGTATAATTTGAAGACTTGACAGAGTGCTGCTTCCAGCCTCGTTCTTTTTTCTCGGATGGCTTTGGCAATTTGGGGTCTTTTGTGCTTTCATACAAATCTGATGATATTCAGTTCTATTTCTTTAAAAAGTGCCGATGGGATTTTGATGGGGATTAAATTAAATCTGTATAATGCTTTAGGTAATAGGTCATTTTAACTATGTTGATTCTTCCAATCCAAGAACACAGAATATCTTTCCTTTTTTTTGTATCTTCTTTGATTTCTTTTAATAGGGCATTGTAGTTTTCATTATATAGGTCCTTGTTTTGTTAAATTTATTTCTAGGTATTTTATTGTTTTTGTCGCAAATGCAAAAGGAATTATTTTTTCCACTTCTTTTTCTGACACTTCATTATTAGAGTATAGGGAAGCTGTGGATTTTTGCACATTAATTTTGTATCCAGAAACTTTATTGTAGTTGCTTATTGTTTCTAGTAGTGTTCTTGTGGAGTCTTTAGGGTTTTCTATATAGAGAATCATACCTTCCACCAATAGTGACAGTTTGACTTCTTCGCTTTCTGTTTGGATACCTTTTATATCTTTCTCTTGTCTGATTGCACTTGCTAGGACCTCCAATGTTATATTGAATAACAGTGGTGTTAGTGGACAGCCTTGCCTTGTTCCTGATCTCAGAGGAAAGGTTTTTAGTTTTTCACCATTAAGAATAATGTTGGCTGAGGGTTTGTCATATATGGCTTGTATTATCTGATGTCGTATTATATATATGCTTTCCTTCTATACCGATTTTGTTGGGTTTTGATCATTAATGGATGCTGTATCTTGTTGAAGGCTTTTTCTGCATCTATTGATATGATCATATGATTTTTTAAAAAATTGTTTATGTGGTGTATCACATTAATCAATTTGCCTATGTTGAACCATCACCGTGCCTCTTGGATGAAGTCCTCTTGATTGTGATATATAATTTTTTTAATATGTTGCTGTATTTGGTTCACTAGTATCTTATTTAGGATTTTTGCATCTGTATTCATGACAGAGATTGATCTGTAGTTTTTTTTAATGTGTTATCTTTACCAGGTTTTGGTATCAGAATAATATTGGCCTCGTAAAATGAATTGGGAAGTATTGCCTCCTCTTCGATTTTTTGGAAGAGTTTGAGGAGAATAGATTTTAAATCTTCTTTAATTGTTTGGTAGAATTCACTGGTGAAGCCATCTGGTCCTCAACTTTTACTTTTTGGTAGGTTTTTGATGATTGTTTCAATTTCTGTACTGCTGATTGATCTATTTAGATTTTCCAGTTCTCTTTGATTCAGTCTAGGAAGGTTGAATTTTTCTAAGTACTGGTCTATTTCTTCTGAAGGGTTATTAAATTTGGTGTTATATACTTTTTCATAGTATTCTTGTATGATCCTTTGTATTTCTGCAATATTAGTTGTAATTTCCCCTCTTTCATCTGTGATTTTGTTTGTGACCTTTCTCTTTTTTCTTTAGTGAGTCTAGCCAGGGATTTGTCAGTGTTATTAACCTTCTCAAAGAACCAGCTCTTTGTTGCATCTACTTTTTCTATCACTTTTTTGTTTTCAATTTCATTTATTTCTGCTCTAATTTTGATTATTTCTTTCCTTCTACTGACTTTAGGCTTCATTTGTTCTTCCTTTGTTTTTTAAGATGAAGCGTAAGGTTGTTTATTTGGGCTCATTCTTGTTTTTGGAGATAAGCCTGTAATGATATGAACTTTTCTCTTATGACCACTTTTGCCATGTTCCAAAAGTTTTGATATGTTGTACTATCAGTATCATTCGTTTCTATGTATCTCTTGATTTCTCTTTTTATTTCTTCTGTGACCCAGTTATTCTTCAGTAGCATGTTGTTTAATCTCCATATATTTGTGGTTCTTCCTGCTTTCTTTTTGCAGTTGATCTCTAGTTTCAAAGTCTCGTGATCAGAGAATATGGTTTGTATGATTTCAACTCTCATATTTGTGTCCCAGTATGTGGTCGATTCTTAAGAATGTTCCGTGTGCACCAGAGAAGAATGTATTAGCAGCTATTTTGGGATGGAAGGCTCTGTAAATGTCAATTATGTCCTGTTGGTCTAATGTGTCATTTAAGGATGTTATTTTCTTATTGATTTTCTGTTTGGAGGATCTGTCCATATCCGACAGTGGGGTATTTAGGTCCCCCACTACGATAGTGTTTGGTCTGTTTTTCCTTTTAGTTCTGTTAGTAATTGCTTTACATAATAAGTGTTATGTCTTCTTGGTGCATGATTCCCTTTATCATTATGAAGTATCCCTCAGTATCTTTCTTTATTTTGTCTGACATTAGTACCACTACTCCCACTTTTCTGTCAATTGCATTTGTTTGGAATATCATTTTTCACCGTTTCACTTTGAGACTGAGATGCGGCTTCTGGAGACAGCATATGTTTGGGTTTTGTTTTTTGATCCAGTCTGCAGCTCTGTGCCTTTTATTGGTACGTTCAGTCTATTTACATTTAGGGTTTTTATTGAAATATGAGATTTTCTTAAAGCCATTTTATCTTTTGCTTTCTGGTAGTTCAGTGTTTCCATTGCTTCCTTGTCTCTGTGTTTGTTTTCTTTATTTTGGTTTTGTTTTATGTTATATATTTCAATTCTGAATCTTTGGTGTGTGGTTACCATTATAAATATGAAAAGGAAAGTTATACGTATACAGTCATCCATTTTTTTCTGTGCGTGCCTTATCTCCATTCCCCTTCGTGAATTTGTATCTTTGAATCCTCCCCTTTTCAGTCATTGTTATCTCAGTTTGTCCCTGTGTATGCTGAATGTTCATTACTATCTTGTTATAACAATTCTCTTCTTGTTATTTGAGTTTATAATGCCTTGTTCTTGGAAAAGGTTGCACTCCTTTGCTTCTATTTGCCTGATAGTGACTTTATTCCTATTTATGTATTTTTTAAATCATTTCATTTTTGGTAAGCTATCCCCCTTCAGTATTTCCTGTAGTGCAGGCCTCTTAGTGGAGAATTCCCTCAGTTTTTGTATGTCTGGAAAAGTCTTAATTTCTCTTTAATATCTAAAGGAGAGCTTAGCTGGATACATTATTCTAGGCCAGTATTTCCTTTCATTCAATAGTTTAAATATTTGATTCCATTCTTTTCTGGCTTGTAAGGTCTGCACTGAGAAGTCCGATGATAATCTAATGGATTTACCTTTATAAGTTACTGTCTTCTTTGTCTTCTTTTTCTCTGGCTGCCCTGAGAATTCTGTCGTTGTCGTTGATTTTTGATAACTTTAATACAATGTGTGTGGGTGAAGGCCTTTTGGGGTTGAGATAATTGGGTGTTCTGTTGACTTCTTGAATTCTTGAGAAATTCTTGTCCACTATTTGTCTGAAAATGATTTCTAGTCCCTGCTACTTTTCCTCGCCTTTGATAATGTCCATTATTCTTACGTTTCTTCTTCTAGTGGTATCAGCTCATTATTGAATTTCTCTTTCATTCTTTTTCATTCTTTGGTTTCTCTCTTCTTCCTTCTGATTTATTTCTAGATTTTTGTTTTTGATATCACTGATCCTTTTCTCCATTTGGTTGACTCTATTTCTCAAGCTTGCTATTTTATTTTTCAACTCTTGCAGCGTGTTTTTTATCTCTAGAAGATCTATTCTGTTATTTTCGAGGGTTTCAATCTCCTTGCTCTACTCATCTAGTTGATTTTTTAATTCCTGAAATTGTTGATATGACACGTTTCAGAATTCATTTGAGTTTTTTCAGAAGTGCCATCCTGAATTCTCTGTCGTTTAATTTGCATATTTCCATGTCTATAAATTTATTTTCTAGAGATTTTTTTCTTTTTTTCTAAGATGCCTTGTCATGGTGTTTAATGGACTATTTCTCCGCCTGGGCATTAATGGTGTGTATTCAGCTGTTTTTCCAGAAAGAAGGTTTCTTATGTAAAGGTCTCGCTTTAGCCTGTTGGAAAGAAAGTGCTTTTCTTTAGGTTTCCAGTAAGTGGTATCTAAGCCTCTTGGATTCCTGCTTTATATAAAGCCTAAAATGTCTTTTTAAAAAATTTTCTTATAAATGCAATCCCGCTTGCTATCCTCAGTTTTAGTCCCTTTCAGTATCAGCAACAGTTTTGGCAGCGTTTGCCCAGATTTCCCTAGGGCTTAGCAGTGATCAGTCTCGGAGGGTAGGGGCCCTCTAGATTAGGAGTTGGGGCCTGCGGCTCACCCTCAGTTTTACTACCAGTGCCAGTAAAAATCAGCTGTTGTTTCTCTGTGGTCCTGTCCCACTTCTCTGTCTTCTGCCTTGTTGACTGAGCCCTTCTGCCCAGCATGCGGAGCTCACAGTAGTCCCAGGCAAAGCTGTTTAGGAAAGTTCCTGCACCTTCACTCCTCACCCTCCGCCTGCAGGGAGGACCTTTGGCTGTGAGAGGCAGCTTCTTTATTTCTCTCAGTCCACCGCCTGACGCCCAGGGTTCTGACATGTGGTAGCTCTTATGCGCAGATCTCTTGCTTAGACGTGCTGCTGTGCAGTTTGGGTGTTTTTTTGTTGAGTTTTAGATGTTCACCTTGTTATTGTTTCAAGGAGAGAGATCTAGGGACGTCTCTCACTCCATCATGTTTCCGATGCTTTCGGAACACTTCAGTTTCTAGCTGCTCTCATTCTCTGCCACAGTCTTTGCTGGTTTGAAGTTATGAGGACCTCTCTTTCTGGCACTGGAACCTTGAGCTAGGGAGGTCAGCTTTGGGCTGGGACCCCTCACTTCTCCAGGGTGGGGGGGGACCTCTGCAGCTGAGATATCCTTCCCGAATTTCAACCACCTCATGAGCATGTAGGACCAGCCCTTAGCATCTCTCTTCTCCTTCTTCCAGTCTGGAAGTGGCTTCTTCTGTATGTCCTTAGGTGTAAAACTGTTGGTTAGCTAGACTTCAGGCAACTCCCAGTGATAGCTATTCTGTAGTTTAGTTGTAATTTTGATATGGTTGTGATAGGAGGCAAGCACAGTGTTTACCTACTCCACCATCTTGACCAGAAGCCTATAGTATTCTTAAAGTAATTTCTTAAAGTACCGTGATTAACTTAAACATGCTCTTATTTAGGGACTTGAGTATAAAAAAATTGGAAACCATGTTGTACTGAGCATCCTTAAACATAACATTTTTACGTACATGGATGACTGCTATTGTACGCTAGTTCATAAAAGTAAAATTACTGGTTCTTACTGCATGCGTTTAAAATTTTTATAGCTAATGCTAAATTTCCCCTGATAAAGGTTTTGTGTATTAGTTTTATGTACTAATAATGTAATCTGACCTAGATAATAAAAATCTTTAAAATTTTTGCTAACTTGATAGGAAAATATTTAATCGTTTAAAGTTTTATTTTCTTGATTACTTGTAAGGTGAATTATTTTCTTATTCATTTCTTTTTCTTTTAATTGCTTACTTTTTGCTTGTTTTCCTTTTTTTTATATTTCTAGATTTGCAAGAGCTCTTTATACAATATGTATAGTAATCTTTGTTGTTATAGATTATAATTATTTTTCCTGCTATGACACTTATCTATTAACCCAGTATAGTCTCTTTGCTTATATACATGTTTTAATTCTTAGGTTTTATCATAAAATATTTTCCTCTATTAATTCTGAGTTTTATGTATTTTTTAAAAAGGAAGTCTGTTCTTTAATATTATAAAAATATTTTCTTCATTATTTTAATTGTTAAAAAATTTAATTTAGCATTTTTATGTGTATAGTATGATTTAGAGATTTAACTTAATTGTTTTTCCAAATGATTAACGGAATGAATGGATCATCTTTATCCATTGATATAAAATATACCACTAATATTTACATTCCTAAATATACATTTAAAGACTCTTTAATTTCATTGAACTATTTGTTTGGGTCTGGGTTTCCACCACATTGTTTTAATTATTGTAGTATAATAGTATATTTTGATATTTGGTGTGTTAAAAATGCTTCTGGTTTGAATAATACACTTTCAATCTCATATTTCTTAAACTCCTATTTTAGCAAGAATTGTTTTGAATAGATGTCTTTTTAGAATCTCTTAAGAATCTAATAGAGATCTTTAGTTTACTAGTATATTTCATGTCAATCACAATAATAGATTTTTAAAGTAAAACTACTTTACCTTCAGATTTCTATTTATTATTTTTTTTAATGCAGTGTAGGAATCGATTTCAGGATTTTTGCAACAGTAATTAAATGTGATCACTCGTTCTTTGCTATCTTTGTGAGATTTGGGTTTCAGTGTTTAAAGGTATTAGCCTTAATAAAATAACCTGGAAAGACTGCCTTTTTTTTTTCTATTGTATGGAAAGTTTAAATATATTAGTACCTTGAAGGTTCTGAGATTATGCCTTTTCAAGGAGGCCTCAAGAACCTTTCACTATCTTATTAAGGTTCTTGCTTTATTTAGATATTTCCTTTTTCAAGTCTTTTCTGGTAGTTTTTTTCTGTAGTAACATAAGTTTTACCTTTAAACTTGATTTTCAAGTTTATTATTGTTAAGTTGTATATAATATTCTTTTATAATTAAAAACTTTATTTTGTAATTGTAATATTCCTTTTTCCTTTCCTGATATTCTTTTCTCCATTTCTTGTTTTTGCTTTTGGTTTATTGATTAAAGTCTATTTTATGTTCTCTGAACATTTACTTTTGCTGTTATTTTTGATGATTCCTTTTTATTTTCATTTTTCATTTTTTTGGAATTTTCATAAGTTTATTTGAGTCAAATCGACTATATATGCTGATGAATGAGCAACATCTCAGATGCTCCAGAGAATAACAGTTTTGAGCTTCTTTTATGCATTTGAAATTAAGGAGGGGACTTAAGGAAGATAACATGAAAATGGTGAAAAGGCAAGGTGAGCATTGGATTATAGGATAGTTAGCAAGATTATGTGCTTTCTTGAGGGTGGTTATGGAATATTTAAAAGGTATGTTAACCTAGATGTACAGAAACAATGGACAGAGCTTGGTTAAGGCAAAGATAAACCTTTTACTAAAAAGTTATTTGCCTGGTGCATGACTGCTCACCATCATCTGCCCAGTTAGAAATTTATGATCACATCACCCTGGAGGCTGCTTTCCATGCAACCCCTTTTATTCTCCACGGTTCCCTGTTTTGGTCATAAATCACTCCAAAGGATGCATTGGTGACCAGCTTTTTGGTAGGATAGTTTGGTCTCACAGTGCTAGGAAGGCTCATTCCTAGGAAGTCTCAGTATCGATGTTGTTTTGTTGACTGTTGGGGATGGGGCAGTACTATATTCGTGGGGTCTGAGTTGAGGCCAAATTTTCCCAAAATGAGAAGGGTAGATAAGTACAAGGCAGTCAGGTCTTATGGCCTTTATTGTGAAGAAACACTCTGGATGAATTATATGTCGTAAACTGTCATGATCTTAGTTTGCCTCTGTCAGTTTTTTGTATTTGGCATCTAGTGTAATATTTACATAAGCCATAAAAGAGTATTAATAGTTATTTTATACTTTCAGTAATCATAAACATTTGGACTATATAGAAAAACCCAAAGAACAAGTATAACTATTATCATGACTAATAATATCATTAACAGACAAGTAATGACAATCAGAAGTGGATTCAGAATTGAATATCAATCCATAGGTATATAGGCCTTGTCAGTGTCTCAGGATAGCTGTCTACCTGGTGTCGGTGGCTTCTCATCCTTTAGGAGTCTTCGCTGTCCATAGACAGGGATAGATGTCCATTCACAGGCACCTGATCAGTTTCTTTCCAGTGAGGCTGGAGAGTGTCTTTTATTTGATGTCCTTTCCAATAAACAAAATGTCCAGGTGGCAGTCAGTGACCTTTTAAAGTCTTTGTCTTCTGGGAGCTCACTGTGAAAAGAAGTGGTTACCCAGTTGACATTTTCTTGAAGTGACTATCAAACTTCAGCAATAGTGTAAGATATCTCCTTTTAATAGTATAAGCTCATAAGTTCATCTAGTTGACAGCGATGCTACCCTGAACAAGCCCGATCCCATCTGATCTCGGAAGCTAAGCCGGGTTGAGCCTGGTTAGCACTTGGATGGGAGACCACCTAGGAAGACCAGGTGCTATAGTTGTAAAAAATAGAAAAATTAAGAGATTGTAAGATGACAAGGTCTTTGTAATCTGTGAGGTCAACCAAGGGTTGCCTTGCCTAAAAAATAAAAAAAAAGTAAAATAAATAAAAGTTCTTTCATCTATGTCAAGGTTAATGCATTGTGATGATTGTAGGAATGCAAAAACTGAAAAAGAGAGAACCAGGGAGCATGGAAGAACTGAGTGGCCCTCTTTCTACAGCCCTCTTTCTATAGCCCTGGCTGTTTGTTTCACTTATAACCATTATTTACCCATACAGTATACTCCAGAGTTTTTAATCACTTATTTTACAGTGGTTCCCATGTAATTTCAAATCTTTTGAGGTGTCCCAGGGGCCCTTCTGAACCACTGCAAAGTTATTTCTATATATTTTGAGATTTTAACCCTTAAAACCTCAATATCTCATGAAAACTAAGAAATAAGCAATTAGCATTCTTTAGCTTAGTAGATTTATAAAGACATTTTATAACCTCTAGAAGTATATTTTAGAGACATAGAAGTCAGTTATTAACATGGACTTATTTTTTTAAAACCCAGACAAAATAAAGATATACCTGTTTTACTTAAGCCAACAAACTTAAGCTAGCTTTTATTTACTAAGGATTAATCTTAGATCAGATGAACTTGAAGAACATTTGAGTTAGTTTCTTTATTTCTGAGAATTTGTGTAAGTGCTTACCTTTAAATTAATTTTAACAATACCATTTTTGTAAGTGTTTGCCTTTAAATTAATTTTAACAATACCATCTAAAGGTAGAAAATTTTCTCACATTTACAACATATATATAGATACACATAGAAAAACACAAACAAACCATGAGAAAAACTCACTAGTTTATAAAACAAATTACTTACAAACTTTACTGTGGAGGGATTTAAAATTTATATCTGTCCTTGACAAGTCAAGTTCCAAATGACTTTCCCCCTTTTAAAATAAGAATAGCCATTTTTAATACCTTAAAACAGGGGTTCCTAACTCGCAGGCCACGGACCAGTACTGGTCCACACTGGACCAGAACTGGGTTGCACAGCAGGAGGTGAACGGTGGGCAAGCAAGTAAAACTTTATCTCTATTTGCATCTGCTCCTCAGCACTAGCATCACTGCCTCAGCTCTACCTCAAATCATCAGGCATTAGATTCTCAAAGGAGTGCTGGTCCCCGGTGCCAAAAAAGTTGGGGACTACGGCCTTAAAGAATTGGGGTGACCCCTAAACAACATCATAGGTTGATCTATTTATCTAAATCCTTTTACATAGTTTTATTTTCACTTAGGGGAAAAGGCTTTTTTAAGTTCTGAGGCAGTCTGCAATAGTTTCTTTTCTCCATTCAGTCGGCCTAATTTTTAGCCAGCTTTTTCTAATTGTGTATGCAAAAAGAATCCTCCCCTTTTTATTTCTGATGGTTCCTTTCTCTTAAAATTTGATATGTTTTTAACTTTTTGGTTAGTTTCCTTTTAATCTTTAATAACATACATTTGAAGGTATGACCTTTTCTCTTTAATGTTTCTGATTTTGAAATACAGTATTTTCATTTTCATTATTTTCTAAATTTATAATTCAGTTTGATTTTCTCATTTATCCAAGAGTACTTAATTTTCTAAATGGTTTGAAGGCTTTGGTGGTGGTGGTAGAGGAAAGGTTATTGTTTATTTTGTTCTGTTCTATTTTGGGGTACAAGAACGTGATCTGGAAGAGTTCTACTTTTTGAAATTTGAGATTTTCTTTGTGGTTCAGTACACTTAGTTTTTATAAGTATTACATGAAAGTGCTTTTGAAAAAGAATATTCTCTGCTGAGTATGCAGAATTATAAATGTCACTTAAATCAAGTTTTTAATGATACTGTTCCTATCTACAATTCCCCCCACCTTTTTTTTTTTTTTAACCTAAGCTACTGTTTTCTTAGAGTTACATGTTAAGATCTCTCAAGGGTATGGGGGTTAAGAGTGTGGTGTTTGGATATGTCAACTCTCTTCTTTGAGGACCTGTGGTAAGATAGTCTGATATGAAACAATTCAGAGTTGGGACTCCCTAGGTAAGGTAAGGAGACAGAATGATTGGTCATTAAGGGCCCTCAGTTGATTGTCTTCATTTGTCTGCCAAAAGCGGGATAATTTTCTAAGCAGTAGCTTCAGTTTCATCCTGGTAAGAAGGGGAGGTGGGTTCAGTTATGCTGTATATGCCTGAGGGGTACTAGGGCTGTACCCCTTGAATAGTACCAGTTTGGAGAGTGGCTCACAGCCCTATGAGTAGGTAAGCTGGGGAATTTTAAGGGCTAGTTAGGATGTGTATAATCGCTGGTAGGGTTCCAGACCCTAACAACAATCCCTATATGTTGAACATATCTGAGACAGCAAGATGAGAGGGCTAAAGTGGACTTGGTAGTCCCAAATGGTGCTTCTTCAAGGATTGTCTTTAATAAATTGAAGAATAGCAAAATATCACATTATTTTGGATAACTAGTTAATCACGTTTTCAAAAGTATTCTGTATGGTCAGTTCTTCATTATTTAGCCATTGGAAGAAATCAGAGGCATAAATAATCTGAAATAATGAGCAGTATAAAATAATTCATAAATTGCTTTGGAATGAGTTTCTTCAGATAATGGAATGTGAGCATTTCAGATGTTTGTAAATTTATACAATTTCATACTATGGATAATAATATAGTATCATCATGAAAACATTCCTGAGTAATATAGGGATAAGAAGTAGGATAGTGTTTTACAGTTTCCTTTTCATATCTCATTCAGCCTAGATTTCTTTGACTAAAACCCATGGTATAAGTAAAAAGTGAAATTTGACAAAAATGTCAGTTTAAAGATCTCTTGTCTGTGTTTGGTGTTTGAAGGAAGCCGAGACCAATAAGGGATTTAAGGAGTATAGGTGATACAGTGAAAGAAAAATTTGTTGAGGATAATCTACCTGGAATAAAAGATCAGAAAACGAATTATTAATGTGTTACCTTTTGGTATGTATTTTTAAAAATTTGTATTTGAGAGCCTATTACTTGACAGTTTCTTTCTGGTCATTCTTGAGTCAGAGATACACAGTGAACATTTAATTTCAATGTTTAAAACTTAAAAGTTAGGCAAATTTTTTATATTCTGCTAAAATGTTTGAAGGATTTCTTATGTTAATGTTCTTATGTAACTTTTATTTTCATTCTTTGACATTTGTACTTAAACTCTCTACAGCTATTCATTAGAACACACAGTGCAATTTCTAAACTGTGTTCTTGAAGGAGACCCTGTAAAAACAGTCATAGCACAAGAGTTTGTTCACCAAAATGAGAATGTCACTTCTCACACTGCACAGAAGTCTAAGGAGAAAAAGGTATAGAGTTACTTATTTTTTACTATGATGATAAATAATTGTATATAAAATATAATTGACATTGAAATAATTTAATAATTATTTTTCATCATTTTGACTAGATTTGAAGTTTAAGCAACACTAGTATATTTGGTTTAGAATGTCTGTCTACTAAATATAAAGAATTAATAGCTGATTATGTTTTTTCTTTTAATGTCATTGTGCATGTCAAACACTTAAATTTCTGTGACTTTTTCTGTGTTAGGAGGTTTAATTGAATAGCAGTGGGGTGGCAATATGATCTTAGGCCCTAAATATGTGGGCAGAAATATTTAACCATTTGAGAAACGGCCAGACATTTTCCAGCGTGGCCACATTATTTTACATTCCTACCTGCACTGTATGAGAGTTACTAGTTTCTCCACATCCTGTCACTTGTTATTATCAGTCTTTTTCATTATTGTCATCCTAGTGGGTGTGAATATAAATATACTTGGGGATTGTTTTAATCAGGTATGGGAAGATACCCAGACATGGGAATGGCATGAAGAAAGAAGTTTATTATTATATGCTAGAAACAGGAGGCATAGCCCACTACTGAGGGCCACATGGGAAAGCACCAGGGTTAGTCAGGAGGCAGAGGGAGTTGGGGGAAATTGTGGGCAAGAGACTTTTTTGTGGTTTCTGTGGGAAGGAATGAGGGAGGCAGGATGAGCAGGATTAGCTTCAGTTACTTCAAATAATTTCAGTAGGCTTTTGGGGGTATAGGAAACTATTCCTAGTTTTCTGGTACCTGGCTTGGGTGATTAGGGTATGTGGATAGTGGCTTGGAGGGTGAGAACCCCAAAATTAGGTAGTTGGGAATATGGGCTCTACATTGGTTGATTCGCATAAGTAAAGTGCACTATCAGGTGAATTGTTTGCTAGGATTTAGTTAACCCCAGGAATGGAGAGCAATGCCCCAGATGTCAAAGCATCAGAATACAGGAAAAAAAAAGATATGAGTACTACAGATGTGGTATCTCATTGTGATTTGCATTTCCCTGATGACTGGTGATGTTGAACATCTTTTCATGTGCTTATTGGCCATGTGTATATCTTTGAAGAAGAAATATCTATTTATATATATTTTGTCCATAAAAACTTTTTTAAATACTGAGTTGTTAAGAATTATGCTAGGTTCTTTATGCTAGATTCAAGTTCCTTATCAGATATGATTTGCAAAATTTCTCTCTTTCCAAGTTGTCTTTTCACTTTTTTTGATGGATGTCCTTTGAAGCACAAAAATTTTTAATTTTAATGTGCAATTTATCTTCTTTTTGCTTGTACTTTCGGTGTCGTAGCTAAGTAACCATTGCCTAATCCACGGTTATGTAAATATAAGCCTCTTTTTTTCTGAGAGTTTTATAGTGTTAGTGCTAATATTTAGATCTTTGATCTATTTTAAGTTAATTTTTGTATATAGCGTGAAATAGGGGTCCATGGTCATTTTTTCGCATGTGCATCTCCAGTTATCATAGCACCACTGATTGCAGACTAGTCTTTCTACAGACTGTTCTTTCTCCATTGAATTTTCTTAGCACCCTTGCTGAAAATGAGTTGACTGTAAGGTTATTGCTAGACTCTCAGTTCTCTTCCATCAATCTGTATGTTTGTCATTATGCCAGTACCACAGTGATTATTGTACCTTTGTAGTAAGTTTTGAAATTGCGAAGTGTGAGTTCCTAACTATCTCTCTCTCTTTTTTAAAAAATAAAGATTGTTTGAGCTGTTTCTGGTCCACTTGCATTTCCATGTGAATTTTAGGATTAGCTTGTCAATTTCTGCAAAGAAGCCAGCTGGAATTTGTATGGGGATTGTGTTGAGTCTGTGGATTACTTGGAGTTGTATTGCCATTCTAATAGTATTGTCTTCCAGTCTGTGAACATGGAGTGTCTTTGGATTTATTTAGGTCTTTTTAATTTAAAAGTATGTTTTAGTTTTGAGTATTAAGTTTTGCATGTCTTATGCTAAAATTATTTTTAAATATTTTTTTCTTTTTGATGCTGTTGTAAATGGAATTGTTTTCTTAATATTATTTTTGGACTGTATATTACACATATAAAAATATTGATTTTATATATTAATCTTTTAGTTTTTAGGCATTTTTTATAGACCTTTGTTATCCTGCTATTACGTATTAATAAGACCACTCAGGGATAATTTGTGTGCTCCTTTTTTTCTTTGATTATTTCACCATCACTTAGTTGGTACATGGGATGTAGCTAATTTTGGTATTCATGTGATCCTGTCTGTGGTGCAAGAACCAAGTGAGTGATACCACTAATGCCTGTGTTCATCATGGATAGATGGGTGCCGTGTATTATAAGATGCAGAAAGTATATAAGATGATGATGAGACTTTCAAGGCCAAACTGAGAATGAAGATTACTTCTTTTCTCTCCTGATAACAGAGCAAGGCACTGAGGGCCAATATGGTAATAGAAAAAGTGACGGGGAGAAAGTATGCTTGCTCAAAGTGGGAGATGGTTTGGTTGGAAAATGTTGGAATTAGGAGATTTTGTGAATTATGTAAACATTGGCGAAAATATAAACTTTAAGTTATTTTGGAAATTATCTGTAGCCTTTCTCACAAAATGTAGGCAGGTGTCACAACATTGATAAAACTTTTTTTGATTTGTAAGCAAAATGGTCTGTCTTTGATATCCCAGGACCCTAAGGGATCATAGATACTAAAGGGGAGTAATATGGTACCAGTAATGGTTTGGTTTACCTGTTTTCAAGAAACTAACATTTAAAACTACTTTTTGTTTTATTAATTTTACTGTTTTTTCTGTTTAGCCTTTAATAAAATTTATGAGTTTGTTACTATAGGATATGGTTTGGGTATTACAGTGCATTATGCTTTTAAGAGAATAAGTAGCACTAATTAGGTGATTTTATAGTAAACCACATCACTATGAAATGGATATAAAAATAAATCTTAGTTTTATTTAAAAAAGAGTGACTATTTGAGAAAGTACCTCATTATATACTATTTTTTCTTTTTAAAAATTAGAAATGAAAGGCTTCTTCCCAGAGAAGATGCTGAGATGTGCATTTTTTAGTTTGAACACCGGCAGAGACTCTAATGCTGTGAAATACTTAGGTTCATAGTGTTAGGCACAGTGGGCTTTTCAAAAGTCATAGAAAGCATTTTTATTATCCCTCCCTTGAAAAATCTTTGATTTTTATCAGGAATACAAACCGTACACACATAGAATATTTAAACATTGATATGAAGCAAGCTTGTAAATACTAGCAAGAGTGATGTAAGGATGCAGGTCCTATGAGAGAGAACCTTGTATTCTTTAATAAAATAAGCTGGATATCTGTTACAAAACGAATTGATTATGTGTGTGTGTGTATGTGTATAAATAAATTATTGATTCATAATGAGTTAGAAATATGGTGATACCTTTCTTTTTTTTCCTTTTTCTTGTAAGTCTTTCAAGCTTCTAGAATTCTAGGGGCAAAATGTAATGAGTGAAAAATTGTATAACAACTGTTATATATTAGTCAAGTTTTTCTTCAGCCTTTCTTGGCTTCTGAACTCCATTCACAGGCAGAAAATTTGAAAAAAAATATATTTATCAGTAACATGTTATATAAAACATGCATGTAATGTTTATAATTTTAATATATATTAAATGATAGTATATCAAATTTTTAATTGGCATTTTATTAAGGATTGTATTAATAGAGTACAATCCTTGATAATATTTCTAATTTAATGACAATTTTCAGTTTTTGGAAATTTTCAGTTTTAACAAATAACCTACACTATTTAATTTATTTTCAGTAAATATCAGAAAAGCATGATTTGTTTAAGAAATTTAAAATTATATTTTGGGGAGGATTTGGGGGCTTGAGTGTTAATGAAATGTTTACTAAATTACTTGGTAGGGTTACCTGATACTTGGAATTCTTTTAAACTTTTAATCTTCCCCTCCCCCCAGTGACATGCTGAGAAATATCAAATTGCTGCTTGTGAGTAGTTTTTTTGCAAATAACACTTTGGAGAGTGGGGTAAATGAAAAGCCAAATTGATTATAGAAGTCACTGTATTTTGCTGTGTTTTTTTTTTTTTTAACATTGACTTTTGATATTTTAGAGGCATCTGGATGTACTATCCAGAATTTTTTATTTGATGGAGAGTAGTGAGGCAAATTTACAAAATAATTATTATTTCTATTACCTAGTGTTTTAAATTAGAGTTACTTTTGCTTCTTTAACTTTAGAGTCTATTCTGGATAACAATTATTTGATAGATGATTTTTCAAAAATCTCAAAAAGTCAGCACTACCATAGTAGTTTGTGGTTAGCTGACTGAAAACTACCCCATAACCCACTTATGATTTTTACTACATACTAGGCATAGTTGTTCCACATGTCTTTCTTTTTTTTAAAGAATATTATTTATCTTACTGACTTCTTAAAATATATATAAATTGAAATATGCCATTACTACTTTCAGTGACTGGACCCTTTGAATGGGTTTACAAACTAAAATTTGAAAATTTTGCATTAGATAAATGAGTCGAGTTCTTTGAATATCTTATAGTCTCTTGTTTGACTTGATTTTGTAACCTAATTACAGTTTGATAATTTTAGAGAACTTTTCAACATCTTCTAACATAAGAATGGTAAAAGAAGGGGGGACCCTTAACGGCATGAAAAAGTTCATAGTCGCTGAGTGCTTGACTAGGTAGACACTGGAGAAATTGTGTTTTCTGAGAAGAAAGATGAAAAATAGAGCCTAGTTTTTATGTATATTTTCTGAAGGCTGTATTTTCTACATTCTTTGTATTTTACTTATTGTGTAACATCTTAGGCAAAGAAATCAAGAGAGACTGATGATGTATCAAGTGAACCATCCTTCCAGGATTTTGAGTACCCCAAGTATGATGACTACAGGGCAGAGGCTTTTCTGCACCAACAGAAGAGGATGGAATGCTACAGTAAGGCAAAAGAAGCTTATCGAATGGGGAAAAAAAACGTTGCCACGTTTTACGCCCAGCAGGTAAGGAGGAAAACTGATTATTGTTTTTTCTTTGTTTCTTATGATGTCTGAATAATCTTGAAGCAGATAATACTCATATTGTGACTATATGAAGTTAACCTGGGGAATGAATGTAGATTGTATAAATGATATAAGGTGTCCTAATGTGTAAGACATGTATGATTCTGAGAATTTCCTTTCCTTTGAAATGCTCAATTCCTGTAGCTGCTTTTGCATTTATGGTTTACACGAATTGTAGTTTATTCTGCAGTCCATAATTTTTTTAGGTTAGATTCTCCTTCAATACCACTTCTAAAAAGATACAAGTTTTCTGGAGGAAAGACAGTAGAATGTTAATATTGGCCATTTTAGGGTGGGATTACAGGGGCCTTGTGTTCTATATCATGTTCTAATTTTTAATAATGTATCATTTTTGCAGTCAGAAAAAGTTGCATTAGTATCTTTCAGGGAAATAAAATTTCTACTGAGGCTTATTTGGCATGGTATTGTAAGAAACCTGCCTTATTTACTTTTTAATTTTGTGATTCCATGGGCTTACTTTTTTGTGATTGAGCAGATAAAGGTATCAAACTGGTGTAACCCTGTGAGCCCTAATAGCAAACCTTGAGGGATGACTTCAGGGTGATTATAAGGTCTTAAAAGGGATGAGACTCAGAATTATCAAAGGATAAACCAGTGGATTCCTTCTTGAGATGGGTGTTGTTTATTTAAATTTCCCTTTTTTGTTTTTTTATGATTTTCGGATCAGAAAATATGTTAGAAATGATGATTTAGTAGTAAGAGAACTATGTTATTAATCCACCAAAATTTACCTAAATTTTGGTGCATTCCTGTATATTAGCCCATTGCATTTAAAAAATTTTCAGATTTTATTCAACCTTTCACTTGGGGCACTATTTGTTTCTTCATTGCTTACTAAGCAGCAAATATCACAAATTTTTACTGGTGATATGTTTATAATTAAAGGGTAGTCTCCATGAGGAGAAGATGAAAGAAGCCAATCACCTGGCTGCCATGGAGATCTTTGAGAAAGTCAATGCCTCCTTGCTACCACAAAATGTTTTAGACCTCCATGGGCTGCATGTGGATGAGGCTATAGAACATTTGATGACAGTTTTACAGCAGAAAACTGAAGGTAGGACTGTGAAAATGACAAATTTTCAATACAAAATGTCTGCTTGTATTGGTATAACTTAACAAATTCAGGAGATCTGTGCCACGTTTATAGGTGTTTGTATTAGGCTCATTTTTCAAGAGAATGTTTTGGGGAAAGAATTGTCATTGGCATGGCAATTAACAGTTTGTTTTTTATTCCCCTTTTTCAGTTGTTCGTGTTCCTTTGTCTTGTTTGTTAAAGGGAGGGCATGGTATAATCTGAGAATTCTCTGAGATTTATAAGTGGAACCTTTCAGAAATATTATACATCTTTGTTCTGTAGACACTTATTAAAACTAATAGATATTTATTAGGTGTCAGTTGCTCAATAGGTGTTTAATAAAATACAGAAGTAAATAAGGTGATAGAATTTTTACAGAATTATCACAAAAGACAGGATTTCTGAGTGTTTGCATTATGGGTGCTCTTTTTTCCCTTTCTGCTGTATTTTGTCTTTGCTGGTCAATAAGAAAGGCCATTTCCTGTCTCTTATCTTAATTCTACCTCATCCCAGGGCTTTGGATGAGGATTTTTTTCATGCCTCTATTCAGTATCATGTACTTCATATGTATTAAAGTATATTGTTGGTTTAGTGTCTTGTTTCCTTTTCATGATCAATGGTAGCACTTAGAAAAATTCAATCTATTTTAGTTACCCCAGACTCAAATACTAGATATTGTCTCCTTTCATTACTAGTATAGTGTTTTTTAATTCTCAGCTTGGCTTTTTCTTCATCTTAGTTTTCATTGTGGAGACATAGGGTCCCATGCCTCAGCTATTACCTCGTGGCTCCAGAGTCCTGCCCTGTTATTGATAATTGTATTGTTCTGGTTAATTGATTTGTATATATATTAGGAAGCTTTACACCATTCTTTATACAGGTTTATCAATTTAATACATATCACTTGTAATTAATTAAATACTTGATTATGATTGATATAAAAAGTTGAAAATTCATCTGTTATCTTAAAAACTATGTTGAAAAGGTTATAGAATAATATAATAAACACCAGTGTGTCCATGAATCCAAGTAACAAGTGATAACATTTTACCCTGTATGTTTCATTTTTTTCCCTCCCTTTATTTTCTTCCCAATCCTTTTTTCTTTTGTCTTTCCCTTTCTAGTGGAAATTAACATCCTTCCATTTGGTCTACACCCTTCCTGCTCAGGAATACCTTTACTTATATGTATAATTCATCCATAACCATTCTATAGTATTCCTTTTGTGATATTTTAAAAAGTGAATATACATGGTGTCACACTGTCATCAGACAAGCCGCTTATTTTATTTGTACCCAATTCAGTTTTCAAGATCTACTCATCTTGATAGATCTGGTTTTTTATTGTAACTTCTGTGTAGTCTTCTATGAATGCATGGTAATGTATCCATTCCTCTATTAGTTGATGTTTAATTAAATTGTTGCAGTGAGCTTTATTTTGCATATCAAAGTATATATTCTTATCACTATCTTTTTCTCTAGGTTTTTTTTTCTTTAAAAATTAAAAACTTATAGAGAAATTAAAAGAATTGTACAATAAATAACTATATAGCCGTTACCTACATTGATTAGTTAATATTTGGCCACATTTGTGTAATCTTTCTAAAACTGCTTTTTGCTGAAACAAATGAGAATAAGTTGTTAAACAATATAGTACTTTACTTCTACCTCGGTTTGTTTGTCTCTTGAGAAAAATCATTCTCCTACATAATTACCATAATTACCATAATACCATTCTCCTACATAATTACCATAATACATTAAAGGCATTTAACATTGTTAAAAAGTAATATACCGGTCATATTCATATTTATCCAATTATATGAAACTGTCTTGTATAGTTGTGCCATTTTATCTGTCAATCCAGGATCCAGTCAAACATCACATTGCCCAGTTAATTGTCCCATGACTGTAGCCTCTTGTAATATAGAATAGTTTCTCTGCCTATTTTTTTGTCTTCCATGTTGTTGACATTTTTGAAGACTTCAACTCAGTTGTTTGGTAGGTTGTCCTACAATTTTAATTTGTCTAGTTGTTTCTGCATGATTAGATTCCATTTAAAATTTCCTTGGTAAAAATACACATAGATGATATTAAAGTCATCCTTGGTGAACATGTCAGAAGACATATATGATCAGTTTGCCCCATTATTGGTAATACTAGGTTTGATTTCTTAGCTAAGGTGGGACTCTATCATATTTCTCTATATACATGTACCTTTCTCCCTTCGTAATTAATTAGTAATTTTTGGTGCTGATACTTTGTGACTATGCAAATACCTGTTCTACAGTATTTCCCCTAATGATTTGAGCATCCATTGATGATCCTTGGCTGGATCAATTATTATATTGGTGATTGTGTGTGGAGTTTTATAATTTGTGTCCATTCTATGTCTGTTAGCAGACAGTCTTTGACAAAGTAGAGGATCCCACTCCCCTAATTGTTTTTTAGTGATCTCCAAAATTTTTGGCACCAGGGACTGGTGCTCCTATGAGAATCTAATTCTTGATGATCTGAGGTGGAGCTGAGGCGGTGATTGATGCTAGTTAGCACTGGGGACCAGCTGCAAATACAGACGAAGGTTCGCTTGTTTGCCTGCTGCTCACCTTCTGCTGTGTGGCCCAGTTCCTAACAGGCCATGGACTAGTATTGGTACATGTGGCCCTGGAGTTGGGGACCTCTGTTTTAGATAGAATTTTGGAAATCTTGGAGAAAAATCTAGAAAACAATAGTGAAGTTTAGAAAAGAGAAAATTTATGAACAGTTTAAATACATTATTTAATCTGGAGAAAAGAAAATTCTTATGTAGCAGAATTATATAAGAATTATAAGAGAATAGTTTGTCTATAGAAAATGAATAAATCATTTACTCAATAAAAATTTGAATATCTTTTATATTGTAGGCATTAAGGGTAAAGCAGTGAAAAAGACACAAATCTTTGCAGTAGGGTAGATCTAAATGTCCTTCGACTGATGAATGGACAAACAAAATGGAATATTTTAAACAATGAAATATTATTAATCCATAAAAAGGAATTAAGTACTAACATGCTACAATATGAATGAACTTTGGAAACATTATGCTGTATGAAAGAAGACAGATGCAAAAAGCCATGTAATATATGATTTACATTTATATAAAATGTCCAGAATAGGCAAATCCAAAGAAACAAAGTACATTAGTGATTGCTGGGGCTGGAAAGAGGGGAATGGGGATTGCTCATTAACAGGTATAGAATTTTTTGTTGAGATGATGTAATATTCTGGAATTAGATTATGCCGATGGTTTCACAACATTATTATATACTAAAAACCACTGAATTATACATTTTAAAATGTGAATTTTATCTTATGTGAATTTTATATCAATTTAAAAAATGACAAGAAAAAGTTAAATAACTTGTGTAAGGTGATGACTTGGTGAGACTCAAGACACAAACACTTTCTGAAAGCCAGTGCCCATTTTGCTGTCCCCTATGGTGGCCTGTAGTTACTGTTACCACCACCAGATGGTAGTAGTTGAATAGAAATGTGTCCAGGGAAAATCTGTGGCTCTGCTCTGAATTTCTTTTAGTCATAAAGGATGATTGTCAAAATTGGGCATGAATTTAAAAAAAAAAAAAAAAAAAAGAGAAGACCTGACTCTTATGTGCCTTCTGATTGAAATATACACCACTAACCATGAAGTATTTTTATCTAACGGCACATAAAGGCTTTAGAACTGACTCCAACTTTTTAGGGATTTACAGGGAGCAGAGGAACATGTTAAATGGCACCATGGGATACAATCAGCAAAATCTAGACTGTGAAAATCCAGGATAAAAGATCCAATTTTTTCAACAAATTGTAAAATAAAATACAGGGGAGGGAGAACCATTAGAAAGTTACTTAAGAAATATATCTACCAAATGCAATGTGTGGACTTGTTTTAACCCTGATGCAAACAAATCACTATAAAAACAGTTTTTGAGACTATTTGGGGAATTTTTAAGCCATTTTTAGAAATATCATATTAAGGGATTCTTTAAATTCGTAAGATATGTTTTTTTTTTTTTAGAGCCTGTATATTTTTGAAATACATTCTGAAATATTTACAGTTGAAATAAGAAATTTGAGATTCGCTTAAAAATGAGTTAAATAGTTGTTTTAAGATGATAAACAGCAGGAATAACCTGCAGTTTGGGGACCTAAGCATATACATTAATTCATTGAACAAATATCCTTTGAACACATACTTAATTTGAAGCATAGGATTCAACCAGAAAACATTTTTAGAGTAGTAAGTGAACTACTGAAAGGTGAGATGATATAAATGACTGACTTAACCAATGAGGGGAACAGTACTGAAGGAGTGATGAGACTAAATTATAGTTAGTTAAATGATCTAAGAGTTTTAAGCAGACTTATAATGTCACATCCATAAAGAACAAAGTGCAAATAATAATCGTATAATGTAAAAACTCTTTACAAAATGAATAATTACCCTTGTGGAAGTAATGGATATGCATTAGAGTAGAAATGGAGATCTTAAGCAAAGTAGGAATTAAAAATGCAAGAGCAACATATCCTCTAAAAATTCTAGATGAAATATTGCCCTAAATATTGAAAAACCATCTGTTTGTGGATCTGTTGGAGCCTTAGGGTAACTTAATGAGCAGAATATGGAATGTTTATATTATGTATTTATTTTATGCTAAAGGTCAAAACTTGTGCTATTTATAACTGAGGAACAAGAGGCTTAGGTTTATTCAATATTTAAAAATCATCTATTTGGAAGAATTTCTTAACAATTGAGTATCTTTAACAGTAAGACTGCAGTCCATGGTACAATTAATAGATTTGCTGAGGGTAATATTCTTTAGAGTATTCCTGAGGGTAATATTCTTTTAGAGTATTGCTTTATATTCTATTTTGCTGATTAGGAAACAGGCACAGATAGGCTAAGTAACACATAGTCATTTAGTGGCAGAGCTGCTAATTAGACCAAAGCTGTCTGACTTCGGAGTATTTAATTAATAGGGTTGTTGTGAAGATTCTTAGTTAATAAATATAAGTCACTTAAAGCAATGCCTGACTCCATGTGTATAATAATTTTTAGATATCATTAATATTGTAATTATCATTATTTCAGAGAGAAATTCTGGTAGCTCAAGGACACAGGTAAATCTCCCTCCCCACAGGGGAAGAGGTCCTGCCCACTTAAGTCTTTAAGCTGATGAATTGCTTTGAGGCTTTCATACTTCTTTAGGTGAAACATACATTTAAAAACATCAATTTGGGGCTTTCTGAAGGAAAAAAAAATCTCTAAATCCCCATGGAAATTAATTCATATGTGTTTGAGTAAATAAGGTTTGTTTTCTATTGACAATGTAGTTTAAATGAATTTTAACTGTTCCAATTTCTATTGTAACAGAATTTAAGCAGGAAAGTGGTAAACCCTATCTCTCTGTGATTACGGGGAGGGGAAACCACAGCCAGGGAGGAGTTGCTCGTATCAAACCAGCCGTCATTAAATACCTCATAAGCCACAACTTCAGGTGAGTATAGATTTCTGTTATCAATAATGAAAATTGCCCATATATAGATAGTAAACACTCATTATGCTCAGGACGATTTGTTGAAATACTTAACTAAATTTAACCATTTGACTTTAGCCACAAAGTCATGCTTAAATTATAACATTCTCTGCTAGATTTATGATATCCGTTAAACCAGAAGTGAAAGAAGAATGTGTTCGTTGAAGTAATCATCTTACAAAAACTATTTCTATCATAAATTTGAAATCTAAAAGTAAATATGTCTGTATTTCTTTGATAACATGTTATCCAAGATAATTAGATTATACACATCATAGTTTAAGGTTGCTTTTTAATTATTCCTTTGAAAGGAAATATATATGTGGATTTTGGAGGGAATTGGGAGAGTCTGCTGAAATATGTTTATAATTTGGATGTGTCTAAACTGAAGCAGAAACATTCCAGTCAGTATGAATTTGTACATCTTCATAAGTTAAACACCATTAATGTTCTCATTTTTTTTATCTTAGCTGACAAATATGAAATGTCCTTTTTCATTAAGAGTTTATTATTCAATAACAGAAAACAAGAAAAGTTCAAGAATAAGATCTGTTGATGGATAGATTCACTGAGGTTGTATATCATTAAGTACCCTTCTCCCCATACTTCTAGCTTCAGTTAGTGTGGCATATTTTGTTCATGTCATGTAATAAAATGTCGTTTTGCTACATTATAGAAAATGGTAGTATTAATTTTCTGAGCATGAAAACAGATGACATTTCAGTTATTGTTGCAAAAGGAGTAGTTAGACCAGAACATTATCATGTTGGGATTAATGATCTATTTTAGAGACTAGGAATTTTTTTTTGAATTTCACACTGAGGGAGTTGAAAGCATTTCATGGCCTGATTAATCAGACTTATTATTAAATTAGAGATTTCTTCTTGGGTAGTGACTGAATACATAGAAATAATGCAATGCAGACATCATCTTATTCTGATACAGCATGCTTTTCTTTATGAAGGTCAAATTCAGGCTTGAGAGATGTGAAAAATCTTAAAATTGTAATTAATAACTTTTAAGTTAGGAGTAACCCCTAGCCTTAGGATTGTATTTATTTTAAGAGTGCGTTAAAAGGAACATAAGCATAGATATTGGTCCTGGCTATTGACTTAATAAAGGAAAGCACTAAATATTATATTTAGCATACACTTAAATATTGGCCTTTGGATTATAAGATATAGTCCTTAACCAGTTTGAAAATTTTATCTTTAAAATGCCTTTTCTCATTTCTGCAGGTTCTCTGAAATTAAACCAGGGTGTTTGAAAGTCATGCTAAAGTAAAATAAACGCCTTTGACTTAGAAGTGTGAAGGTTTGTAGGTTAAAATTAGTTTTATTTACAATAATTTAGTCAGTTTTACTGTCAACATGTTTTATTAGAAATGTACAGTTATAAACCAAAAACATAATTTTCAAAATTCAAGAGATTTTATTTTTTATGGAATCAAATGCCAAATGTCTGTTAAAAATATTAAAGAAAAATTGTATTGATTTCAAATTTTCTAAAAAAATTATCAGCTCCAGTTTTAAAGTTTGAAAGTATGCCGATTCTTTCCTAGAGAGCAAATGTTATCTTTGTATTAATTGTTTGACTTTTAGTGAAATCCTAAAGGTGTCAGTGAGAGGTATTTAAAGTGCTTTGAAACCTGGTTCATGACTTTCAAAGGCTAGTCTTAAGAAGAAGGAGAAGAAGAAGAAGAAGAAGAAGAAGAAGAAGAAGAAGAAGAAGAAGAAGAAGAAGAAGAAGAAGAAGGAAAGGAAGAGGAAGAGGAAGAGGAAGAGGAAATGAATGAAGAGCTAACAATGCTGGAATGCTTTTTGATTTAAAAATTAAATATAAAATGATTTTGCCATACCCTGTAGGAAGGAAGACATGTTGCTGCACTTTCTTCTGCTTTATATTTGTGTATGATCTTTGATCTGTTAACCTTTCCCACCACCCCCCATCCCCCCGTGTGTGGACATTTTCTAGGAGGAAAGTTAGGGTATGAGATTATATTGCAATTTTATACTATCTATAGGCAGAAAAGTTTTCAGAGGAGGAGGAGAAATGGGTTAGATACCTACCAAGTGTTGCCATCTTATAGAACCGTTTCTAGAACTGTCTTAAGTGGTGTATAAGACAGTACTAAAGAGCTTTTATATTGAGGCATGTAATTCGTAAAATGCAGTAAGTCAAAATCCTATTAAATACAGAAAACATTTTTGATATAAAGTGAATCCTTACAATTTAGAAGTATTTTACCTTTATTTTTAAAAAGAGCCAACTTTCTGAAGGGGAACTTTCATTGACACTTGTTTTTTGGTGCACTCAGTAGTCCTGTTAGTATGTCAGTTATAATTTCCCTTACACAAGTTTAATGTGGTAAAGTATAATTTTTTCCATATGAGACAGTGGATTAAATTTGTCTCTGGATATGGAGAATATTTTCAACAATTTTAACAATCGTGTTGTTTTCTGATAAGCTTAAAAAACAGTTGGATCAGGAATTACAGGATTGAGCTATTACAGAAAGAATCCTGAATTACAGAATGATTTTCCAAAAGAACAAGATATTTTAATGAAAACTCAGAAACACATTTTTATATATCATGAAAACATGCCTTTAAAAGAAGAGCTGTATTGTCGAATTTATTTCCATAAAAATTAAAATATGTTTATTATTTTTAAATGGTTAGTGACTGGTATTGAAGTAGTATTTATGTTTTTATGTTTGTAATAATTTGTTTTAAAAAATGCTAACAATTTAGCAAACATTTTTGATGTCTAGAATATTTATATAATTAAAATAAAATTTCAACAACATATAAAACTATAATTGTTAATGATACAAGATATTTTTATGTATAAATTAATATGTAAGAAATGTGACTAACAATACTAAACCCTGGAGTTGTTTGAGTGTGTGCAGCTGCATATTTATTTTTTGTGTGTTTTATATTTCCTCACCCAATCTCAAAAAAAATCATTGCTTTTGAGCACTTCAACTAGACTTAACTATACTAAGTATTATTATGATTAATGTGGGAGCCATCAACAAGAGTGAAGTATTTTGTAGGCAGAAACCAAATGAACTAAGTATGTTTTGTATTGTGTCAACTTTAATTTTATGCTTTATTTTTATAAATCTAGGATATTTTTAAGTCATCATTCATAAATATATAGGCACATTTCAATATTATACATATTTTTATGAAGTTGTTTAATACTAAACTTCCACTTGCCCCACTATCTAGCATAGTTTAAGTAACACATAATTATGAAAGAAAATTTTACAATTGTTCCTTTCTTGTTTTGCATATTTCTAAATCCTGTATGCCAAAGGTAAACATAGCGTAGGGATTATCAAATTTTTCTCTTTTGCCCATCTCTAAATTCTATGTGTCAAAAGTAAAGATAGTGTGGAGATTTTCAAAGTTTTCATGTATTGGTATATTTGTACTAGTACATAACTCTTTAGAATGGCTCTTTGCAAAAGTATTCATATTTGAAAAGTGTAACACTTCTGTAGTTTGGAATGCTTTAGTAACACATATCTTTCAGTAGTCTCCTAGAAGTTACTACCAAGGGAAAAAAGAAAACTAAGATGGAAACCACAGGGGATGCAGGGTGGGACTAAATTAGGAACCCTTAACAGTATCTTCATTCAGTCCATCCACTTGCTTACTTGAACCTGAGAAATGGAAGCATATTGTCTTATATTTATAAGCTGTTCACATATCTCTATGTTATTTTCAAATTGAGTTTTCAGTTTATTAGTGTTTCCATACTATTTACAACTCTATAGCCTTTAAATACATTATATACTAGAATTTCATTTTTTTAAATTCAGGGGTTTTATGCTTAGGAAAAGGACACATAAAATAACAAAATTGGTTATTTCTGAGCTGGAAATTGGAAACTGAAACTCAGGAAATTGCTCTGACAATGTTTTAACTGCTCTCAGTTTAAGAAAATGACAAAATGTATAAAAAGACAAAAATAAAGTGTGCTGTTTTTTCTAAATGCTTTTCTATTCTGCAATGAGGTGAGATTTGATAATTTTCCTGTGTAGTGGTTAAGTATTGCTTATTTTTATTTACATGTTAAACACATTTAAATGTGTGGCCAAAAAAAAAAGTATTAAAATGGTAAAGTAGGTTAATATAGAATGTATATTCATGGTGCTTATTTTAAAAATGTAATTCAAGTTTACAGTATTAATGCCTTTACAGAATTTAATAGAGAAATAAAGCTAGAAATACATTTACATCCTAAAGAGTCTTTTAGAAAACTTCACATTATATGGTGAAAATTTTTATTATTTTCCTTAAAGTTGAGCAGTTGACCTTTATGGTCCAAATGATGAACCTGTTATTAACAAATGACTGAATTAACCATGAGACTTCTCATTAAAATATAACATTGCAGCTATCAGTTGGAGAATATATAATAAAATTTTCAGACGGTACATCAGAAACAGTGTGTTTTTTGTACTAAAAAGAAAATGTAATTTTGTTGTTAATTCTGTACTTTTTTATTGACAATGTTTTATAACTTTGCTTTAAAAAATTTCTTATGAAACCATTTGCAAAGTACATACTTAATTTAATAAAATACTTTAGCCACAGTGCTGTGTGAGGAAATCCTTCATTTGATGCGCTTAGGGTTAGTGGTTTAAATACTAAAAAATATTTTTATGCATAACTGTAATTTCAAGGGAAAAGTGTCATAAAAATTTCCATTCTGTATCACAACTCTTATTCTAGTTTAAATGATTTTGTTATGGCAAACAGTGGTCCGCTTTTGAGCCAGATAAATGGATTAACTAGGTTTATCTCTCCGCAACTTTATCTTTTGACTGACCCCAAAATTAGAAATTGTGTCTCTAAGGGACTCAAGTAATACTTTAGTTAATATTAAAGGTTGTTGAACTTTATTAATTCCAAAGCAGAATAATTCACTCATTTTAGCTTACCACTTTACTCAAAATGTGGGCCTCATTTTTCTAAACTAGGGTAGATGGCTAGAACTCCAACCATCACATCTACCTTCCTTCAGAGGAAGGACAAAGGGGAGCAATAAGCTAGTGCCAGCAATCTTTTATAGAAGATTTTTGGAAGCGGCCATAAGATATTTCTGTTTCTTATTGGCCATAACTTAGTCATATGGTCATATTTGGCTGCAAGAGAGCCTAGGAAATTGTCTGTTTTTCAGACTGCCATATGGTCAGCTTAAATTTGGGCTTTCTCTTAGATGAAAAAGAATGGATATTAAGGGAATGAATGGCAGTCTCTGCCACATCGTTTTTGATCCTTGAATGCAAACAATGTAAAAATTCATTCTTGATATAGTTCTTCAACAAATCTTTGTGCTGAGTAAAAGGTAATCACAGTTGTATGTATTTTAATTTTAAATTCAAATGATATTAGCAACACATGGCTAATGGAATGGTCTTCCTGTTGAAGTGATTTAACTACTAATGGGATCACTTGATCTAATAACTCAATAGTGGTAACTAGGTTAGGTATGTAAGTTATTTCTAGTGATAACTGCTTAATGTATTTTCGCACATTTTATGTTTTTTAAAACATTTAGTAATCACATCAATGTGTGAACACTCAGTATTTGATATAAGTGATTTAAAGCTAAGTAAACCAGGGTAGGGAAAAGTAAGCGTGTGTATGTTTGAAGAATAGAAACTGCATAGAAAATAATTATGGAAGCACTGGTCGGCAGAGGATAAGTAAATCTTTTTGGAGGTAGCAAATATGAACTTTACTTTCCTTACTGAAATGTTTAAATGACTTTCTTAGGGAAAAGCTTAACTACTTCAAATTCATGATTTTATACTTATATAACTATACAATCATACCTTTCATTGGTTCTGAAGCACTCCGAGTAATCTCAATTTAAATTGAATTTTTATAGTTTTAATAGCTAATTAATAACATTTTAATATGAAATAAATTGACAAATTTTAAATTCCCTAACAAAAAGAATGACTTCTTGGGTAGAGAAATAACATGACCAATTGGCAGTTCTATTTCTGGTCAGGTAAAGGAACAGCTGCAGGGTATGAAGGTGGGGTAAAGAAATTAGGTGGAGTTATTTTATTTTCCAACTTTACTGAGATAAAATTGACATTTAACTTTGTGTAAGTTTAAGGCATACAACATGATGTTTTCATATGTGTATATATTGTGAAATGTTTATTCACCATAAGATTAACATCCTTCACATAGGTACCATTCTATGGTGAGAACATTAAAATACTACTCCTACAACACAGTATTATTAACTGTGGTCACCATACTATACTGTAGATCCCTAGAATTTAGAACTGAAAGTTTGTACCTTTTGACCAACACTTTTTCTCCACCCCTCAGTCCCCAGCAACCACAGTTCTACACTATGCTTCTATGAGTTCAATATTTTTATTTCCACACCTAAATGAGATCATATAGTGACTTATTTCACTTATCATAATGCCCTCAAGGTCCACCTGTGTTGTCAAAACTGGCAAGATTTCCTTTTTATGGCTGAATAATATTCCACTGTATATATGCATACCACATTTTCTTCATCCACTGATGAACACTTAGATTGTTTTCATGTCTTGGCTATTCTGAATAATGCTGCAATAAACATAGGAGTGCAGATACCCCTTTGAGAAACTGATTTTGCTGCTTTTGGATATTTAGAAATGGAATTGCTGAGTCATAAAGTAGTTCTAATTTTAATTTTTTGAAGAACTTCTATACTCTTTTCCATAACAGCTGTACTAATTCGCATTCCCGCCAACAATATACTGGGTTCCCTTTTCTTCACATGCTTGTCAGCATTTGTTGTCTATTATTTTTTTGATAATAGCCATTCCAGTGGGTGTGGGGTGATAACTCATTGTGGTTTTGAGTGCATTTCCTGATGATTAGAGATGTTGAGCATTTTTTCATGCACTAGGCCATTTGTATGTCGTCTTTGGAAAAATGTTTATTAAGGTCTGCTCATTTTTTAATTACATTGCTTGGAGTTTTTTTGCTATTGAGTTGAATGAGTTCCTATATATTTTGGATAGTACCCTCTTACCAGATACTGTTTGCAAATATTTTCTCCCAATTCATAAGTTGCCTTTTTGTTTTGTTGATAGTTTGCTTTTCAGAAGATTTTAATTTTGATTTAGTCCCACTTGTTGATTTTGTTTTTGTTTCTTGTGCTTTCGGTGTCATGTCTAAAAATTCATTGCTAAGATCAGTGTCAAGGAGCTTACCTTCTGTGTTTTCTTCTAGGAGTTTTATGGTATGAGCCTCATATTACTAGGATTTTATGGACACTTCCTCATGTAGGCATGATAAATCCCAGACATCGTGTCATTTTATGTAAATATTTCAGGATGTATCTTTTTCAAAAGTAAAAACTAAGAATATAACCACAAGATGTCTATGAAGTTGGTGGGTGTACTTATGAAATAAGTTGGCCTAAGTTGGTAAATGTTGAAGCTGGGGGTTCATTATTTTATAATGTTTACTTTTGAATATATTTAAAGCCCAATAATAAAAAGGATTCCTAAAAAGTTGGTAGAAGAGCTGGAGAAGTGGACTCTAGACTTGACTCTGGGAATAGTTTCCAGGACAGTACAGGATTAACCTACCACAGTAGCTGCCATCTCTGCCATAATTAAAAGCCGAGGAATCAGGAGAACACTTTGGCACCATCATCTCAACTCACTCTCAGCATAAGAAAAGTGTTGCAGAAAAATGTATCATCTCCATAATGATTTTTTTTTAGCAGAATGAGCCATAGCAGTAGGTAGATGCCCTACAACCTCTGCCTCTCAAATCTTATAAGATTGTATCTAACTGGTAGAAACTATTTTATATATGGATTTTTACCTGCAAAAGGGTTCTAGGAGATGTGGTTTTAAACTTTCCAGCTAGTATAGTACAAGTCTCATTAGAAGAAGAAAGTGGAGCTAGAGGGTGAATTATCAAGTGTCTGTATTTATGACACTGATGGCACTTGTCAAACCAGGTATTAGAAGTAAAATAGGATGATATATTTACCACAAAAGACTTACATGTCAACTGGTTTATGTAGAGATATTCCGGGGGTACTACAAGTCTAGGATAAATTTAGCATATCTTTCAGGAGCATTTTACTCAATACACATTTAATGGACCTTGTTAAATATACATTTAATGTACCTTGTTTGTAAATTAAAATGGATAAGTCGTGGAGAAGAAAATGCCTTAATTTTTAACACAGTAGGGTTCAAAGATATGAATCCTTAGGCCATTTACCTGGACTCCCTTTCCCAGAGTAATGGTTCTCAAACTTTAATGTACACAAGAATCATCCACAAACTATTAAAATACAAATTTCTAGAGGTTTGGAGAAACATGGCAGAATGAGAGACATCCTCAGGTCCCCTTAAAACAATAAGCTGAATATCTAAAACTTAACAAAAAATACCAAAGTGCACACCAGCACATCTGATCGTGGGATCTGTGCATAGAGCTATCACAGGTCAGAACTCCAGGTGTCCGGTGGTGGACTGGGAAAAACAAAGAAGCTGCCCCTTCCAGCTACTGTAGCTCCCTGTAGAAGGATGGGGAGGAGAGAAGGAGCAGCGAGTTCCCGAAATAGCCCTGCATAGAAGAAAACATAGGAACTAAACTCAAGGACCTTGGACTTAAAGAGGATTTTATGAATTTGACCTCAATGGCAAGGGAAGTAAAAGCAAAAATAAATGAATGGGACTAGATTAAACTAAAAAGTTTCTGCTCAGCAAAAGAAACCATCCTCAAGGTAAAGAGACAACCATCTGAATGGAAAAATATATTTGTAAGCAATGCCTCTGATAAGGGCCTAATATCCAAAATACACAAAGAACTCATACGACTCAATAACAACAAAAAAACAAATGATCCAATCAAAAAATGGACACAGGACCTGAACGGACACTTCTTCCTTGACGACATACGAGTGGCCAACAAATATATGGGAAGATGCTCAACATCGCTAGCTATTAGGGAAATGCAAATCAAAACCACAATGAGATGCCACCTCACACCTGTTAGAATGGCTATAAACAACAGGACAAATAATAGCAAGTGTTGGAGGGCGTGCAGAGAACTAGGAACTCTCACACACTGCTTGTGGGACTGCGAATTGGTACAGCCACTATGGAAAACAGTACGGAGGTTCTTCAAAAACCTAAGAATTGATCTACCACATGACCCAGCAATCCCTCTACTGGGCATTTACCTCAAAGACTTGAAAACTCATATCTGAAAAGACATTTGCACATTGATGTTCATAGCAGCACTATTCACAGTGGCCAGGACATGGAAGCAAACAGAGTGTCCTATGATAGATGATTGGCTAAAGAAGCAGTGGTACATAAATACGATGGAATATTACTCAGTTGTAAGAAGAAATGTTGTTGCCATTTGCAACAACATGGTTGTACCTAGAAATATCATGCTAAGCGAAATAAACCAGTCAGAAGAAGTTGAAAATCACAAGATATCACTTACATGTGGGATATAAACCTAAAAGCAACAAACGAACAGGACAAACAGAGACTCATGTGCATGGACTATAGACTAGTGGTTACCAGAGGGTAGGTGGTGGGGAAGAGGGGGGCGGTAGATGGGGCAAAAGAGGTCATATATAAGGGGTTAGGGGGTTGGTGAAGTGGGTTAAGGGGATCAAATATATGCTAGCTGAAGGAAACTGGACTTTGGGTGGTAAACAATAGAATATACAAATGTCAAAATATGTACACCTGAAAATTATATAATTGTATTAACCAATGTTCCTCCAATAAACTTAATTTAAAATGAATGAATGAATGAATGAATGTGGGAAAAAATGAGTAAAATATTTGAGGACCTTATTATAATTTTACCACTAGAGGTCAGATATGAGCCCATGAATCCTGTTCAACTTCGTCAAGAGAGTAGGTAATATGTATTTTTTGGTTGGTTCAGCTTTTAATGAGGTTTAGGATTCTAACCAGATATATTTGAGATTTAAAGTGAACCCCTATATATTTTTTACACCAAGTTTTAGCAACATTGAGGATGGGGTCTTTAACATTTAAAGACCCCATCCTTAATCTTTAACCTTAATTCTTTTTTGCCCACTTACTATACAACTTACTCACTATACACACTTATCATCCCAATGTAAATGTTCATTGTGGTAATATATTAAAAGATCACAAAGAAAATAGAAAATTAACTAGATAGACTTCTAATAAGTATACACACATGACCTCAATAGACCTTATACATTTTTGTGTTTTAATGGGAAATTGTTGACTTCACATATATTTACAGGTCTATCTTTTTTGGCCTGATGCTACCAAATGAGATCATTTCCTGTTCACTAACTATATCAAGTTATGCACTAACTTAAATAATTGATAAAATGTGCCATGGGCCATTTAAGACAGTGCAACTGTATTTTGAATATCCTCATTTTCTTCAATGATGTCTTTTCTACCTTAGTTCCTTTTGGTGTATCAGAAAGGGATTGAAAATAAGGAATAAGTTATATGAAATATATTTTTTTACAATTAAGAGATTTAATTATTTGTTGGAAACTTGTTTTAGAATTCAGTTTTTACATTTCAGTAAAAGCAGATTGGCATATTTTATTTAGTGGTGTCCAGTTTAATGTTTTCATTAGTTATGCTGGAGTTTGGTAGATGCATTTAGATATATGTTTAGCCTGTCTTTCTGGGTTGCATATTTAAAAGACTGGGCTTCTACTTCTCTCAGGCTGTCTCCTGCCCTTGGCAAGCAAAGTAAAGTATCAGAACATGCTATCATCGTCACTGTTTGCTATAGGCCGACCTATCTTTGCTGCCAGGAACTAGATAGGAAAATAGGAGCTGAGCTCCATGAGAAGGCTGCAAACTCCCTTGGCAGTATGAGAACACTATCTTGTATCTTACTTATTGCTGCTACTATGAATCGTATCCCAGCTACCTTTGTTCCCACGGATAATGCTGGGTGGCAGTTCCCATGCAACCTGCCAGAGAAGCAGTTCAAGGTTGTTTGATGATGTTTGGGTTTAGCTTTGGATTATCCCCTGAGAGGTAGGTGGGTATTACAGGTTGAATTGTGTCCTCCTAAAATTCATGTTGAAGTCCTAACCCCAGGTATCTCAGAATGTGATCTTATTTGGAGGTAGGGTCTTTAGAGAGGTAATTTGGGTAGGTTCTAATCAAAATACATTGATGTCCTTATAAAAAACAGAGATTTGCACACAGAGACATGCATAGAGGGGAGATGATGTGAAGAGACACAGGGAGAAGATGACCTTCTATAAACCAAGGAGAATGACCTGGAATAATCCTTTCTTCACAGCTCTCAGAAAGAACCAACCTTGTAGGCACCTCGATCTTCGACTTCTAGCCTCCAGAACTGTGAGAAATAAATTGTTGTTTAAATCACCCGGTATGTGGTACCTTGTTATGGCAGCCCTAGCAAACTAATACAGTGAGCTTGAATCAATTTAATCCAGCTTTGTGTGTTTAAGTGTGTGAGAGTGACTATTTTACTGCAACCTTCCCAACAACATGTATTATCATATATTATAATCTCCCAATATCCAGCACATAGCCTGACCATGACAAGATTGCTTGTTGACTAGATGAATGAATGATTATATTGAATCTAGGATGTTTCAAAGCTAAGAACTTATTTGTCTTTTCGCAAAAGCACCACCCAGTATGTCCTGTAGGAATCTCTGAAAGTATACCCAGTTAACACTCCCTGATGTTGCCTATTTGCTCTCTCAATCCCCATTCCAGAATAAAGGAAGGTCTTCACCTACATCTAGTTATATTCTCACCATCAATAGAAGACATCCATCTCAATCAGGCCAACTCCTCCCTGTCTGTTTTCCCACCACAGTTAATTGCTCAGATTATGAATGTGAGCAAATCTACAAACCAAAGTTGCAAAAGGTAATTGGCTGCCCTAACCACATGGATTGGCTGGAAGGTACCCCACTTTGACAAAGAGTCTTTGCTTTTGATACAGCTGGATAATCACTCAAATGTGATTTCTACCATGATAGGTTCTGTGGGGATACAATGCCTGTCCTCAAGGATTTATGAAATAGCAGGAAAGACATGTAATTGCTATATTATGAGGCAGTTTATGATCAATACTACATCAGAGGTATGGGCAAAAGGCTAGAGAAAGAGGAAGTTTATTTTGACTGGGATAGCCAGGAATGGCTTCATGGAAGACAAAGCACCTACGCAGGTTTATGACAGATGGAGATGGAAGGAAATGTGCTTCATGCAAGGAAACGATATATTCAAAGATTCAAAGTGATGGTCAGGATATTCACAGCAACACCTTCCCTTGTAAAGTGAGCCTGAAAACAGGCTGGCGTTCAGTGGGAATATACTGGTGTGAATGAACCAATTAATTATAGTCAAACTGTATTATAGTGAGGAGCCAGAGCCAGACTCTCATTAAATATTTTGAATATCGCCCCTACTGGTAAACCAAAATGTTTCCTTTTCTCCAAGTTACAACTTACTCCTCTTCTCCCTTCCCCCTCTCCCCTTTCCTCACTTGCCTTCTGCCTACCCATCTTCCTATTCTTATTTTTCTTTCTCCGGAACTGGTTATAAAAAATAGAAGGTACAGATGTGAACTTTTTACCCATAAATTTTTCTTGATTTATTTCTGGTTATAAAAGCAATACTCCTTGTGAGAAAAACACTGAAAACACAAAAGAAAATATAAAGAGAAAAGGATGCTAAAACTCTCCATCAATCCCATTCAACACAAAAATCTGCTAACATTTGATTTTCCTGTCCAGCTTTTTTGCTGAACATATAAATTAAACATATAAATAGTTGAGATCATATTTTACGTGTATTTTTGTATCATGCATTTTATAATGCAAAATCAAAACGTATCTTTTCTCATGTTATTATAATTAATTATAACAGTTATAATGTGATTTTCAACTTCTTCTGACTGGTTTATTTCGCTTAGCATGATATTTCTAGGTACAACCATGTTGTTGCAAATGGCAACAACATTTCTTCTTACAACTGAGTAATATTCCATCGTATTTATGTACCACTGCTTCTTTAGCCAATCATCTATCGTAGGACACTCTGTTTGCTTCCATGTCCTGGCCACTGTGAATAGTGCTGCTATGAACATCAATGTGCAAATGTCTTTTCAGATATGAGTTTTCAAGTCTTTGAGGTAAATGCCCAGTAGAGGGATTGCTGGGTCATGTGGTAGATCAATTCTTAGGTTTTTGAAGAACCTCCGTACTGTTTTCCATAGTGGCTGTACCAATTCGCAGTCCCACAAGCAGTGTGTGAGAGTTCCTAGTTCTCTGCACGCCCTCCAACACTTGCTATTATTTGTCCTGTTGTTTATAGCCATTCTAACAGGTGTGAGGTGGCATCTCATTGTGGTTTTGATTTGCATTTCCCTAATAGCTAGCGATGTTGAGCATCTTCCCATATATTTGTTGGCCACTCGTATGTCGTCAAGGAAGAAGTGTCCGTTCAGGTCCTGTGTCCATTTTTTGATTGGATCATTTGTTTTTTTGTTGTTATTGAGTCGTATGAGTTCTTTGTGTATTTTGGATATTAGGCCCTTATCAGAGGCATTGCTTACAAATATATTTTTCCATTCAGATGGTTGTCTCTTTACCTTGAGGATGGTTTCTTTTGCTGAGCAGAAACTTTTTAGTTTAATCTAGTCCCATTCATTTATTTTTGCTTTTACTTCCCTTGCCATTGAGGTCAAATTCATAAAATCCTCTTTAAGTCCAAGGTCCTTGAGTTTAGTTCCTATGTTTTCTTCTATGCATTGTTTCAGGTCTTATAATCAGGTCCTTAATCCATTTAGAGTTAATTTTGGTGTGTGGTGATAGACAACAATCTAGTTTCATTATTTTGCAGGTGGCTTTCCAGTTTTCCCAGCACCACTTATTGAAAAGTCTTTTCTTTCTCCGCTGTATGTTTTAGGCATTTTTGTCAAAAATTATTTGCCCATATAAGCATGCATTTATTTCTGGACTCTTGGTTCTATTCCACTGGTCTATGTGTCTGTTTTGCTTCCAATACCATGCCATTGTGATTACTATCGCTTTGTAGTATAATTTGAAGTCTGGCAGAGTGCTGCCTCCAGTCTCGTTCTCTTTTTCTCAGATGGCTTTGGCAATTTGGGGTCTTTTGTGCTTTCATACAAATCTAATGATATTCAGTTCTATTTCTTTAAAAAGTGCTGATGGGATTTTGATGGGGATTAAATTAAATCGTATAATGCTTTAGGTAATAGGTCATTTTAACTATGTTGATTCTTCCAATCCTAGAACATGTAATATCTTTCCATTTCTTTGTATCTTCTTCGATTTCTTTTAACGAGGTATTATAGTTTTGATTATATAGGTCCTTCACATGTTTCATTACATTTGTTCCTAGATATTTTATTGTTTTTGTCACAAATGCAAAAGGAATTATTTTTTCCACTTCTTTTTCTGATACTTCGTTATTAGAGTATAGAAACGCCATGGATTTTTTGCACGTTGACTTGGTATCCAGAGACTTTACTGTATTTGCTTTTGTTTCTAGTAGTGTTCTTGTGGAGTCTTTAGGGTTTTCTATATAGAGAATCATGTCATCTGCAAATAGTGACAGTTTGACTTCTTTGTTTCCTATTTAAATGCCTTTTATATCTTTCTCTTGTCTGATTGCACTTGCTAGGACCGCCAATATTATACAGAATAACAGTGGTGATAGTGGACAGCCTTGCCTTGTTCCTGACCTTAGAGGGAAGGTTTATAGTTTTTCACCATTAAAAATAATCTTGGCTGAGGGTTTGTCATATATGGCCTTTATTATGTTAAGGTACTTTCCTTCTATACCGATTTTGTTAAGTGTTTTGATCATAAATGGACACTGTATCTTGTCAAAGGCTTTTTCTGCATCTATTGATATGATCATATGATTCTTATATTTTAATTTGTTTATGTGGTGTATCACATTAATTGATTTGCATATGTTGAACCATCCCTGTGCCCCTGGGATGAAGCCTACTTGATCATGGTGTATAATCCTTTTAATATGTTGCTGTATTCAGTTCACTAGTATCTTATTTAGGATTTTTGCATCTGTGTTCATGAGAGATATTGGTCTGTAGTTTTTTTTTGTGTGTGTGTTATCTTTATCAGGTTTTGGTATTAGGGTAATATTGGCCTCATAAAATGAGTTGGGAGGTATTACATCCTCTTCAACTTTTTGGAAGAGTTTGAGGAGAATAGGTATTAAATATTCTTTGACCATTTGGTAGAATTCACTGGTGAAGCCATCTGGTCCTGGACTTTTACTTTTTGGTAGGTTTTTGATGACTATTTCAATTTCCATACTGCTGATTGATCTATTTAGATTTTCCAGTTCTTCTTCAGTCTAGGAAAACTTTTTTTCTAAGTATTGGTCCATTTATTCTAGGTTATTAAATTTTTTATTACATACTTTTTCATAGTATTCTTGTATGACCCTTTGTATTTCTGAGATATCAGTTGTAATTTCCCCTCTTTCATCCCTGATCGTACTTGTGGCCTTTCTCTTTTTTCTTTAGTGAGTCTAGCAAGGGGTTTCTCAATGTTATTAACCTTCTCAAAAAACCAGCTCTTCGTTACATTTATTTTTTTCTATTTTGGGTGCATAGATATTAATAAGTGTTATGTCCTCTTGGTGCATGATTCCCTTTATCGCTATGAAGTGTCCCTCAGTATCCTTCTATATTTTTTATTTCAAAGTCTATTTCATCCAATTTTGCTACTGCTACTCCCACTTTTCTCTGAATGCCATTTGCGTGGAATATCATTTCCCACCCTTTCGCTTTGAGTGTATATTTGTCTTTGGAGCTGAGATGTGTCTCCTGGAGGGAGCACATGGTTGGGTTTTGTTTTTTGATCCATTCTGCAACTCTGGGCCTTTTTATTGGTGAGTTCAGTGCATTTACATTTAGTATGATTATTGAAATATGAGGTCTTCTTATTGCCATTTTATATTTCGCTTTCTGGTAGCTCAGTGTTTCCATTGCTTCCTTGTCTGTGTGTTTCTGTTTTCTTTATTTTGGTTGTGTTTTGTGGGTTTTCCTCCGGCCCTTCTTGTTTTATGTTACATACTTCGATTCTGAATCTTTGGTTTGTGGTTATCATTATGAATATGAAAATGATAGTTATACATATACAGCCATCCATTTTCTTCTTTGCATGCTTATTTCCATTCCTTTTTGCAAATTTGGATCTTTGATTCCTCCCCTTTTCAGTCATTGTTGTCTCATTTTGTCCCTATGTATGCTGAATATCATTACTGTTTTGCTATAGCAATTCTTTTTTTTTTAAATCTTATACTGCCCTATTCTTTGTAAAGATTTCACTTGTCTGCTTCTATCAGCCTGCTAGTCACTTTACTCCTAATAATGCATTTTTTGGTAATTTTTTTATGTGAACTGACCCCTTTCAGTGTTTCCTGTAATGCAGACCTCATAGTGGATAATTCCTTCAATTTTTGTATGGCCGGAGAGGTTTTTATTTCTCCCTCACATCTAAAGAGAACTTAGTTGGATACATTATTCGTAGCTGGTAGTTCTTTTCATTTACTATTTTGAATATTTGATTCCACTCCTTTCTTGCTTATAAGGGTTGCTCTGAGAAGTCCAATGTTAATCTAATGGATTTTCCTTTATAGGTTACCATCTTCTTTTCCCTGGCTGCCCTGATAATTCTTCCTTTGTCAATGAGTTTTGATAATTTTAGCCCAATGTGTCTTGGTGAAGGCCTTTTTGGGTTGACTTCTTGAATTCCAAGCTGCAGCTTTTTCTTAGATGTGGGAAATTCTTGTCAACTGTTTGTCTGGAAATGCTTTCTAATCCCTGCTCCTTTTCCTCATCTTCGAGTATGCCCATTATTCTTGTGTTTCCTCTCCTGATAGTATCAGGTAATTCTTGTATTTCTCTTTCATTATTTTTCATTTATTGGTGTCTCTCTTCTTTCTTCTTAATTATTTTTAGATTTCTGACCTCATTGTCCCTGATCCTTTCCTCTATTTGGTCAACTCTGTTTCCAAGTTGCTATTTCATTTTTCACCTCTTTCAGTGTGTTCTTCATCTCCAGAAATGCTATTTGGTTTCTTTTGAGGACTTAAATCTCCTTGCTAAAGAAATCATTCTGCTCATTTAGTTGTTTTTCCATTTCTGAAATTGTTGATATGAATTGTTTTGAATCTTACTGAGTTTTTTTCAGAAGTACTATCCTGAATTCTATCATTTAAGTTGCATATTTCTATGTCTTTAAGCTTATTTTCTGGAGAGTTTTCTCTCTTTCTGAGCTAACTTGTTGCCTTGGTTGTGCATGGTTTTTAATGGAAGCATAATCTGCTTCCTCCCCACCCCCCAGAAAAAGATTTATTATATAAAAGTCTCTCCTTAACCTGTTGCAAAGAAAGCGTTTTCCTTTTGGTTTCCAGTAGGTGGCATCTAAGCCTCTTGGATCCCTGCTTTATACAAAGTCTTAATAATGCCTTTTTTTTTTCTTGTACATATTCAATCATGTTGCTACATTGAGTTTCAGTCCCTGTTAGTATTAGTGACAGTTTTGGTAACATTTGCTCAGATTCCCCTGTGGCTTCACGGTGTTGGGTCTCGGAGAATATGTGGTGAGGGGCCCTCTGGGTTGAGTGATTTGGCCTGTGGCTCAGTGTTGCATTTTTCAACCATGGCTGATAATAACCAACAGTTGTTTCTTCTCTGCTGTCCCCACTTCTCTGCTTTCTGCCCTGATGACTGGGCCTTATCACCAGCCATGTGGAGCTCCCAGTTCTCCCTGGCAGGGCTGTTCAGGGAACCCATCGCACCTTCTCCCCTCTCCCTCTCCTGCAGGGAGCTCCAGAGGCTACATTAGGCAGCTTCATTATTTCTCCCAGTTCACCGCCCACCTGGTTCTGACCTGTGGTAGCTCCTATGCATAGATCCCATGCTCAGATGTGCTAGTGTACAGATTGAGTGGGGTTTTTTTTGTTGAGTTTTAGATGTTCAGCTTATTGTTTCAAGGGGGAGAGTTCTGGGGACGCCTCTCATTTTGCCATGTTTCTGACGTCACTCCAGGAGAGACGTTAAAAAGAGATGTAGTAAAAGGTGCTAAAAAAAAAATTGCAGCAGTTTGTCTCCCAGCCAGTGCCCACATGCAGCCAAAGGGAGATGGCAACTGGACCTATTCATCTTTATTCTTAAATCTTCTTTTACCAAATCTTTGCCCCTGTCTCTCCCCCAAATAATCATTGGTGGCCCTGGCTTTTCACCATATTGCTAGCCTTCTTCAACCTTCTGTTTATGTTTGCTTTCTAACCCCAAACCCCAACTTTCTGTTCATTTCTTCTGGATAACAATTTAGTCATACTGTCATCCTCTTCTAAAAGCATTTTGCTATTAGCTTATCTTGTAAATTAATATATCAGTTAGGATTAGATTAGATTGTATGTGCCTGAAAACACCCAAACAATAGGGGGATATCCAAGATAGGAGTCTATTTCTCTCTTCTGTGCAGATGAAACTCAGAAATAGTTGCTCCAGGGCTGGCGTGGCAACAATGTGATCATGATAGCCTTCTGCTATCATGTTCCTCCAAGCTCAACTCAAAGCCTTCATTTCATGGTACAAATTGGCTGTCCAAACAAGCATTTGAGAAGGAAAGTTCAAAGAGGAAAGCACCCCCTGATCCTCACAATCTTTGAAAACATCGCTGTAATCATAGTACATATAAAGTCCAAAGTCCCTTTTTTCTCTCCTTCCTCCCCCAGTCCCACATAAGTGTACATTATGAGCATCTCTTCATGCAGCCACATAGTCTTTCTAAATATTATTTTTAAAGGACTGTTTAATATCCCAGTAAAATAATCTACCCAACCATTTCACTTTCCAGCTTTATTGACATATAATTGACATACAATATTATGTAGACCTAACCATTTCTATATAACAGTTGATACGGTTGACCATTTAGGTCAGGTATTGGCTAAGTTTTTTTTACATTTGTAAGATATTGATAGTTTTAACTTCAGATTTTCATTATTTGTTACTACATTGTTAGAAGACATTCAGTGTCAACTATTAGAATAACTGTGGCTTAGATAATACAGACATTTAATTATCTTACACAATAAAAATTACTAAGTGGTTAGTGGGTCAACAGTGTCAAGCTTCTGTCTCTATATCTCTGCAGTTTTCTTGCCTTTCTCACTTGTTCTAAGATGGCTGCTGTAGCTCTTAGAGCATCGCTTTCTCATATGATAACACTCAAAATATGAAAGGAAGGAGGGTGCTTTCTGACCATGTCTCCCTGATGTAACTGGTAAGGAGCACTTTTCTGAGGAACACCTAGGAAGACATTCTTGAACATTTCATTGAGCAGAACTGGGTCACATTGTTACTCATAGCTGCAAGGTAAATGGGAAACCAGGACCCAGAGATTCTCTTTCACTGCCTTAGACTGGACAACATGATTCATCCCCTAATTCAGGACACATTGCCTATCCCCTAATAAAGGTTCTTTTAGCCAGGAAGAAGAAATGACTTGGGCAAGTAGTCATCCAAGTTAACAATTATATATTGGAACTTATTGCAGAGACAAAGAAAACCACAGAAATGGTTTTTCAGGTTAAGATCTCAAAACCTGCCCCATACTGCCACTTGGGCTAGAATAGAGAACCAAGCCCTCAAAATACAGCACTGTGAATTCACATAACTTTTTTTTTTTTTTTTACATTGAAACCACATCTGCCTTTTTTTTTAAATAAAAATTTTCAGCAAACCAAAAAACCGAAGTGAAACAAAAGGCATTACAGAATCACTGAAGAGAAATAAACTGTATGTTTATGTTAAAAATAGTTTGTAATGTTTATTTTTCTGATTTTAGAGTTAATCCTTAATGATTGTTAAAAACAGAGTGTAAATATTAAAGAAAAATAACTGAAAAAATTATTTCTAATTTCACCATTCAGAGACAATCACTATTATTATTTGATAGAATTATTTTGAGTCTTTCAGACATATGAATAAATTTTTTTCACATGAAATTAGAATTGTATAGATACTTTAGTTTTATATCTTACTCTTTATATTAATAAATCTATGACCCTTTAAAATAATAGATTTTTTCAATTTTTATGTCTCTCTTCAATGTATACCTCTTATGTTTTAATGAATAAATTGAGAAAAGTAATTCGTTTTTTCATAGGAAAAATGCTGTAGAAGTAAGTAGATCTAGAGAGTTCTCTCATTCACTGGCTCAACTCAAAAAAACCAACATTTCTGGGTTTCAGTTTTCTAATTCATAAAATAAGGTTGCTGAGAACAATAATAAAACTGATTTTTGCTATTTTACAGTGATCTCGTGAAGATCAAATATGATAATATACATAAAAATACTTTGTAAGTTGTAAATTGAATCTGAAAAAGAACAATTCAAAGTTAAAAAGAAAACTTAGTAACTTAATATTTTCCTTCCAAAACATTTTTTAAAATCTCATTACTTTAAAAAGCAGTAATTACAAGGAGCAAAAACAGTATTATTTTACATTTTAACAATAAACACCGTGGAGATAGGTTTGCTCAAAATTATAAAAACCATTTTGTTTTTGATAAATATTCGAGAACTTAAAATTCTTATTTGGAAAAAAATGTTTTAATAGAAATTTTGCTCTTTTAAAGTTTTATGTGGTTAAAAAAATAAAAAGAATAGATATTTGTTTATGACTAATTTTGAAATTTTATATATAATTTTCAATGTCATTTAAACAGAAAGTGCTTACTAAAGAGAATTTACGAGAATATTCCCTTTTCTTCTGAATGATTTAAAAATGCACAGTTATAATAATTTAGGTAATAATAATAACAAGAAAGCAGCAGGTTTAGTTTGAAACTAAATCTTGCAATTGTTGGCTGCACTTGTCACAAACATGTTTTCCTGTAATAAGCATCTAGTATTTCCCACTACCTCTTTCTTTTTGAGCTCAGACATTGAATAACTTTCCCGGAAATCTTACTCTTTTGTTTCTTAGTACTCTTTTATCTTTCCCATGAGAAAATAAAGCTACTAGATATCTTGGATATCTCTCTCAGATATGATTCTCATTTTAAGGAAAATTTAAGACAGAACTTCTAAGAGGTTTATGCAAAAACCTCTGGAACCCATGTTTTGGAGTCTATATGGAAGTGCAATTTGCATCTGGTTGGATCATTTAAATATGACCCCGTAGAGACTGAGCTATGAGGAAGATGACTTTACAAGGTTCAACTGTGTGTTTCAGTGATTCTCATTAGAATCTATTGCTACAAAATCACTGGTTATTATCAAAACTTATTGCAATTGATGCAGTGACAAGGGTTTACAGAGAAAACTTAGGTACACTTGATCAATGTAGTTAAAAAAACAATAGTTTTTTTCCATCTGGCTCATATAAGTAGTAGATGCTTACTGTAGAAAACTTGGCTTCTTTTGCAGTACGGAAACTTTTTATTTCGGTGTAGTCCCATTTGTTTATTTTTGCTTTTGTTTTTCTTGCTTTTGGAGTCTAATTCACAAAATACCTCTAAAACCAATGTCCAGAAGCTTGTGCCTATGTTTTTTCCTATGCATTTTGTTGTTTCAGGTCTTACATTCAAGTCTTTAATCCATTTTAAGTTAATTTTTGTGTATGCTGTGAGACAGTGGTCTAGTTTTATTCTTTTGTATATGGCTCTCCAGTTTTCCAACCACTATTTATTGCAGAAACTTTCTTTTCCATTGTATATTTTTGGCTCCTTTGTCATAAATTTTTGCCTATATATGTGTGGGTTTATTTCTGGTCTCTCAGTTGTGTTTCATTGGTGTGTGTGTGTGTGTGTGTGTGTGTGTGTGTGTGCGCGCGCGCCAATACCATACTGTTTTGATTACTACAGCTTTGTAGTACAGTTTGAAATTGGGGCGTGTGGCACCTCTGGCTTTGTTCTTTTTTCTCAAGATTGCTTTGGCTATTTGGGATCTTTTGTGGGTTCATACAAATATGAGGATTTTTTTCTCTATTTCTGTAGAAGATGCCATTTGGATTTTTATAGGAATTGCATTGAATCTGTAGATTGTTTAAGGTAATATGTTCATTTTAACAATGTTAATTTTTCCAATCTATAAACATGGACTATCTTTCCATTTCTTTGTGTCTTCTTTGTCAATTCTTTTAATAATGTCTTTTAGTTTTCGGTGTACAGGTCCTTTATTTCCTTTGTTAAGTTTATTGCTAGGTATTTTATTCTCTTTGACAACATGGATGGATTTCGCAGGTATTATGGTAAGTAAAATAAATCTGATGGAAAAGAACAAAACAATGATTTCACTCATATGTGGAATATAAAACAAAAAAGTAACAAATGAACTAACAAAAATAACCAAAAACAAACTCACAGACACAGACAACAGAATGATGGTTACCATTGGTTAAGGGGGGTGGAAGAGGGACAACCGGGTAAAGGGGAACAAATAAAGGGGGAAAAAAATAGACTAGGTAGTGAGCACGCCATAGAGTAGATATTGAATTATAATTTTGTACACCTGAAATTTATATAACGTTATTAACCAATGTTTCCTAATAAATTTAATTTTTAAAAAATTTAGGATATACATAAAAAGAAAAAGGAAAGCGTAAAAATCATTCATGTCCTGTCTCCCAGAAGTTATGTCTATTAATATTTGCATGTATATATATCATAACAAGTTGAATTCAAATTCAAGTTTTGTATTCTGCTTTTTTTCACTTGATTGTCTATTGTGAGCATGTTCTCAGGTCATTAAATATTATTTGATTTATAGTGAGCTGAAATTGCCTGCTTCTTGGGACTGAGCCACCAGCAGCAAAGAAATGAAATTAGTGCCTCCTAAAAGAAAGTGGTTACCTCTACTACCCAACCTGTTTTTCTTTTATTGTACCCATAACTACTTTTCCTGATAAGCAGTGCCAACTGGTGTCAAATCTCAGCTGAATGACATTATATTTTGTTTTGCTTTTTAAAAAATCTGTGGGCCTAATTGCAATTTATAAATATTTTAGTATATGTGCTACTGAAGCAAGCACAACAGCTTATAAATAAGTACAAACATTCACACAAATGTTTCAAGTTAGTTCTCTCCTGAAGTAATAAAATGAATGAAATTCATTTTACTTAGTTGAGTCAACATTTTTCATTTGAGCAAATAGGTATTCTTAAGACAAGAAGTTATTGATAAGAAAAAAGGGATCTAGTAATCAGCATCTGGCTTCCCAAATCTATGGCCAAATTATTCTTGATTTGCAAACAAGTCGAATACAAAATTTCTATTGCAGTAAATACCAGCCTTAGAAATATGTTACTTTCTGTTGTGCTTAAAGAGGACCCAGCTGATTTTCTTAACATTTTTAATACTGTGAATGGATTCTTAAAAAACAAAAACAAAACAAACCCAAACCAAAACAAAACAAAAACTGCCTTCATTCAAAGCCAAAAACCTACGCATATTCTGGGTATTTGTGCAAAAAAATATATTTTTTAAACTACTGTATTTAATTAAAACACCACTGGTCATCTTATTTTCAACTTGTGTGTGATTATATGTTCCTATGAAATGTATTTTATTAATTTACTTGCCTGTTCAGATTATGTACTGAAAAGCCATATCAGTTCCAGTTTTGCAGGATTTTCAGAACACAGAGCTATGTCTTTCTTATAAATCAGTATATGCCTGTAACAGCTTCCAGAATTTGATTCAAGAGTGCATGCGAAGCCATTTTTACAGATGTCTTTCACATTGTCAGCACAGCTATTCAGTAGTGAATGAAATTCCTCTTGCTTATTTATATAGTGGCAATAGCTAATAAAAACAGCAGTTAAAAATTAATATGTCTAAAATTCATGCCTATATATTAAAGCAGGAAATGGGAGGCATCATAGGAAAAAACAAAAAAAGGCAAAGAACTATTTTTTAAGAGTGCAAAGGAAAATAATTTGTCCTTGTAGGTGAGGATAACGACAGCTTTTGAAGTTTAAAATCAGTCTTTGTCAATGAACCATTCAGGATCGGGCAAACAGGCTTTGGATGTTGGGGTATCCACCTGATGTGAGAGACCTTAAAAATAATATTTAAAGATATAATTGTATCCTATAGTCAAGGGTACCAAAGATATTGGCAAAATTCAACTGGCTACTATTATAAGGAAATGTAAAGATGGACGATAGAATCAAGTGATACCATTTTTTGCCTGCATGATCTTCAGCAAGATATGTAAACTCTCTCTGTGCCTCACTTTCCTCCTCTGCAAACAGAGATAGTGATACCTACCTCATAATTGTAGCGAAGTAGGTTAAAAAATGCATATAAAGTGCTTAATTGACACATGTTAAATGCTCAACAAATGGTAAGCCAGCATGATTAAGTTATTATTATGACCTGGAAAGGAAGATCAAGGGAGCAGAGAATAAGTTGAAGGATGAGGCAGCATTGTGACACTGTGTCTTAAAAAGTTCCTACTACCCTAGAATTTCCTACTAGGTACTTAGTTCTGGTCATATTTCTCTCTAGATGTCAGCAGTCATCATGAAAATCACTTACAAAGATTCAAAGAAGAGACTCAGAAAGGACCGGAAAAGTGGAGAAATGAGCAGTTAAGAGGAGGGCCGTGGCTGGGAGGTGAGTATGTACAAGATCGTCTTCAAGTTGGGGGAGTGCTGCACAACTCTCTCTCCAAGGTATGAGCAGAAGAGGAAATAGACTTTCTATTACTGTGGAGTAGTCAAATGATCATTAAACCTAGGGATGTATGCTGAGGTTAAGGACTGTTAAACATTCAAATTGCTATTGGATATTTTAAAAAAGACCTACCTCCCTCATCTTCTCACTGACAACTTTCCTGACCACCCTTTTTAGTGAGCATTCCACCCAAGCTTCCTATCCCTTTACCTTGCTTTATTTTCCTTTTAGTAATTAGCATATTGTAATATTCTATGCTACTAAATTATCATGTTCATTAATTTTCCTTTCCAGTAGATGTGAACTCATGAGAGCAAGTTATTTTATTTTTGTGGCTATTTTCACAGCTGTTTCTATAGAGCCTAGCACAGTGCTCAATAAATATTATAGCAAGTGTTCAATAAATATTTATTGAAAGAGAAAGGAAAGGATAAACTCATTTATCTTAAGGTGTTTGTAGTGTGGTGAGCAGATGACTTCAGAAAGCATTTCTGAAGAGTCTGTTCAGACTTTGCATAAGGAATAAAGTAGCATTAACAACTTGATTTAAACATTTCTAGACTTTTTGAAACTGTTGAAACAATAAACACATAACTTTAGAATTTTATGCATGATATATAAGCTTGTATGACTTCATTAAACCAGAATTTGGGACTGGTAAAGCTTCTCAAATTCTGAAATTCAACAGTCATTATTCAAAGAGGGAGTTGAGATGAAGGGCAAGTCCAAAGGCCAAAGGCCAGAGTCCAAAACAAGAGTGGCTAATAATAGCTACAATGTAGTGACTGTCTACTATATTCCAAGGACGATACAGCTTTTTACCAAACCCTTCCAAGGTAGATATTATTAAGCCTTTTTTCCAGATGGGAAGATCAGGGCCTCGTTCTTACTAATAAGTGGAGCTAGGATTTGAATTTTGCTTTGTCTGAATCCAAATTTATACTTTCTTAAAAATTTCAGATTGCCTTAGGGTACAAGCTTCAACTTGTTCCCTCTGGAACTGTGTGGGAGATCTGTTATTTTGAAAAGATGCAAGCTAACACTCAATGGGCCTTGTCTTATAAATGAAACCTTTGCAACCCCCACTCTAAGCAGGTGTGCTGAGTTGCAGTTACCCTGAGATGTTTGTGCCCAAACCGAAGATCTCTATCAAGGCAACGAGTAAAATATGAATATGAGAAGAAGCAGCGGTGGCCTTCTTCTTTTTTAAACAAACCAGAATTTCTACATCAGAGCAAATGTTGTATGTTTTGCAGAAGTCCCCTGGGAGTTCGCGCGCTTTACCCAAAGACGCTGCTCTTACTCACATCATGGTTCAAACTCTCTTCTGGATTTGCCCTCTGAGCATGAGGCACATTCTTTTAAAACTGCTTCAGTGCTAGCAAATATTTGCCTTTTGGGTAGATCTGATTTTGGGAGACAGCACTTGGGAGCTACATCCAGCAAATAAGGTGGGTGACTAAGCCAGATTATATTTTGGGTCAAAAACAAGTTGTGAATAGAATGCAGTGATACTGGTTTTCTTTTGTAGCTTATTAAACTGTGTCCGAGGATGTTGTAAAATGGTTCTAGAAGTGCTTTGATTAATGTCTACGATGTTGAAAAAGTGCACCAACTACCAGGGGGGATGGTTATTTGACTACATTAGCTGTGCTTTGACAGGTAAAAAAAAAGTTGTGTTTTAATTTCAGAACCACAGCTCGAATGATTACTTTGAGTGCTATCTTCTGCAACAAGACCCTACACTGTTATGAATTATGACTCTGCGATAAAATGAACAAGCATGTAAATGTTTGCTAGATAAACACAGTTACACAGAGCAAACAAACTGGGATAAAAATGGCAGTTGAAAATCCTAAGAATCTAACAGTCACTGAAACAAAAAGCATTACGTTATATTACATTAAAACAGTTAAAGAGAAAATAGATAATGAGAATAACAGCAAGGGAAATTGTGTTTTTATGGTTATGGCTATAAGAAGGAATCCAGAAGATGTTTGAAATGATCTTCTTATCTGGTTAGGGAAGCTATTGTTTATAATAAATTAAAATGCAAAAGGAGGAAATCATTTATGTGATTTCGAGTTGGTGGCATTTCTAAGATGTTTTAATGTTTAGAATTTAAAAGGATATTTTATATTAATGTATTTTACACGGATGTATTATACATCAGAATTAAGCTTTCTCTTACCAAATGCTAACATTTTATAATCTCCATCACAAAATGTCTCAATCAGAAGGAATGGGTGTTTCAGTTTAATACAGTTGTTCATCACCCAGTGAGGAGGTGGGTAATAACTACAGTGTAACTAATGTCCTGAGTTTGAAACTCACAGCTTTCAGATAAGGTTTTAGTACATATTTTTCATCTTCAGAACCCCTTGAAATATTTTATTAGGTGGCATATCACAAATGAGGGCATGTGTAAATATTGAAAACTACCCACTAAATCTAAATCATTTCAGTTAACAAGCTAATACTAAGAACGGAGGAATCTTACTAATACAGGGTAAAAATAATTTAGTAAATGATTGATATGGCAATGTTTCCAAGATTTACTATTCATCGTAAGTACCATTGTCTTTACGAGTTCTATCTGGTATAAAGGGCAGAGCATCTTTACAATGAGCAAAAATACCACTTATGCAGGGCATACAGGATTGTTCTGTTATTTTAAAATCCTCAATAAAAGAGGTCATTGTTCTTAGGAGACTGGTAAAGAGAAATTAAATTGTTCTTCTGCTGTATTAGAGGACATTGCAAGTGAAGGTGTTTTTGAGATCTTTATGGAATTGTTTTTGCCCAGGAATCTCAGAGGAGGGGCATTCAGGAGAGAGAAGTGGACCCTTGGCCTGTGGTCGGGTTGCCCCTCTTTCCCCACAGTGGCCCAGCTCTCCACACTCAGAAGACAGTGGTATGAAGAGCCAAGAGAGATGGACAGGGTGAATCTTTGTTTTGCTTTCCTTAGGTTTTAAAATTTTTGTTTTACCAGCTGAGGTCTCGTTGGCTGTGAAATGTACTTAAAAATGTTTACCAAATAAGGCTGTCATGAAGATTAGATGAGAGAAGCAATCTGCTGTTCGGCAAATGATTTCTGAGTAAATGTTTAGTGCCTGAGATGCCCCAGTGAGCAAGGCCAGGCCTTGGGCTTCGAGGGCCTCTCAACTGGATATTATGGGGGCTGTTTGGTGAGTGCTCTGGCAGCGTTAGCTTAAGGGTCTGTGGGAGCTCAAGGGAGGGCATCTAACACCATTTGCAGTGGGACAAGGTGATAGTCATGGAAGGCTCCCCAGCGTATGGCTTCTTACAAGGGTCTGGTTCCTGGTAAGGGTCTAGGACCTCCACACCTGAAGTTTCCTTCCTTCCCACCACTCTGAATTCCCCAGGACTTTTTCATACCTCTATTCCAAGGCTGGACTATGTAGTATCAGAACTGACACATCAGAATGTTTGTGTGTGTATGTGTGTGTGTTTGTAAGCATGTAGTGTGTACATGTATTTTAAGCCATTTACTTCTCCTTACCACTAATCCTGTCTGTTAAAAGAATGAGGATGAGGGGGAAGACAGGGGAGGGAAGGAAAGAGAAAGAGAGAGAGAGAGAGAGAGAGAGAGAGAGAGAGAGAGAGAGAGATGAAAAGAAGAAAATTAGATAACTAGCTGTCCTCAAATCCCTCCTACCCCACCCCAAGAAAATCCCCTCTGAGAATAAATTATATATAAAAATTAGAGGTGTATAAGAAGTAATAAGAAAAATTATTTCTCACCTTCAAGAGCAGGAAGAAACACAAAGCCTGAATATAAGAGAACATCCAAAACTATACATACAGAGAGAGAGCAAGTCCATCACGAGACTAATGATGGTCAGATGAGAAGCCAAGAGAGAAAGGGAGTCTTGCAGCCGGAGCTAGTAATGTTCTTTCCAGAACCATCTTGGATGGGGTGGGAATGCCTGTAGACACACTCATCTATCCTGACCCTGGAGTATGTAGACCCCTTTGTGGGGAAACTGTTCAAGGCCTGAGGCCCTGAACTTATTAAAACCTTGCTTGTGGTGTCTCTCTCTTTGTTTCCCAAAGAGGTTGCTGTCCATGCAGGCAGCTGTCCTTGCCCAACCCTTCTGCTTTCTCATGGGACACTGGGACACTGAGAGAACCACTGGATCTCTAGTTGGACATACAACCAATTTTGAACTCTTTGCCGCTCCAAATCTTTTAGAAGCTCTTTCATCCTGAATTTTCTGAAGCATATCTGAAGTCGATCTTCACCTCTGCATTAAATCGGCAATCAAAGCAGCGTCCCAGGATAGCACACAGTGTATTAATTGCCCTCTCACATTCTCCCCTACATGCTCCCTGGAATTGTTTTAAGTTGATTGTTTCGTGAGATAAAATTGGCCTACATTGAGGGAAGATGTAAGGAACTACCTCACAAGACTTGTTGCTGGCTGCGTTTAGTTTAAGGTTGGTGTTTTACTTCTATTGTAATGTCCTCTCTATGAGAATTCAGGTATCAAAGTTCCTCTTTATTCTTAGTACCTTGGGAAGCCAGGAAGACCTTGCCATCCTGAGCAGTACACTCCCTTTCATCCAGTGGGCACTCAGTTTTCTACGTGGTAGTGTTTGCTGCTTCATACTGTTGCTTATAAGCTTACAGCCACATCAATTTCATCCCTTGGTTTTAGCTTAATTTTTATTTTTATTTTTTTGGCCTCATCTTTTCATTTATTTTTAAAAATTTTGTTTTATATTGCTAAGGTGTATGTATTTTTATTAGCTGCTCTAAATCTTTTGATTTTATGCTTACTTAATAATATCATAATGGTGATCTGGCTTTCCATGGGGAATTTTCTGGAAGACGATAATGTGCTTGTCAGAGGATTTAAGGATTTTCCCTTGGCAGATGGAGTTCTTACTGCACATTAACAAATTGACACTTGGGCTCATGTAAGAGTCTCTTATGAGCTTAGTAATTGCGTATCCATCTCTGAGAATGCTCATCTTGCACCGTTTTTTCCTGCTACCACTATACACCAGACACATTAATCCTCTTTCATGCCTTTAAACATGGCATACTCTTTCCCACCTCAGGGCCTTTGCATATACTGTTGCCTCAGCTGGGAATGTCCTTCCTCCTACTCTCCCTAGGCTCCTCTTTCTTATTATTAGAGTGGTAGTGACCCATTAGAATGATCAGGAGAGTTCATATTGATGCCCAAATTAAACTAGAATCTCTGGGAGGTGAGGCCTAGGTATTGGTACTTTTAAAAGCTTCTTAGATGATTTTAATTTTTAGCTGGGGCTGAGAGTCACAGCTTTAGGTCATAGCTTAAATGTCAGTTGCTCAAAGAAGTCCTCCTTGACCACTTCTTGGATGTAGAGTTTGTCTTGCTCTCTAGCTCAGCTTCTTCTCTGATTTTTTTTTGTAATAATTACTACAATTTATAATTATTGTATTTATTTGAATGTTTTTGTTTGTCTCCCCCACATTAGGATGTAGGTGCTGTGAAGTCAGGGTCTGTCTTGGTCTTTGCACTTATCTCCAGTGCACAGTCAGGCACAGCACGTAAGACTCTGTCAGTGATAAGGATGGCCTATGAATGATGCAATAGATCAGAACAGGTCTGATCTCTTGGAAATCATCCAAGGCTCCCTGCAATATCGTGAGAGAATCCATGTCAAGGTTCAGTGGCTATTTTAACTGACAAGATGGTTACATACACTTTCCTTTGACCTGACTCCCGTGTCCCAGGATTCTTCATATGAGAGCTTAACTCTCAGTGTCTCTTCTATGTCCGTGTCTTTCTCCTTCACTTGATTTTGATTATTATGAGTAAGAGATTTCATCTCATTCATCTTTGTGTCCCCATCCAACCCCAACACCCAGAGCTGGATCTTGCACATAGTAGGGGCTCTATAAGTGTTTACCGATTTGGAATTGACTTTATCCTTATGGCACATAGGTATTTTGATCAAGATTTCACCCTGGGCAGTGGCATTTATGATTATTCAGGGATTTGATGTGTGGGGTAATGTGACCACATCATGAAAGTTTAATTTGTTGGTTTAGGCTTTTAGCCATAAAGTGCATGCAGATGGTCTCTCCACCTGAATAGCACTGGAGGACAAAAGAAATAAATTTGTGTTTAGAGGCAAATAGTGAAACTTCGAAGAGTTTGAAAACAACTCAGTCACATCCTTCACAACGCAGGTGCTGGTTCATAAAAGGGTGAATGCATGGCAGAGCTGCTTGAGCTCTCACGATGGCTGGGTCTATTTTTTTCCAAATTATTATTTAGTAGTTGTTAATAAAACAAAGTAAAACAAACCACCCACCTGCTTGTTCTCTCCACAGTTAGTATGTTCATTGGGCTGACTTGTAACTTCTAAGGTGGTTTTTTCGAAGTTTAAATTAACCAAGTGGATGGACTTTCCCACCTCCCTTTTTCTGCTTTATTTCACTTCCTTAAGGAGTCATCTTGGTTTTTCTCTCTTCCTTTCCTCAGATTTATGTAGGTGATTTGCTGGTGGGAAATGAAGGATGAGGAGGAGAAATGGTCCCAGGAGGGGTGACATATTAAACACAAATCCGGCCATGCAGTAAAGACCTTATTCTGCCTCATATCTGGAAAAGTTTCCAAATTATCATAGAGAGAAATGCACATGCATGTGTGTGCGTGCCCTTGCACACACACACACACGTGTGCGCACACACAGACACACACAGACACACACACACACACACACATACACACACACACACACACACACTCCTAAATGCACAAAAATGAAACTCCTTCTTCGGAGAAGCCAGAGACAGGAAATTGACTTATGCACAGGAACTCGCTAACCTCTTTTGTCACATTCGAATGGTTCCTGCTGCTTCAGTCACCACGCACACTCACCCCAACCATCTTGGGTTGGAATCTCCGCCAGACCAGCTCTTATATGTTTTTAGTCCTTCCTATGTGAATCAGTTATATTCTTGTGGAGGAAGGAAAGGTCGATCTTAGAAGGAAATCATATGAGAGAAAGGGCTTGGCTGCTTTTGTTTGTACTCACCTGCATTGAACAGCTTTGACTTCCGGAGTCAGTCATTTTGTCAAGAAATGTCTACAGCATTCTACAACAGGTAAGACTTTTGTTTCTTTAAAAATATTTCTTCAGAGTCAAAAGAAATCTTTCCAATTTTATTTAGCTTTTACTCTAGACTAAACATAATAAGTACCCTGTTCTACCTGTCATAAAGTATGTAACCAAATTATGAAACGGGAGTTGTTCTGATATCCAACTACCCCCCACTCAAGTCCTAACAAGATGCATATAGTTTTTGAAATATTAAATGTTATAATAGTTGACTTTTGGTTTTCCAGGTATTCCAGAGAATTCATAGACTTGTGATTGACAATCACTGAACTCAAATATTTGGGTAGTTTAGTATGGTGTCAGATAGGTACTAGACTTATTAAGATGATCACTTTGTAAATTATATATAAATATCTAATCATTATGTCATACATCTGAAATAAATATAATATCATGTGTAAACTGTAATTGAAAAAAATTGGGTAGTTTAAATATCATCCTGCATTTAATTAAATAAATCTAAAGATCTGCTAAGTTGCACAAATGTGAATTAATTTTTTTTAATTCAGAAAAGAAACAACCAAAATCCAAATGGTGTAGATTTAGACCTGAAATTCTTAGCTTGTTTTACCTATTGCCAATTAAGTCCTCCTTCTAAAAGTGGTATATGACAAATATACGTTTTTAAATTAAATTTAGTTTTTGAGGTGGTTCGATTTGGAGACATGCTATGAAATACCAGTCAGCGGCCTGGGTTGTAACTAAATAAAATTTAAGAAATCACTAGTTTTTGGTGCTCTACTAAATTAAAGCTGTCATTGAAATATTGAAGTAAGCAACAAGTAGTTGATTATCAGTTATTAATTCTGAGCTGGTGCTATGGAGGGTATAAAAGAAATATAAAGAATTCTCTATATTCTTTATATTTGAAGGACTTTATTATCTAGTAGTCGTGATAAGAAGTAAAATTTAGGAAGCAGTGCAAGACAGGAATTAAGTGATGAATGGGACAGCATAGGCTGTAAGAGTAACAGGAAGTCCAAGAATGGGATTTGAGGGTAAGCTGGAGTAGTCTGGAAGACATGGGCCTTGGAAAGATATGAGATTTGAGTAGAAGAAGGTTAATTTACACTGGGAGAACTGTGTGCGCAAAGGCACAAAGGTGAGACTCACTTGCAGTTGACCAGCTCAACTGAGGAGACTGGCCCAAGAAAAGAAGAAAGTCTGACACGAAAATTAGGGTGTAGACAGGTTATAGAGGACTTTGAGCAGCTGCTGAAGAGAATAGACTCCATTCAATAGTTTTCTAGTCTTCTCATGCCATTAGGTTCCTCTTTCTTAGCTTTCACAGCTCTGACAAAATTCAGTGTGAGAGGGAGCCTGGAGATGCTTGTCTCTCATCCTTGGGGTTGCTTTATGCATCTCCACAGCTTTATCTTTCATTTATCTTCTATCATTTTCCCTTAGTATACCATTTATGTACAGAAAGGGTCGTATGGCTTGAGATACCTGTAAGATTTCTATTTCTGGTTACTACATTTTAAGAAGTCCCTTCAATCATCCAATATTAAAGTGGAAGATGAGCTGGTTGACCAATTACAAGCAAGTCTCTATTCGTCAAAAGTCAGTGTAGATGTTCCATGAAATATGTGTTATTTCCTTTGCATGTCTGAATGAGATGTTATCGATATGCTGCTGCTCTTTTCCTAATGATTGAGAGCACTTTTGTTTCCTGGACTATGAGATATCAATGTCCACATAACAATGAAATTACAGTATGGTAGATAAAAACTCAGACTTTCACATCAGATTGCCTTGTGTTGAAGCCTGGTGTTATTGCTTCTCAGCTCTGGGAATTTGAACACATTCCTTGACTTCTTCAATTTTCAGATTAAAAAAAATTGTAAAATAGTTCTAATAATAACTGAAAATACCTATTTCAGAGGGTTGTTATAGGGATAAAATGAAATTAAGATATAGTACCTGGCATAAAATAAACTCTCATTTTATGATTCTTATTAAGGACTTGGCTGGGAACACTAGAATGATACGGTCCCTGTGAATGAGATATCTGTAAAGTAAATGGGGCTGATGGGAAGAGACTTGAAATTAAAATTTTTTGAGCACCGAGTATAGAATAGGGACAGGGTTGAATGTTTTATAGCAATAATGCATATGAAAAGAAAAAAGAGATTAGAAATTGGTATTTTAAGCCTTTCCATATCAGATTCTCAGACAGGTCTCTGAGTGACTGCCGGATTATTTTGGGCATCTGTGGCTAATATTGCTTTCTGAATGCTTTGGATGGAATTACAGTAGTGCTTGGAAATAGAGACAGAGAGGGTGACTCTTCTTCCTTGGCCAGCTTAAATTAAATATTTAATTTGATTATATTTGAATTTTAGTGTTAGTAAGGCATAGCTAAAATTAATTTCTATTCAGAAGTTGGGACCATTTTGATAATGAGTGCCTAAAGTGTTTATTTGGATTGGTTCTAGATGTTTGGATCTGGGTGAAAGACAAGATTAAAAAGCATCCTTCTTTCCCATTCCATTCTTCAGATTAGAGATTCTTTGGGTTAGTAAGCCCCCTTTAAAAAATGCAAACATGGCTTATATGTTCATTATGCAAGGAGTTCTCAATTATACATGCAGATTACTTTGGTCAAATTGTAATATGGTTTTCCTTCTAGAGCCCTACTGTTAATATACGAGAGGAAAGTTTGGGGTTTTGTGTATGGAAAGGTGTGGACACAAGTCAGGATGGGTGTCAAAGTGGAGCATGTTGGGAGGCACTATGGCAGTATTGGGCACTAGAGTGGGCAGTGAAAGATGGAAAGGGTGAATAGAGGGCGGTAGAAGGGTGCCAGAAACAAAGACTCCTCCTAGCTCTTAGTCATTTGACTCTAGCAGCTGCTTGAATGTCCTGAGGAACTTCTTAACATCTTGCAAAAGAAAATGTCATTCTGTCCTTCGGGTGTGGAAAGATGTATGTAGATGGGTTGATTTGTCTGGTTGTGGCCCAGAATCATTGTTCTTAAAGCTGGCTGGACATCAAAACCACTTGGGAACTTTTAAAGACTAGCAATATGTATCACGGCTCAACCCTAGATTAAAGTCCATGCGATAATAAATATAAATATCAATATAAACCCTTCCTTGCTAGGTGACTTGGAGGCAGCTGTTCTCCAGGTGAGCATTTTGGAGTCATTAATCCAGAACTCTCCTACTGGGGCCCCAAGAACCGAGATAGTAAATTGAGTTAGTGCATAGATGAGGCAAAATAATCTTCCTTCTTGTGTGATTAATATAGTCACACAAATGTATTTTCCTATTGTTTTGAATTTATTTCTTCAGAGAATTACTGGAAGTGGAATGACTGAGTCAAATGTTTGAGCATATTTAGAGTTCTTGTCAACCATATTTACTAACACATATGTATGGTGAACAGGTTAAAAATTCTATAGTGTTATATACATATAGAGGCTTTTCATTATTACTCAGGGAAAGCCCAAAGAAAGGAATTTGATTTCAGTGGAGTAAGTGCCAAATCACTCTCCCATTTCTCTTTTCTAGTAAAACAAAATACTAATGAATTACTTTGAGAAGAAAATTTCAAAGCATTACGGAATGCTCAATTTCTTCTTAAACCATTAGTGGAAGCCTTCTTATTTCTACATTTAGTTTCTTGTAAAACTGAAGTCAGCAGTGACCTCTTCCCCATTTCGTAGAAAAGAAAACCCAGGAAGAGAGTGGTTAAGTAAGGTTCAATACAGTTCTCATCACATTTGCCATGAGAACTACATACAGTCATCTATTCAGTCATTGTTCAAGTAAATAAACAATCAAGTTTTTATAGGTGACCTCATGGAAGAAAAGCTAGTAAAATAAATGCATGAAGAGAGTATTACCTAAATTGGGGGAAGGTGGACAGAATTAACTGACCCAGATAAACCTCTGCTCTTCTATTTGGATTGCTTTATTCATTATATATTTGCAAAATCTGCTAACATAAAAGCATAGTTTGTGACACAGGTGGGAATAAAGTGAATTTTTCAATGGCTTCAATGAAAAAAAAAATGTACTCTGCAGAATATCAAGTGAGATATCTGTAGCAGTGTATAGGAGCCTCCATGTACTTGCTTGCAAAGTTGATTATAATATTTACAGAAATTTTGCAAGCCAGTTCTTAAACACATCCACCACTAAAATTAAATTATAGAAGTCACAGTTAAATAAATTATATTGAAAATAAATGTAATAAGTTACTCAAAACTAATTACTTCCTAATTATTTACTACATTTCACTATTATCTATGCTCTTGAAGTTGTTTACTCCAATTTATCCATAGGATAAAGGTATTATGTAATGGTATGCTACTGAGCATATCTTTCCAACTTCGCATTCAGTGATGTAATGTTGGTAGCTTGAAACTAGCCATGGTGGATGTGTTTACACCATGGACATTGGCAAACACTATAAATCAGTCTCCTCACATTTTTTTTTGAGAAGAGTGTATTAAACATTACCAGCATACCACCAGGGAATTGTGTAAAATACAAATATGTGTCAAGAGCCATTAAAATGCTCATACACTGTGATCCATTAATTCCTCTCCAGGAATTTATTCTAAATAATAATAATTATTTACTCTAAATAATCCAAAATAGGAGAAAATAACATGCACTGTATTATCATTTATAACACCAAAATCTGAGATAACCTACATAAGCAATAGTGATTCTGGCAGCATTAATTCCATGGAATATTTTATAGTGATTAAAGATCATATTTATTATAGTTATGAAAATATATTTAATACGGTGTTAAGTTAGAAAATCAGGGTTAAAATTTTCACTTACATTCTAGTTTCATTATGAATGAAGATTAAATGTAAAGATAAAAAATGAAAGCATTTGGTATATTAGAATGGTAAAATTGTAGAATTTTGTTTTTACTTCATTTATTATAGTAGTGGTATGAGTGTTTTAAAAAATGTAAAAAGCCTGTACACAAGTTATCATAAGTAGTTTTATATTTAAGGAGAACACTATGAAGAGTTTTGTGGATCAGATGGGGCCTTGCCTTTAACAATTAGATATGTTCCATGAATCTGTATGCAGGGTTTTGTGAAAGGAGGTGTTTGGATACAGGCAGTCTGGGGTGGTGAGTGCTAAAAGGGTTTCTTTAGGACAGTTCTAGAAGGAGGAAGGAGTGACTGGCTAAGTACTGAAGACTTGCTAATGTAAACTGCAGAGGCTGAGAAATAGCCCACAGAAGAGCTACTGGCAAAGGCCAGAGAGAGAGGAGAAAACATTTCTTAAGAAGAAACAGGTAAATGCTGATCTCAGAGATGATCAAGATGGATATGAAAATAGTTCCAATTAGATCTGAAAACAATAGGGCTCAAACCAGAGGAAATGGCTCTTCTAAATCATGGGTTCTCAAATTTTAGTGTGTTTAAGTGTCCTCTGGATGGATGGAGGACATGTTAAGAAATGCAGCTTGCTAGGTTCCACCTTCATGGATGCTGATCTAGTTGGTGTAGGGGTCGGCAGGAATATGCATTGCTACCAATTCTTCCCATCCCATTAAGATTCTGACACAAATGGTCTGCTGATCATATTTTGAGAAGCATTGAAAGTAGTTGTTTGTTTGACCCTGGGAATGTATATCTGTGTGAGTGTGTGTGTGTGTGTGTGTGCATGCATGTGCACACATGCGCTTGCGCACCTGTGTTAAGGATGAGGTTGTTATCCTGAGGCTTAGGATCTAAGGGCTTATAATATCAAAGGAGTATGACAACAGAGAAAGCCCATAAGGGACAAATTATTTGTTAAATCTATAGAAACAAACTAAAAGCAGGAGGCTGTACTTATGATATTCCTTAAAGGAATATCATTTGTTCCACAAAATTCCTTTCTACAATTAAACAGGTATTTGGACCAACTGAAGGTAGTTGCGAACAGGGGAACTACAAGTGAGTAGCACAGAGAGAAATGGTCACAGGGAGAGTCTAGGACCCACCAACATTTTATTTCAAACCACTGGGAGGTAGGAATTAAGAATAAACTTGAGTAGAATATGCTGTGCTTTGTCCAGAAAACATTTAGACCTTAGTGTATGATAACATTATATTCGAGTAGGAAAGAAGATCTAATTTTTGATGAAATATAGTACTTAAATATAGATCTTCAGCATTCAAACTAATAATAACGATTAGACATATGCCATAACAGCAGTATGTCACAAACTAAACTTATTGAAAATAAATGACATTGCAGTAGTGGAAGCCATGGTACTGACATTATTGATTTCACCTGGCTTTGGAAGAATTTTAGTGATAGTAACAAGGTCTCAAATAGAATTTAATATTTTGGATTCTTCCAGTTTTACACTGAAAATGATCTTTTTACTTTAAAAAGGTTTTCACATTCCCTGTCATCAGGATCACTAGTATCTTGACACATGGCCAAAGATAAATCAATAACCCTTCTTAGCATTGGAGTGCAATTTTGAGTCTGTTAGATGTGCAAGGATCTGACACCTGAAGTCAGACCTCCTTCCACAAGTACTTGTGATTATCCTATTCCCCATTTTAACAGGATTTTTCATGGACTGATTAGCTTATACCTAGAGCAGTGTTTCCTATTCACTTTTTTGGTCACAAATTCCTTTGAGAATCTGATGAGAACCAAAAACCTCCTCCTTGAGAAAAATCACATATACAGGAACATGCACATTTATCGTATAATTTTAGGGGATTTAAGGATCCTCTAAAACCTATCCATAGATTCCCAGTAGGCCAAAACCCTCATAGTAAAAACTCCTGCTGCAGAGGCTGAGGAGGCCTTGCAGAGGTTGAGAAAGTTTTGGTTATTGCTGGTATTGAATTTAGCTACTAAAGAGAAATGCTGACTCTTCAATTGATGGCTAAAATGAGGACAAAATGGCAGATGTGTGTGTAGTTTTATAGCATTGGATCCTTAAGTTGAGTAAACATGTGGGGATAGAGTTTTGTTTGTTTGTTTGTTTTTCAGAGAATATGTGATTAATATTTTAAGTTCTTGATTCTGAATTCTCTTATATGAAGCCAAGGTCTGTTCCTTTTTCGGAAAGCTGTCTCTCAAGATCCTACTTCAGTATCTTATTTACTATCATGTGGTACCTGGATGGCACAAGAAATGCAGGCTGTAAATACCGATCTGGCCAACTCCAGAGGGTGGTGAGTGGTGTAGGGCCAACTGATGCTCCTAATTGAGTACAGGATGCCCAGCCAGGCTGCTTTTAGAAGCAAACGGCTTTAGCTGGTGTGTCATATGCTTGCTCCTGAGTGTAAAATGTATGTTTTCCTATGTGAAGCTGAACATCGTTTGGGCCCTGAGGACTTTGGAGATGGTCGTTTTCCTGTGCAACCTTTAGACCGTGGAAGCTCAGTTAGCCATTTTCCGTTAGTAGATAATGGACTTGCAATTTGGGGAACTGGGTGTTTTTGGTGAAAGCTCATGCCTTGTTAATTTCCTGTCCACTTGGACTGTGATAGGGGCTCAGGCGGGCTATGATTTACCCCAAACCCATCTGCTTACATTAGCCAACTCTGTTGAAATTGATAGCACCATGTCATCATGATAGAGAGATACAGGTTGGGGAGGGGAAATGTACCCCATTTTCAACCATCCAGAGAAAAAGTATGTGCAATTGCTTAAATAAATTGTGAAATATAATTCAGGCTTCTCTTTGTCTGGCATAATAAGAATTATAAATCTTTCTTTGAGGCAGAAAAGCAAAATCTATAACAAATATATGCAATAATTAGTGCATTTCAACTTCTACAACCATTTTAGTTGTTGTATACCCATGACTAGGTCTCCTGACAATTTCAGTTCAATGTATCCAATGCATTTTTCAATGTATTCAATGTGTTTTAATTTAATACATTCAATGCATTTTAATAATAATAATACTGTATCATAGAATCCTCAGTTACAGCCCACAAAACAGAAGTAAGTGTACACCAAAGGCCGGTAGCAAAATCTACTATTCTTGTCTCCCAGAGATGGGTTCTCCTGCTTTGTCATTACACTGAGTGACTTAGTTGCTGATGCAGAGAACTGACTGGCCTGTATCTCTTTCTTGATGCTTTTTGTTCTTTCACAGGATCCTTTCTTCTGGGCAGGATCCCTACTTTTACTCTGCTTTCCCCATTGTTGTTTAAGCTGTTAACCTTCCTGAGCACTTCTAAATACACATATCTCATTATGAACCTTTTTCTCATTTGTTACAAAAAATCTGCCTGTTTTTGTTCCAATTGTGAGCTAAAAAATGATATCAGCCATGATTTAGAAATGTAAGAATGCCTGTGATTATTCTTTTTTGACAAGGAAAAGGAAAGCTATATATTTTAATTAAAAGTTAAATGATGTAAAACTACTGCCATCAACTACAAAAGCCCTTAAAGGGTCTAGAAATTCATTTGGTGTTTATGTATATATTTTTTTGTATAAAACTTGATTTTCTTCAAGCTCCAATATGTTTGGGTAGTAACTTGCTGAAATTTGTGTTGATAGTCACTGTCTCTTCTCTTTCTTCCTTGGGCTGTGATAAGGGAGTAACAAGGGGGGTGTTGGACATATATACAGGAAATAGGAGGAGAAAAGACAGAAAAACCTTACAAATTGATAGTACCACAATTTCTTACATCTGCTAAAATAATATTGTCACTACATTTCTACAGACAGAATACCTGGTAATATCTGTAATATTCTTGACTATAAAAATATAATAATAAAACATGTACAGCATAGCAAATGTGTCATATGCCATTTAACTTAAATATACATGTGTATATTTTATTATACAAAATGTGTGAAATCTGTAGAAAGAAACTTAAAGTAGACATTGCTTCCTAATGTAATAGAAATACAGTGGATGCTTAAAATGATCATTTGGTTAATGAAGGACAACTGTGGTATCTTCTCTGAGTCCTATAGCTGTCTTTTCTTTCTTTTCATCCTCTATATTTCAGGAAAAGCAATTTCAAAATGTAGATTATGACAATGTTTCTATTAAATTCTAGACCCATGAAAATACATGGACAATTTTTGCATCACAGCAGAGGAGTTCTACATAAAACTTGGATCAAAAGTTCAAAACTCAAACCAATAATTTTGGATTTCCCCAAGGGCTACCTATTTGACCTGTCATCCAGGAAAGACCCACACACATATACAGAAGGAAAAATAGGAGTTTCTCTTTTAATAGGGGCTAGACTCTTGTGATTTTCAGCTTAAAAACTAGATTGTGCATTTGGACTTATGGGGGAAAAAAAAAAAACATCACCAGCATTTTCAGCCCAAGTTCATGTTTGCTTTTCGTTTTTCAACCTGTGACCAATTAATCTTATGAAATTACATTATCTTAAAGCATCCTCTACTTTACCAGTCCTTTCTTTAAGGGCTGAAATGCTCGGACTTTTAAAAGTTTCCTACATTCATTCACACTATTCGGAATTTAAATGTTAGTGCTTCTTCCTTTATATATTCGGTTATGACTGGTTTTATTTTGCAACAAATATGTAGCTCATTATTTTATCTACCAATTAATCTTTTTGTTTCTTTGCCAGTTTTGAGAGTGCTTAACAATTTTTAAATACTGTATCTTTAACAAAGTAATCACTAGGGTAACGTGGAGGGTAAATAACAAAACAAATTCAGCTACCTTTACAGTCTTTAGTCTTATCAGAATCTTTAAATTTATTATCAAGTTCTTTCTTTTCCTATAGAATACTGGCCAAAATACAATTTATAAACAGTAGCACAAGCCAGTCAGAAAAAAGAGTTGAATGATCCCTTGTTCTCATGATTTAATATATTCTGTTTTAAATTATTATTTTGAATTGTTTTAGACGGTGTTAGGAAATCTCTTCAGAAAAACAGCAAGTAACTGAGCAGTATGAATAAATAGCCTTAGTTGTTAGTTTTTAACCTCTTCTAATAGTTTTTAACCTCTTCTAATAATTATTCTTTGTGTGTGTGTTTTCTTACCTTTGTATCTTCAGTGCCAAATACAGTATCTGCATAATATAACGATTCAATATTTTTTCGATTACCTACATTGGGAAAAGATTTCACTCAATCTAAATATCTAGAATTATGGCACTGAGTAAAAGCAATTATGATATACTTTTACAATAGAATATTATACATCTTAAAAAATAACATCAGTCAGTATTTATTGACATAAAATGACATTTACAACAAATTAAGATCAAGATACAAAGTAATAAGATATAATTTTATAAAAATAAATTTTAAAATGTTTTCAGAATATATCCTACACTGTAATATTGAGAGTGATGTATATGAGTTATGAGATTTGACTGTTTTTTTATCCATTGGTATTTTTCAAAACTTTCTTCAAAGACTGTGTACTAAAATCTTAGGACAAAATCAGTGAATTTTTATAAAATTACAAAGTTAAGAAAGTTTTTCTAAGAATAACAACAAAAATAAAAAACAATTAAGGAAAAAATTAAAGTTAAATAAAAATGGAAATTTTCTCTGTTTTATGCTGTAAACTATAATTTTAGTTTTAAAGCTATGTTGAAAAAGGACAGTCTTTGTCTTTCAGGGATACATATTGAATTATTTACAGAATAATTCTTTAACATAATCAGGAGTTGGGAAGAAGTAAGATAGAGAATTGAGTGGAGGGAGGAAAAGCAAAATTAGGCATGAGTTGATAATTGTTGAAGTTGGATGATGAACAAATAGATGTATGTATGTATTATCTCTACTTTTTGTTATGTTTTAAAGTTTACATCATGTAAATTTTTTAAAATTAAATTTATTATATAAATTTCAGGTATACAACTTTAATAATACAACATTTGTATATCCTATTGTGTGTTCACCACCCAAAGCCTAGTTTGCATCTGTCATCATATATTTGACCCCCTTTACCCTCTTTGTCTTTCCTTCACCCCTCTCCTCCTCTGGTAACCACCATTCTGTTGTCTGTATCTATGAGTTTGTTTGGTTATTTTTGCTTGTTCAGTTGTTGCTTTTTGTTTTATATCTCACATATGAGTAAATAAGAATTATTCTTAAGAAAACAATCAGAGGTGTTTTATTATAAAAATGAAGTTTTTAAACACAGTGATTTTCTTTTATAATAGAGAAACCTAAAAACTACCTAAAATGTCCAACAGAAAGGTATAATTAAATAAATGATATTTCATCTTATTGAATATTTATTAAAATGTTTTTGAAGAATGTTTAATGACATAAAAAAAAGTAGGAATGTACAATTATATATTTTTGTTTAAAAGGCCTATACACTTTTTATACATGAATTTAGAATATGAAGGTAGATAAATCAATATGTTAAAAGTTATCGCTTAAAAAACTAGATTACGTAATTATACTCATGAAAAAAATCACATATCATGAAAAGATTACATAGGATTTAAAAATGTTTTCATATTTTCTGTAATTAGCATACATTATTTTTATAATAAAAAGTTCAGTTTATGATGTGAAGTTAATAATGAAATTAATGAAACGATTTGATATTTTGACACAATGGAGGAAACATAATGCTTTGAAAGCCCTATGCCTATAATTAAAATTTATCCTTTAAGATTTAGAGGGACCTCAAGGTTTTTTTTTTTGTCTTGAAACTTGATAAGCCATAGAAAATCACTTTTAACGAGAGATGTTGGAGATATTAAATAGGTATGTGAGTGGTTTATGTTTTTAAAATAAAAAAGAATTAGCTTTAGCTTATTTTTAAGTACTTATATTTAAGTAAAATATAAAATATTCGAGTGATGAATATAGATGATTATTTTTAAAATTTTAACATGTTAAAAGATTTCCAAAGAGATTCTTTAAGGAGCACATATTCCTTATGCATTTTAAATATTTAATTTAGAAATAATTAACTTTCAAATATTTTGAAAGACATTACTATGCAAATCGTAAGTGTACTCATTTTGATATAAAGAAGAAAATTTATCTTCTAGCCTTTCATGGCCATTTTTCTACACAGTAACATCAATTACCTAAAAGTTTATTAGTTTCAAATGCCAAATATTCATTGGAGTATTTTAAAATTAGTCAAAAAGTTGATTAGTTTAACAAAGGAGGCAGTTTTCCTTTTAAACATGAATGAAATCTTCCATTGGATTTCTGTAATATTCCCAATTACATTTTTTGTTTGTTTTTGTGCATGCTTCTCTCTAGCTTTGGTTTAACAATAACTCATGATCATGTCAGATAGCTATTGCTCATGAGAGAGGCATAATATCAGTTAGCAATATCTGACTAACAGTAACTTAAAAAAATCTGGATTCATTTGTTCCACCTTAGAAGAAGTCTGGAAGTCTGCATTTCTGTCATTGTTTCAGTGGCTCAGACTATGATTCTCCTCTTTCATCATGGTTGCGAGATGGTTGCTACAGCTTAGAGCTTTGTGCCTTGTAGAGAGGTATAGAATTGGGTGGAGGTGGAAGGGAGGCTGTCTTGGCAGTAGCTGTAACTTTTTCTAGGAAAACAAGTTTTCCCAGACACCTCCAAAACAGTTATTGGCTTTAGTGTCATTGTTAGAACTGGGTTACATGGCTACCCCAACTACGAGGAAGGTGAGGACACAGGAAATAGAATTGTTATAATTGCGTTAGACCCACTCTTAATGGGGAGGGAAGGCAAGGCATGTGGTAGGAGTTGGGTAAGGGTGGGTAATGGGGTGAGGGTAGATCTGGTGGTGCTGATAGCATCCCTGAGGGGAAGACTATTATTGACGTGGGGAGCGGGGGTAAAGGGGAAGGCAGATGAAAAGCTTACTCTTTTTATGTATAAAGCACCAATATACATACAATACAGAGATATTTAGTATATCATATTAAAATTTCATGGGTAGATGTTTAGGAAAAAAGTGTCTAAAAATGCTCTTGAGGATGTGATACTAAAGAAAAGGTTGAGAAATAGTGGCCTAGACCAAGCATGATCATATTCCTGAGGCTTTGCACACCATCTTAACAACAAAATCGGATTCTATTACTAATGACAAAAAGAAGCACAAATATTCAATAGAAAACTAACAATGTTTGCCTCAGATAATGTCATAAATTAAGTTAATGAACAATTTATACTATCTTGTAATTGGTGGTTTTCTCTCACTGGGCTGTGAACTTCTTAAGAGTAGGAATGATATCCTATTCATCTTTGTATATTAGTACACTAGGCTCTCAATATATGTATTTTGTAAATTGAATGGAACAAACAACGTTGTACCTAACATATGTTTACAGCTGGGCCAATTATCCTCAAATATCAAGTAGAATATATTACCCTACTCAAAAGCCTTCAGTAGCTTCCAATTCGTTATAGACACAAGGTCCAGCTTCTCATTCTTATTTCCTACCATTTTCTCAACTATAGTATGGGATCCAGGCACTCTGATCTACTCTGTCCCAAAACACTTCTTCGATGCCAGTGGTCTGTGCTTTTGCATATGCAGTACCCTCTAGTGTCATGTTACTGTGTTAATGGTTCAAATTCCTTTCCCCTCAAGACTCTATTCAAAGTCACTTCCTCTGGGAGTTCTTCAATGGTTACACTTGCCTAGAAGACCTTTTCCTTCCTCTCCAACCTTTTCAAATCCTTTCCTTCACAGCCTAATTTAAGTCCTGCTTTCTCAACAAGTTCTTTATAAGACCCCTAGCCCATGTTCATCTCTATCCTCTGGTCTGTTTCATTCTTTGGTGTACCTAATTAAGTAATTAGATGTACCTAATGTCTTTACTTGTTAGTTGTCTGACTCAAGCATTTTTATCTTGTCTCTACAATAGGCTAAATTACAAGAGAGCAGGGAATCTTTTACATTGTCCTGTGTAAGCTCTGTGCATCTAGGAAGCAATTAATAAAAGCTGGTTTAATAATAGTTAAAATCGATAAATATCAATAGATAAAATAAAAGCCAATAAATAGTTGGAAGTTCTATTTTCTTTGCTGTTCTAAAACCCAGTGTATTTTGTTACTGTATATTAACACAAATATATCTTGCGTCATAGGGATTCGCTCATAAGAAAAAAATCAATAGACCTGACTTAAGAGCTGAAAGCTGTCAACTAGTTTTGGTCTCCCTTCGAGTTCCTGATCCTCTCTACATGAGAGGGTTGAAGGCTAGGAGGTTTAGCATAAAGCTCAGGGCTTTGAAGTCAACCAAGTACAAGTTATTTAATTTCTTGGGCCTCGATCATCACTTTTGTAAAACGGGAATACTATTCTCTACCATGTCAGATTGCTGTGAGGATAAAATGTGGTCATATAAGAAAACACCTACTTCAAGATCTGGTAACCCATAGGCACTCAATAAATGATGCTGAGGGCAGCTTGACTTATCAGCCTGATGTTTGGGGAGCCTTTGCTTTACTGAACATCCCCTCCCTTGAAGAGAGGAGGTCATTTAAGTGTACTTGTTTAAAAGGTATTTCTATCTGAGGCGTTGAAATAAGAGTAGTATCTACATTTCATAGCATTTCAAGAGCTGGAATGAAACCCACTTGTTTTATGGACAATGAAAGCCATGCCCAGAGAAGGTGACTAGTTTGCTCCTGGTTCCAAGGCCAGTAGCAGAAATGAAATTGAACCAAGATACCCTGACTCCTGATTAGGGCGTTTTTGCCCCCTTGTCTAGGGTTGCCAGATCTAGCAAATAAAAAAACCAGAATACCAGTTACATTTTGGATTTCAGATAAGTAAATAAGTTTCTAGCATAAGTATTTTTCCATGGTCATTAGTTAAAAAACAAAAAATAAACAGCTGTTTGAAGAACAAATTAGAAAAATATGTGCAGAGAGTATCTGATACACAGTTATGTTTATTGGCAAGTGGCTTTTATAAACATTGAGAACTTGCCTATAAAGGGAAAAATGGCACTTTAGGAAAGTGAGGCTATTGATTTTTAAAAAATTGTTTTATTATTAAAATTTTGAACACATCTAAAAGTCACTGAAAATCAGCAATTGTCAAGATATTATCATATTTCTTTTGTCTATGTTTTCCCCTTACTGAAGTGCTTTCAAGTAAATCCCAGACATCATGTTACTTTACCCATATGTGCTATGTATCTCTAAAATCGAGACTATCTTCTTACCCTGCTATGCTGCCATTATCCCACCTAATAAAATTAGTAACAATCCTTTGAAATCTTCTGATACCCAATCCATACTCACATTTCCCTGATTATCTCAAAAATACCTTTTTACAATTGGTTTATTTAAATCAGTATCTGAAGTTTATTTGTAAATATGGTTTTTATGTCTCAAGTATCTTTAATGTTATTTTTAATGGCAAAAATGAAGTAATGAAGAAAGACATTGGTTGATATCCTAGGGTAGTTTTATTAGGTTCATAGCAAGCTGTTTGATTGCTCTTATATAGATGGTACAAAAATCAAAAGAGGTTTTGAAAACAGTGACGTCATAAATGATTGTTTATGAGATAGTCAATTATAGTAGTTCTGTTGTTCTGTTTAAACTAGATGAAAAAGAAATAACATGGAGAGAGATGTCGTTTTGTTTTTTGAGTTGATCGTTTTTTTATGCTGAAGCCGCTTCACATGTAAAATAAGGATAATAATATAATAATCATTACTCCCCAGATTGTGAAGGTCAAATAAAAATCTGTCTGGGAAAGCTGTGCTTAGCTGGATAACAGTGTTTCTCCAATCTGACTGTGCTTCTGAGTCATCTCAGTGCTTTAAAAATAATTTCTCTGATTCTTGCCAGATCTACTGAATAAGAATATCCCTATGGAAAACCCAGGAAAACATTTTAAACAGCCTCTCAGTGTATTTCTGATGATGATAAAATTTGGGGATCACCAACTTCACCCCCCTGGACTAATAATACTTCCCAGAGCTAATGATACTTCACAGCACTGTGGGGTGCGTAACAAATGCAGTGAATAAACACCAAATGCTTCCTTAATACCTTAGTCATGATCAGTATTTTGAACCCAGGTGATCCTCATCCATCTGTTGGACACTTGACCTTGGGATGAATTAGAATTCCTTAGCTTACTTTGTCTCATGGACACCATGTGGTATAGTGTCTGGCACATAGAATACAATACACATTGGGGAAATGAACACATGAATGATATTACTGAGAATTCAGATCAATGGAACTTCATATTATCAATCTACAGACAATACAGGATACTGGTAGGCCACCAGTGCTATTTTAACTTAGGAGAGGCTCAGACTTAGATGGGAATGGCCTAGAGAATGGGATTAATGCCCAATAGAATATATCTTCCAATGTCTCATCTCTCTTTGTATACAGTTTTGTTTTATGTGAAACTTCCTTTTCCTCCTCCAGTCAAAACTAGCTTTGAGGAAAGAATGAGACTGGAAACACATTCATATGATTGTGGGAATAGTAAAAAGGGATTTACCTTCCAAGGATATTTGCATTTCAACAAAGCCCTATGCCTCTAGAGAAAGGGCTATTCCAATGGTGGGAGAGATGTTTAGTAAGGAGGGGCTATCCTATCACCCTTGATGTCACCTCATGTAGGCAGGTACCTTCTGGTAAGACTATTGCCTGTCAGGGACATGCTGGGTGCCTGCTGTGTCTGCTAGCTGGAAACCCTAAGGGTCAGATTTTCTTGCATGGATACTTAATAAGGAGGGAAGCTACTGCTAATAGATTGGGGAGCTGCTTCCTTTGCCGTCTCTCCACAGAGAGGGTTTCCTTGAGTCGGGCCTCTTGATTATCTAGATCAAGTGTTGTGCTGTGGGGATCTAATTCAATGCTTCTTATCTATAGTTCTTCCTCAAAAGGAGGAGACCAGAACACTCAGTTCTATGCATGAGTAGCAGTAATGCCTCATACTTGAGAAGACACTGGAATTCAGCCAGGAATTCAGCCAATGTCATTACAGGGAGAAGACTAGATAACAGACTTTCATGTGATGGAGAAAAGAAGCCCTTTATTGTCATTATGTGCTCAGTGATACAAAAAGGAGGAGACATAGTTTATCCACTGATAGTTGACTCTGGGACAGTGAGGTTTTCTGAGACCTTATTTTAGAAAAATAGCAAGTGTGGATCTCACTCTTCTAGTTCCTGAGCTCGCTGCATTCTCTCCCCCCCCCCACACGCACCCCATGCATGTGCATGCACGCACACACGCATGCACACAGTCATATACACACATCTTGGGCCAGGCTAGTAAAGCCTCGTGGGAAATAGGACTGAAGAGTTCACTGAAAGGGTTTCAAATTTAATTTTACTAGGTAAACACTTTAGGGATGATAAAGCAGAAGGAAGCTTTCTGATGGAGGTCTGCATGACATATGTGAGTATTACAATATATGGGCATAATGTACAGTGAAGAAGTGGAATAATTTAGAAGAAGATGGAATGAAGTTAAAGGATTATCTTCTGCTGCATTTCAGTTCACTTTAGGATGATAGATTTAAGAAGGTAGACTAATGCTGATGTCTAGGGTGGTTCCTACTGGAGTCTTACTATTATATCTTGAAAGTAATTTCAGATGGGCGTGGACCACCAAGGCAAAACTAGGGTAGCCTTGGACATGAGGATGACTAGAGAGTCATTTCTTAAGAAGTTATAGTTATATGAAGAAGTATTAATCATAAAGAAGAGGGTTGACCATCCATGGAAACAGAAAACAACAAGTCTGAGAGTCTATTTATGCACTGTCATTGGAGACAGTATCTTGACTAATGAACTTCTTGTATTTCGATCTCATTCATAAGGCCATAGAGAGGAAGTTTACCTTAGGTGAAAGCATGTTCTTGACCATTCTGGTACTCAATGACAAAAGGAAAAAAGTTCCCGTAACTCCTAATAGTGGCACACATTTCTTTTACACAAGAAACCTCTTTTTTGGGGGATCTTAGTTTTCTCAGAGATTTTTCTAGCATGCTAAGTAGGATGGTCTGAACACAATCAAATCACTGGAATATTCTATCTCTCTCTCTCTCTCTCTTTTTTTTTTTACTTAAGTGGTCTCTGAAAAAGCCCTGCTGTGAGGAGTTCTAGGGTTCCAGACTGAGTAAAAGTGGGACATACAGACCCAGTGAGACCTGGTCATCTGACAGATGAGGTGACTGTGGGAGGAGGGAGGTCCTGGACTTGCTCAGGGTGATTTAATTAGTCAGAGACTGATCTGACCCCGGATACAGGCCTCCTGTGACACAGATTCTTCTAAGTGACTATCCAATGATACTAACAAATGCTACTTCCACCCAGAAGGAACTGTGGGACACATTTATATTTTCTTTTACAAAAGATCACAAGTTATTTTAACAACTTTTTTGTTATAAAAGCAGTATAGTCTACAAGGGATATTTGGAAAATATAATAAGCACACAAAAAAAGGAAAAAAGTCTGTAATTGCACCAATAAGAGCATTGTTAACATCTTGGTATAGTTTTTTATTTTTCTCTCTATTTTTATTGAAAAAATCAAGATCATATTGCACATACTGTTTTGAACCTGCTTTTTCATGTAATTTTGTTGTCATATTTTTTTTTACATTAGCAAATATTTTTCCTAAGATAATAAGGAATTCATTGATAAAAGAAATGTGTGTTTTTTTTCTCCTCTGAAAGTTATCCTGTGTGGCAAGTTGAGTTTAAAATGTGGAGACAAATAAAGGTAAAAATGAATAGACTGAGCAAATCAATTCCAAAGGGTGTGAAGTCTCTGCTGCTAGAAATAACCTTAGGATTATGCCTTCTAGTTTCAAACATGTTGATAATAGCTGTGTGCAGGCGTGAAGGTTGGCATAAAGGATGAACATCAAACTCCAGGTAGGAGCTATGAATAATCTGGTGAGAGCTGCAAGTCATTTGCCAAGAGCAGATTATCCTACAGCCCTATCTGTTAGGACCTGTACTAGTTGCTCCTCCATGGACATCTGGTCAGCAATTTTTAGTTGTTTTTAGGTTGTAGGAAATGCTTTTACCAGGCCTGAAAACTTCTGTCCCTGATGTGGACATTTGGGAGGCCAATGACTATTTTTATTTTTGTTTTTTATTTTTGTCCAGGAAAGCCATGAGGATGTATTAGAGAACTGAGGGATTTTGGGGGTTTACATGACAATCACCTTTGTGCTTCTAGGCTACTCCCTTGGCCACCTAGTTGTTCTGTTGCCAGGTCTGTAAATGTGCTGGGTGTTTTCCCCATTCAGTCTCTGAAAACTCTCCATGCACTCAGTATTTGCAAGTTCTCTCTGTCACAAATTATGCCAGTGAAGTCTAAATTGAACTGGGGTGTTTCCAGGAAAAGAGATCCAAATTCTGTTTCTATCTCCTGTAACTCTAAGCCAGTTACTGCTGAACAGTCTTGAAGTCAGACACCTGCTGGGGTGCAACTTGTGCTTAGCTTGGCTGATGAGCCCATGCTGAGGGATTTTTAGTATGCAGGCCTCTGGGTCAAGATGCGGAAAGGAAAGACAAGCAGGCAAAGCAAGAGGAAAAGCCAGAGAGTTGGGAAAGGTCATCTGTGGCAGGAACTTTGAGCTGTCTGCCCTTCACACTCTTCTCTGTTAATATGTGCTCTCAAAGTAGCTTTTGATATCACTGCTTTCATAGAAATATGAAATATCAGCACAGGAGGGGCCCTTAGAGCTAGTTGAGTTCAATTTCTAATTTTACAGATGTGGAAATTAAAGTCTGGAGAGGCTAAATGGCGTGAGTAAGGTCACATAGTTATTGGTAGAGCCAAGATTTGAACCTGACTCACCACAATCCAGGGCTCTGTCTACTACATACAATGTATGTAGCTGTCTCTACATACAATATTGACTTTCCATTCACATTTAGTATTATATTTATATTTTCTGATTTATCTGTAGTGGAGGAGGAATTGCTTAGTCCTCTACTAAAGCAATTTAGTATCAGGCAACTCAAAATCTGCGGCTAAGGAAGAAGTTTCATAATAAATTATTAAGTGAAAAAAGCATAGTGTGCATAGTATATACAGTATGCTATAGTTTAAATATGAAGAAGAGTGTGTGGTGTGTATGTATGTATGATAATTACACATATGCATTTATATAAATATGCATATGAATACATGTCATAATTAATAACTTTGGAAAAATTTGTAAGAAACTTAACATAATAGTTCCCTCTAGGAAAATGGCCTGGGGCCCTGGTGGGCAGCAGGCATAGAAAGGAGGCGTATTTTTCACTTCTGTACTTTTTTAATTTTACTGTAGGCATGTATTAACTAGTCAATAAAGAAAACATAAAAACATTTAAAGATGACATGTGAGCTGAAATAAGGAAGAATAATAATGCTTATGGGGAGGCCTCCTGGAAAGGGTGGCATTTGAGCTGGGCTCTGGGACACATAGAAATTGGTCCGGAAGGGTCAGATCAGGGAAAACCATATTTCAGGAGATCAGAACAGCATGCTTAAGGTTACTGAGTCAAGAAAAGCAGTGAGTGTTTTGGGGATGTTACATAGTCTGGAGAGACTGCAGAAATGGTTAGGCAAAGTCAAGACAGGAGGGGAGAAAGAAAATGAGAAAAACAGCTGGATGGAGGTTATTTTATACTTAATGTGTTTTAAAGGGGCCCTTTACAAACTGGCCCCAGTGTTCCTTTCCAAGGTCATTTCCCACCTGCGCTTCTGCCACAAAAGCCAACTGTCCACCCTCCAAATAATCAGACCTTTCCCACACGCACAGCTGGGCACCAGCCACTTCCTCTGTCTGAATTTGGTCCACCAATTCCACTTTTTTCCCTCCTCTAAGACCCATTTCAAATGTCACTCCCCTCCTCCCAGACTGCCCTCAGAGATATAAGCACTCTGTCTGCAGTGTGCTCTTGGCATTTTGCATTTGCCTTTAATTATAGCACTTGTCCATTTAAATTTCAATTTTTTTGTGGAGTAAAACTGAGCGTGAGGTCATTTGTATGAATAATGTTGCTTCTTTACTCCCTAATTTAGGATTTTATTTTCTAAGTTCTCAGCTATATAGGATCTTATTATGATGAATGAAGTACAGCCATGCCATTCTGCCTTTGCACGGCCATCACATTACCTCTCCTCATGAAGCCATTTTTCTAATAGAGAAAAAAGAGTGAGGATCAGAGATGTTATTAACTAAGAAAAAAAAAATCTTTTAAAAAACTCTAGGCCTCGTCTAAACTATATAACATTTCTTTATTATCTTCTGACCCCATTAGGCTCTTTAAAAGTAGATCTAGTCTAAAGCCAATTAAAGGCAGATATCCTGACATTTTTTTCGGACTTCTATGGAATTTGGAACTTAATAAAATATTATGTATGAGTAAGCAGTGAATGAAAAGTTAAAAAAGAACTTTGTTCTGGAGTGCCCTTGTAGTTTCAGAGTTATTATGAACTTGTTTCCTCCAGTTTCTGTAAGTCTTCAATCAGAAGTTGAGCATCTGGGGAGATATTTAATCTCACTACTGTGTATTATATCTGAAATACAATTAATATAGAAAGTACATGCATCTGCATTCCAAAAGGGGATTAAAAAACCTAAGAAAGGCTGTACAAACATGTGTTCTTAGGTTATTCCTCTTTGTTTTTCTCCCTTAGGCAATTTAGGTAGTAACTGCTATTCTGTAGTATAGTTCTATCTATACAGAGACATGTATAAGATGAGCTGAGAATTCACAGCAAGCCTGAATTTGCACACCATTGCACAGATTCTTTTCCTCTGCCTGGACCAATGTCTTTCTGGCCATTCTGAGCATTCTGGACATTCGAGGGCACCAGACGAGGCTTATACATTTATTATTTTGCATAAATGGTGTCCTTCACCAAATGGTTCAATTGCTTACTTTTTTCAGTTGCTAATCTGTCATGGGTACCCTTCTTGCACAATATATATAGGCTGACCTAATTTTTTTTAATGCTGTGTCTGACTCCACTGACAAGGACCTTTCAATTATTCCAAGTTCTTTTTATTTATTTATTTTCGCAGTTATGAATAATGTAGCAATGAAAATTCTTGCACATACTTCTCGACTACTATAGGTATGACAGGACAATGTATTTAAAGAATTGGAATTGCTGGGTTAAAAGGTATATGCATTTAAAATTTCGATAGCTGCTCGTAAGGACATACCAAGGGCTGGGTGGTAGAAGGGGTCCACCCTGGTAATAGGCAATAAGGAGTGCATTATCTGTCAGGAATTTAAAAACAATAATAAGACCAATGTGAGACTGCTTTTTATTACCTCTATGCACTGGCATTGATAAAGTCAGAGTAAGTTCTTAGTGGTGTGTATGGATTCCATTAGAGCTGACTTCGGGGGCAGATTGCAATTCCTACACTTATGGCACTACTACATATTTCTGAGTTTAAACAGTAGATTACAAATAAAGAATGATAACACAATGATTATAAAGACTATGAAACAGAACTTGATTTACTTCAATAATGTTATTCTAAGTGACCTCTTACAGTTTTTTATTTCAATTTAAAACAGTGAAGGAGAGCACAAACTGCAAAGTGTAATATTTTTGATTAATAATGTAAGTTTTAGTTCATACATGAAATATTTTACTGCATTGGAATAATACTTTCAAAATTAAAATTTAACTTGGTGTCAAATATACTAAGTATGCAGCTGGATTTTGTCAATTGCCTTCTACAAAGAAGGCACGTCTCTAGTAAGAAAGAAATCACTCACCAGCTGAAAAATGTCTTTACAGCTTTCCCTTCTCACCTCCTGCCTTTATTTTAAGATTGTATCTTAGTCTATTCAGGCTGCTGGAACAAAAAGTCACAGCCAAGGTGGATTATAAACAATAGAAATTTATTTCTCACAGTTCTGGAGGCCATAATCCAAGATTATGGCTTGTGCAGATTAGATGTCTAGTGAGGGCTCATTTCCTAAGTCAAAGACGGCGCTTTCTCACTGTGTGCTCTTGTCCTTGGAGGGGCAGGGAGTTCTCTGGGGGCTCTTTTACGAGGATATTAACCTCATTCATGAGGAATCTACTCTTACGATTTAATTAACTCCCCTGGGGTAAGTATCAACATATGCATTTTAGAGGCATGCAGACATTCAGATCATAGCAGATTGCTTAGTTTCATCAAGGTTTCCCAAATGAGAGACAGTGGGAGAGGAGGTAGAAATGGCATTATAAATGGGCTTAGAGGCCAAATGGCTGGGGTTCAAACTCCAGCAGTTCTCTTCACTAGCTGTCATCTTGGGCAAGTTACTTTAATTCTCTGTGCCTTAGTTTCCCCAGCTGTAAAATAAGGAAACAGTGTTATTGACCACATAGTATTGTTGTAATGATTAATGAGCTAGTTTTCATAAAGCACTTCAGTGTGTGGCCAATGGTAAGTACCATGTGAGTGTTTATTGTTATCCTTACCTACTAAGGGTCAGGCACTCTGCTAGGCATGGAAGATAGATTCTTTTTTAACTGCCTTACAAAAATCCTACAAACTATGCATCATTATCCACATTTTGCAGTTCTGGTTATGTGACTTGCCCAAGATTATACTGCTAATCAGTGATGGAGATGAGACTCTAACTGAGACCCCAAGTCCACAAACTGGGCCCTTTCCAAGGGGTGGAATATCATGGCAATTTTATACATTGAATCTGGAACTAAATCACCCCACTCTATTTAGTGATCTGGGCTAAATATCCAGAACGAAATACCTTGACTTCTTTGACAGTTTGAGCAATTTGTAAATTAAGGGTTTATCCTAATTCTAGAGAATGTCGAAAGGCTTAATGATTTCCCCTAAAGAGAGATGTTCTGTCAAAGGAAGTTAATGAGAAAAGGAACATCTGTTTAAAAAGTATTTTTATATTAAAACTGGGAGCTATCTTTTGAGTAAAAAGTCACCAATGTGGAATATCTATCTAAGCTATCTGTATGGGTTTGTATTTTAAAAAAATTGAGGAAATTAAGTATGGCCTATAAAATGTAGACATTGTATATAGTATTTGAAAAAAATGCTGTGTAGATGGAAAGAGTGCTGACTCAGTTGATCCAGTTTCTGGGCCTCAAGTCAGCCTCCAGTAGTTAAACCACTTCTTCATGGGGGAAATGAGTGGGTTGAACTGGATGACCTTTTAGGCATCTAATCATGCTAAGTTTCTTTCCATATCAGGAGACATGCTATTTTACATTCTGTTGCTCAATGATGGGGGCGGAGCGGGGGAATGGTATATCAGGAATTTGGGGAAATCCAAGAATATAAAATATATGTCTAAAAAGTTATAACATTTATGTAACCAAGAAAGGATTGATATCCTTAATCTCTAAAAAGATTATTAAAAATCATAAGAAATGATGACCACCTTGCTAGAAAAGTAGGTAAAACAGATGACTTACGAAAGAAAAAATGTAAATGGTCAATAAACAAATGAATTTTAATTTTCAGTGAAATGCAAATGAAAACAGGTAAAATTGGCAAATATTATACCCAGTAGTAATTGGTAGCGTGATGACATGAATACTCTCTTACGTTGCTTATGCAATATAAATAGGTCCAATTTCTTCCATCTCTTTTGTTCCAGCAATTGCACTCAAATCTATTTGTACTAAAGAAATGATCATATATTTTCACAAATTTATTTTTAAAATGTTCACTCAGTGTTATTATGATAAAAATTAGAAACAATTTAAATGTCAAACAATAGGCTATTTGTTAAATAAATAATGCTACATTCATATAATGAAATATTATATAGTCATTAAAGTTACATTTGAAGATTCTTAATGAAATAGGAAATATTTATAATATAAATGTTAAATAAAAAACAAGATGCCAAACTATATATAAAGTATGATATTAGCTTTAAAAAAATAATGATGCACTGAAACAAAGAAACAAGAAAAGGTACACTACTATCTTATAGCTTTTGGTTCTATGTGGTAGTTGGTTTTCTTCTTTAGGTTCTTTTGATAGTTCAGTGCTTCTGAAATGTTTTATAATATGTATGTATTACTTTTATAATCAGAAAAAAAAAAGGGTGTATAGAAATCATTGAGAGAAAATGAGGAGAGAAGTTGGCCAGAGTGGGGATGGCATGTTCAGTCTAATTTGATCAGCAAATAAGAGAGGGAATGCTGTTCACCAGTGGCTTGAATCTGCCTGTTGAATGGTGGTGGTGGTGATGGTGTGGTGGTTCTGGCATGGGGGAGGGGTGGGGAAACCCTCAGATGTGATGGTTTTCTTTGTTATAGATGGTGCTTTAGAACTGGGAGGTATCTTGAATTTGGCAGAGGTCTACCCAAATATCAGCAAATTTCCTATTTTCACAGTAAGTTAGGATCAGACAGGGAGCTAATTTAAAGAGAAAACATAAAATCCAAAAGCAAAAACTACCCACTGCTTTTCACTTTGTCAGACAAAAAAGAACGGTAGGGCAGAGAGTCTTCCTCACTCTCAGAGTTACTCTAATTTGCGATTTGCTTTTGTGTGTGTTATAAATTTTCACTCTTGAGTTTTTTTTCTATTAAGTTATTTTCATTATGACTTTTTGCTCTTTTGCAAAGATCTCATTCTGCAGAACTGGGGCAAGGAAGGCCAAGAGAAATTAGTGAAGTTAATTAGTAGTAAAGGAGTTAAGAGTTCAGGTAATCTCAAAGTAACTTCAAAAGTATCCTTTGCACCTTTTAAATTTAGGCTTCCCTAATCATCACTCCTTTCTCCCGCTTCCAGAGAATTAACTGTTCCCTCCTCTGGGTTTTATAACAATATCATCGTAGCAGTTACTATTTGTGAGTTCCTATTTTGTTCCAGGAACTGTTTTGATATACACTAGCTATCATAATCTTACAAAAACCTTTCAAGGTAAATAAAATAACAATAAATACTTCTTTAGTACTCAGTCTGTTCCAGGTACCATTCTATGTGCTTTACATGCACTAACCCATTTAATCCCATACAACCACCTTATATGATAGGTACTATCATTATTTCATTTAACACTGAGTGAACATTTTTAAATAATAACTTTGGTTACCAAGGTTAAGTAACTTTTGTGGTATCACACAGACACAATAGTTAGTGGAGCCGGGAGGCAGTATGGTTGCAGAGTTCATGCTTTTAATCACTATACTATACTGCCTCTATAGATAAAGGACTGAAGCTCAGAGAAGTCACACAATTTACCCAAAGTCACACAGTAAGTGGCAGACATTGGAGACAAATCCAAACTTCCTGACCTTAGAGTCTGTGGTCTCCTTCTTACTCTGAATTACCTCTCTTTATATAGTAGAGGTTGTCAAACGTTTTCTGTAAAGGGCCACATAGTAAATATTTTAGGCTTTGTGGGCCATAAAGTTTCTGTTACAACTTTGAGTTGTAGCAAGAAAACAGCCATAGACAATATGTAAATGAGAGAGTGTGGCCGTGTTCCCATAAAATGTTATTTATAGACACTGAAATTTGAATTTCATATAATACTTGTCACAAAATATTGTTCTTTTGATTTTTTTCAACTATTAAAAATGTAAAAACCATTTTTAATTTGTGGGCCATACAAAAACAGATGGTGAGATTGGCCCATGTGTGAAAGCTATAGATTGAAAATTTTGCTTTTAACATCATTATATTATAGAATGATTAGATATGGGTATATCTGTCCCTTTGCAATCTCTTTCCTCAAACAGTTCTGCCTGGGCCCCAAATATGCATAACCAACTGAGAGAATAAGAGGCTCTTGGTAAATAAAATTCACATTCCTTAGAAAGAAATTCAGAGATTATGTGACCTTTTTTGAATATTCTTTGTGGGAGTCGCACTCTTGACTCCAAGCAGGTTTTCAGAATATTCCTTCCATTACTTTAAGAGAAGCTGTGGTAACTACATTTTCCCATCACCTCAGTTTTGAGATGAGGTCCTGGTGTCTCTTAATGGTACTTGGCAATTGCCTGGCTAGTCGGCTTTATTTTTGACTCTATACTTAGACCAAACTGAGAACTCGTGGTAACCAACCCATGGTAACAATCAATTATTATAGTCCTGGGAGGAAGAGACCAGTTAGGGTAAGGTGTCTACAACAGAAGAGGGGAAGGGTGACACAGTCCTTGGTTGGCCTGGGTGTAAGAGGAGCTGGACTCTTGGCTCAGAGAGGCTTTGAGGATTAGGGCACTGAGATAAGATGAGGCCTCAGGGCTTGGCGATGTTTTGTCCTAATTCAACTATGATATGGCTAAATAGGCTTTAGGCTTAGAAATGTAAATATTGCTTAGATCTTTGACTCTGGAGAACATGTATTAAAATTTGTAAACCAGCATCTTGCAAGCGAATTTTTAGAACAAAATCCATTTGCAATAGAGGTGCTCTATGTAAAAGTATATTGACTGAAAAGTGATTTCCTTTTGTGATTTTGAGGGGAATTTAATCATTATTTGTAGCAGTTAGAAACATGATACAGGGAATTAAATTAGGGTTAAGAATTAGTGAAATGAACTCTTACAAAAGGAAACAAGATAAAGCACTGATTGAGAAGATAGTCACTGCAAAGGCAGTAACTTCATTTTAAAAAATACTTTTTACTGAAGTTTAATCTACATAGAGAAAAATGAACTCATTATAGGTCTATAGCTTGATGAGTTTTCACATTGAATATACTTGTGAAACCAGGTTCCAGGTCAAGAAACAGTATGCTTCTTGTAACGTTGAGAACTGGTTTATTTGTAGGAGGAGAATGGAAATAGGGACCTGGTTGGAAGGGATGGTTAGAAAAAGTGTCTTGAAATTGGGTTTGGACAGGAAGCATAGTTTTATTTGAGATGTACTGGATAGGGCTGAGGGGAATTACAGGGTAGGGTAACGAGGGTAGCTGCTGCAGCTTTGGAGTTAGACTCCATTTAGGTCTAACTTTGCCTCTGCTGTTTCCTCACCATGTGAATGCAGGCAAGATTCTCAGCCTCCATAAGTCTTTGTAGCTGTGAAACAGTAATTTCCACGAATTACTCATTCACTGTTAGGCCTTGGGGCTTGTTATAGCACCTGCCACACAGGAAGCCCTAAACAAAGATTTTTAAGTGAATAAAACAACTGATGAATAATACATACGAAGTACTTGGCACAGTCCCTGGAAGATGCTCAATAATGTAAATAAAAGTCACAAAATAACCCATTGACCCAGTAATGCCACATTTGTGAATATGTTCCCCAAGAAAATTGTCCCCATAAAAGAAATATATATATGTATATCACACAAATTATATATAACATATATATATCACAAACACGAACCCTATATATATATATATATATATATACACACATACACACACACACATATATGCTTGTGTATATATAAAATGGCACAATTGTTAATTTTAGTGAAATACTGAAACTAACTCAAAGACTCTGCTAGCAATAGGGAAAGGGTGTGCAATTATGAATTGTTGAAACAATGGAAAACTATTTATCTAAAGCTTGGCAAATTGGATATCCTATGTTGAAAATATTTCAAAGATCTGAAAAAATGTTTAGAAGATATATACAAGTGTATATTTGAGAATGAAAACTGAGTAAGAGTTTGGAGTGATAAAATATAGAGATGGTTATGCTTTTTTTTCCAATTAAGTTGCTCAAGAGTTTTTGAATTGATTTTCTTCCTCCCCAAGAAAAAGAAACGAGATGAAGCTTCCAGTTCTCCTTACGAGGCATGAGCTCTGTGGCTTCACTCATTTCAAGCAAGCCCCACTCTTGCTGTGGTGTCCCTGTTAGGCTGTGGAGGGGTCACTGATGGAGGATGCTGGAAGGAGATGAGTTGCTGAGGAGCATGGCAATTTCCTAATCATCTAAGAGTGTGAGATGTATGGCAGAATCAATTAACTTAACGAATGAATTGGCTGCCGCCAGTGCAGGTCCTTTGCCTGAAACTCTTTTGAAGTGGCTGCATTTACATGTTTTCTCTGTAACTGACAATCTCTTGCCAATGGCTGCCATGGGTTCATAATTTTGAAAAAAACATGAACTAAGAATTCCATCACCATTTTGAAATAAACTATCTCATAAAGTCTAGATGACCTAAAACTTGCAATAATAATAATTAGTTAATATTGGTCATAATTTCACCTTAGTTTTATATTGTGCTCTATTGTTCTGAGGGGACTTTCACAAAATGAGAGGATTTCCAAATGCACAAACTCTTATAAAATTTCAAGCACAAATTATTGCTGTTTTGTTATCATTTCTACCTGATTCTTATAAGCTCCCTATGAGGAAGGTGGGGCAGATCTTATTCCAGTTTCACAGATGGGTGATAAACACAGGAGGACCAACCATAACAGCAGACTATGAAGATGACTATGTTGAAGTGTGGGGGTGGGGTGTTATGGCAACACAGAGGGACACCTGATTTACCCATGAGTCAGGTGACCAAAGATTTTCAAGATGTGAGAGTTGGGGGGTGAGTGAAGGGCAACTTTGTCCAGGCAAATAGAGAAGCACAGGGCATGTCTGAAGAAAGGGTGATAGTGAAGAATGGGAACCTGTTAGAGTGAAAATAGAGGCTTAAGTGAGACCAGGATTTCCTATTGGACAGCCCTCAGCTCTCCACAAGATGAATGGACTAGGATGCTCATCCCTAAGCCCTCCCTTTTGTCTGCCTTTGTCCTTTCGCTATAGTAGACAGAAGCACCTGATACCTTTGCTTCCTTTTCCTTCTCCTCTCCCTGTGTGTGAGGCATCTTTTCTGTGGAAATGAAGAAAAGAGAGAACGGGAAGAGAAATCAGTTACTGAGACCTGAGAAGTTCTGGGATCGAAAGTTCCTTAATTCTACTCTGACTTAAGTCCTAAAAGGGTCACTCGGTGGTATCACTCATGACTCTAACTGAAGCACTCTTGGTAACTTCTGTATTGAGAGACATAATGGGGGCACCCCTGCCAGTTAGCCACTTGTGAAATATCACTGAAAACCTGAGTCTAGTTTTCACCTGGTAGCCCCTAAAGGGAGAAATCCAACTATAATCAAGCTTTTCAACCTTCTGCACTAATGATGTGACCCATAGTGGCTCTGTCTTGGCCACATGTGGCACATTGTCTGAAGATGATCTGTCATGTCTATATAGGGTAGTGCTCTACCCTGGACTGAAGCCCCTCCCCTTCCCTTGTCTCCCAGCTCCATATTTAGCCATCTGCTGAAGGCTACACATGTCATCAAAGTTTATCATCTGTCTTTACTGCTATGGAATAATGCAGAGGTTTATGTTCGTGTAATAAGCTTTCTCCTTTGGCTTCAGTTTTAATAGAATCACAGAGAAAGCTAACCTTGTCCAACCAATATACTATTTGGGAAACTGAAGCCCTGAGAACTAACTAGATGTGACTCCAAGACCCAGAACTGGCTTGGGAATGAAAATCATTTGATTCAACAGTCTTTTTCTCTAGTCTGACTCTTTGGATCTCTTTAAGTGGCAAGGCACAGACAAAATTTCTTTACTTTGTTCACATTATATATTTATTTTTATGCTACAACCCTCTCCCCCCCCCCCTTTTTTGTGGTCGTGGCTGGGTGTAAGATACACAGAATACTCTTTCCTGGAGAAACCTCTTCAGTGCTAGTCCAAACTCCCCACTTATAATTAATAATTGTTTATCATTATATGCAGTAATTATTATTTAACGATACCACTAATAAAGACTACTTATTGCATGTCTGCTATGTGTCAACTGTGTACATATTAGTATGTTTACATTATGCACTGTGCTCAGAATTTTATTGTCTAAGCACTGTGAGGCAAGTATTCTTACATCAATTTTACAGAAGAGGAAACAGGCTTAGGGAGGTTAAGAAACTCTTCTAAGGTCATCACACAGGTAGTCATTTGGGCAGCCTGGTTTCAATTGCAGATCTACCCAACTTTAGAGCATGTGTTCTTAACAATTTTGCCTCATTGACTTCTTTTTTCAAAAATTTTATTTTATTATTAGTTTCAAGTATACAATACATTGGTTAGACATTTATATAGTTTATAAAATGATCCCCCTAATTGCTCTTTCTCTCCTCTGGCTCTCCACCTAGCCATTACAGTAATGCTAACTGCATTCCCTATGCTGTGCTCCCCATCCCCATGACCATCTATCAACTGGTAATTTGTATGTCTTTAATCTTTTACCCCATTTTCCCAGCCCCCCCCCCAACCCCTATCCTCTCTGGCCATCACCAGATTGTCCTCTATATTTGTGAGTCTGTTTTTGATTAATTTGTTCTTTTTCTTCCTTAGATTCCACATATAAGTGAAATCATATGGTATTTATCTTTGTCTGACTTATTTCACAAGTATAATAACCTCTAGGTCCATCCATATCATTGCAAATCGTAGGATTCATTTTTTTAATGACTGATTAATATTCCATTGTATATATGAACCATAATTTCTTTATCCATTCATCTGTTGATGAGCATTTAGATTGCTTCCATATCTTGGCTATTGTAAATTGTGCTGCCATGAATATAAGGGTGCACAGATCTTCATGAATTATTGTTTTGGTTTTCTTTGGATAAATACCCAGACGTGCAATTGCTGGGTCAAAAGATATATCCATTTTTAATTTTTTGAGAAACCTCCAGACTGTTTTCCATAGTGACTGTACCAATTTGCAATCCCACCAACAGTGCATGAGGGTTCCCTTTTCTCTACATCCTGGCCAACGCTTATTCTTTGATTTATTGCTAATAGCCATTCTGAAAGGTGTCAGATGATATCTCGTTGTGGTTTTAATTTGCATTTCTCTGGTGATTAGTGACCTTGAGCATCTTTTCATATGTCCATGGGCCATCTGTATTTCCTCCTCTTTGGAGAAGTATCTGTTCAGTTCTTCTGCCCATTTTTTAATTGTTTTTTGTTGTTGTTGTTGTTGTTGTTGAGTTGTATGAGTTCTTTATATATTTTGGATATTAACCTCTTATCAGATGTGTTATATACAAATATCTTCTCCCATTTAGTCGGTTGTTGATAGTTTCTTTTGCTGTACAAAAACAAATTGTTGTTTATTTTCTCTTTTGATTTCCTTGCCCAAGGCAAGATATCCAAAAAGAAATTACTGTTAGCAATATCAGAGAGTTTACTGCCTATGTTTTCTTCCAGAAGTTTTATGGTTTTTTAAAAGTCTTTAATCCATTTTGAGTCCAGTTTCTTTTCTTTTCTTTTCTTTTCTTTTCTTTTCTTTTCTTTTCTTTTCTTTTCTTTTCTTTTCTTTTTTCTTTCTTTCTTTCTTTTTTTTTTTGCATTTATCTGTCCAATTTTCCCAGCACCATTTATTGAAAAGACTGTCTTTACCCCATTGTATATTCTTGCCTCCTTTGTCATGTTAAGTGAGTGTATTGGTGTGGATTTATTTCTGGGCTCTCTGTTCTGTTCCATTGATCATGTATCTGTTTTTATGGCAGTACCATGTTGTTTTGATTACTATAGCCTGCTTTGTTGACTTCTTTTTGCAGATATTTACTCAAGAATTTGGCTCTTAATCTATTAAGAAACATTTTATCTAATATCCAAAAGTCTGACACATGTACATTTTTCCTAGTTCTGGCTTGCTACACTGGGGTCAAAATAAAGCTTCAAATGTCTTAAGAGGTCTTAGTTTTGTACTAAATAACAAGGGGATCACAAATGCATATATTTAAGTCATTGGTAGGTCTAAGGATCTAAAGTACGAGATCCGATGGAGTCCCCAGGGAGACTTTGTTCAAAGGTCTGTTGACAAAGAGACATCTAAGACCATGATGTGTGAAAGTGACCCAGTGTGAGTCAGCAGACAGAATCCAGCTGAACATTTGACACCCCAACCCCCAAGCTATGGACATTCAATATTTGGCATTTTAAATAAATGGTAGTGGAAATAAGTAACACGATGGCTCTTCATAAATCCCATGTGCCAGATTCTGTGCTAAGCCAGACTCTCCATGTACTGAATCCTTATGATTGTACGATTGTATGATTTTCTTATTCTCATTTTTATGAAGAAATCAAAACTCAGAGAGGTTAAGTAACTTTGCTAATGTCACCCAGTTCTCATGTATTTAAAAAAATGCATACGTGAAAATTATATAAATTATTTATTTGATTAGCTCATTTGCAAAGGCTGTTATGTCTAATTAAACAAACCAAAACTGCGGATTGACAAGGATAAAAATGTCTTGGAAAGAAATATTGGGATTTAGAGGAGTGATTTACAAAAATTATGTTTTGAAACAGACCTATAGGTCTGTTTTACATAGCTTTACATGTGACATGTGAGGAAGATCACCAGTGGGAAGCTTATAAGCTCAGAATGTATTAATAACCTTTACTCAGGATTTTGATATGAAAGACCTTTTGTTTGTCTGAAGCTGGGCTGGCCTTGTGATGATGTTCCTTGACAGATGGGACACTGTCTCCAAGGCTGATCTCATTGTCTGGAGCATTATCAGCTGCAGTGAATGAGAATTTATTTGATCCTTTCATGAAATTCGGATTCTGTCATTTATGCAGCTATGTTTAAGTAACAGGGACTGAATATGGTTACTTCTAAGCAAGTTATTTTGTTTAACCAGAGGCCTAGCAGACTTCCTGATACATAGGTAGCTGCTATCCAAAAACATTGAAAGAAAGAATTTAACCTTCACAACATCTCTGAGAAGTGGTTCATAAATTTATCACAATCTTGCAGATGTGCAAAATGAGGCTTAGAGATCACATAACGTGTGCTCAAAGCCATGGAGTCTGATTTTAGAGGCAGAAAATGCCAAGGACAGTGTGCCCTTTCTGTTATATGGGTAGCCAGTTTTTTGAAACCTAAAGGGAAAAAACAGTAAATTTTCAGAGTTCCGGTAATTTCTTTTCTCTGACCTCAACACAAATTCCTATATAAACCAAGGACTGGCTGATGAATCAATTAAAGAAAGGACACGCTTATAGTATCTGTTACTCATCACTTTTCTCTTGCAATTCCCAAAGTGTCTGGGACCCATTAGAAACTGAAGACAGCGCAATCAGCTGCCTTCTCTACTTCGTGAAGCGGAAGCCTGTATAGAGTTGTTTGAAAACTCCTCATTCACTCACCAGGTTGCTATTGAGGTCTTTTTCATGTTGTGATCAGAGCAATTGCTTGTGTTTTTATCACTAGGCTGGTTTTTGAGATAAAATCAGCTTCTGCTTCTTGACTGGGTGGAGTTGTGGGTACATGTGCTAGAGGATACCAGATCCAAGCTTTCTTTGCTGAGGAAGAGTGGGTTAGATGAATGGGGTAGTATGGCCACATCGAGATGGGCCCTATGTTTAATCAATTTGCCAATGAGGAGGTACCCCTTTATCAAAAAGGGAAAAAAGAAAGACTCAATTTTTCCTATTCTCTTTTTGTTTCAGCTGAAGACCAGGCTTTGGAGGTTTTCAAAGTAGATCAAAATCTCCCTCAGGTAGATGGAGAGAAGAAATATTCTGCAAATTGCTGTTAGAGGTCCTGAGAACACAAACCCATCTGGAACACATTCCCTGTGTTGAATGACATTTGCTTCAGCCATTCAGGGATTCTGAACTTTTAACTAGGAATTCAGGCAGAGAACATGCTGAGTTCCATTAAATGTGTGTTGGTGGGAGACTCTGCTGTGGGGAAAACTTCCCTGTTGGTGCGCTTCACCTCAGAGACCTTCCCGGAAGCCTACAAGCCCACGGTGTATGAGAACACAGGTGTGGATGTCTTCATGGATGGCATCCAGATCAGCCTGGGTCTCTGGGACACAGCTGGCAATGACGCCTTCAAAAGCATCCGTCCACTATCCTACCAGCAGGCTGATGTGGTACTAATGTGCTATTCTGTGGCCAACCATAACTCTTTCCTAAACCTGAAGAACAAGTGGATTGGTGAAATCAGGAGCAACTTGCCCTGTACCCCTGTGCTAGTGGTGGCCACCCAGACTGACCAGCGGGAGATGGGGCCCCACAGGGCCTCTTGCATCAGTGCCATAGAAGGGAAGAGACTGGCCCAGGATGTGAGAGCAAAGGGCTACCTGGAGTGTTCAGCCCTTAGCAACCGGGGGGTACAGCAGGTTTTTGAGTGCGCCGTCCGAACTGCTGTCAATCAAGCTAGGAGACGCAACAGAAGGAAGCTCTTCTCCATTAATGAGTGCAAGATCTTCTAACCTACAAGAGACCTCACTCAATTCTCATTTCCTCACCCCAAAGACTAATGGTGACAGGGAGAGCAAGCAAACTAGCAATGGTTGACACTCTTTCTGGGTATATCCTGAGCCATGTTTCCTTTTGGATACAGTTGATGGAACTTGGCCGCTGGATTTTTTTATTAAGTACACTTTGCAAATAAACTCTTTGCCTAGTCCAACTGGAAGATCCCTCAGGAAGCTGTAATGAATATTCCATCTCCAATTAAAAAATTTAAATGGTCTTCATAATTTTGGACAATGAAGTGAGTTTTCCAAAAAATTCCATATTTAAATACACATTTTATTTAAATAATAACAAAATACAGAGTTCTTGTATATAATTAGTTTTTACACTTGGGAAATCTTTTCCTGCATTCTCACAAACACAAACTGCTATATGTTTAAAACAACCTTAAAGGGTTCTGCCATGTCTGTAGTATTATGTTCACCTGAAGAAGTAATTTTGTTGAAGCCACTTGCCTGTTAGATTTTACAAGGTAACTGAATTTTAAAAAACTATCAACTGATCCTTGCAATTAATTTTCCACCCAGCTGTTATTCAGTGTGTATATAAAATACAGTTCAATAACATCTGATACTTTAATAGTGCCTAGTGATTTTTAAATTTATCACTCTATTTCTCTGTAATTGTAAAAAAAAATGCATTTTTTACTTATGATGCTAATTTTCACCCAAAGAACCCAAATTATTCACTATTTTTCTTTCATTCGCTTTTCATTTACTTCGAGAAAAATTGAAGTAAAACCTTATGGGTAGAGAATCAGATTGCTCCAAGTAATAGCAGCAGAGCTTGAAACAGAAGTGAAAAAGTCTCACTTTCATTTTAGGAACAGCTGCACATTGCCTGCGTCTTCCAACACTGACTTCTATCTGGTTGTAGGTCTTGGTAAAGAACGGGCTCAATGTTCTGTATGGTGGTAATCTGGAGTATTTGTTATTTGAGCTCTAAACTAAGCTGGGATGGCAACATAATATGTTAATTTTAGGATATAATCAGAAGATTAGGAAGGTGTCCACATACATATATGTGTGTATAAGAGAAAAGAGGTAGAATGTATAGCTTTTACTATTTCATGAATATATAGCACCTGAGTAAAAAAAGTTCACAAATTTTAAGCGCAAGGAACAGAAAAACTATATAGCAATTATTCAGATAATAAAAAGTTATCAAGGGAAATATTGAATAAATAGGGACCCTCTCCCAAACTTCATTCTAATAGCTTAAAAACAATGGTTTTGGTGATCTGTTAAAATTGAGAAAAGAAGACTATGTAACTTGAAGAAGAAATTGAAAAGGATGGCATTCAGATATATCATTTACTCACCTAATCCAATAAAACTTAGAACCACTCTGAACCACGTTTATTAAAGTACGTCATTGTTATTGTGTAACATGGCCATTACACACAAATAGTAAGGCAGTTGGCATAAATGACTATGATTGAACTTATATTGACATATCCAAACCAATTTTCTAGTTTTTATTATGTAGCAAAGTCTTTGTAGCTATAATCAAATTTATGCTCATCTCCACACTGCTTTCTCTTTCTCCTCTTCTCTCATCTACGTCCAGTAAAAGGCTTGGGACCTGGATCTTAGTCTCTGGGGCAAAGGTTCCCACTAAAATTAGCTGTTCCCAAGCATTTCTTTCTTGTTGAAGGAAGATGAGGAACAGGGTGTGAAAATGGGAAGGTCAGGTCCCCGATTCTAAGTGAGGGAAGAGAAGGTCATCCCGTGCATCTTGGTGTCCCCAAGGCCCATCACAGGAAAGGAGCAGTAGCTACACGAACTTGTGCTGAATTGAATTGGAGAGAGAAAGAAAGGAATTGAACTGCTGTGCCATGAAATGAGTAAAGGAAGGAAGCAGGTCCTCACCAGCCTTGCAGGGAAAAGAAGTGAAAATAGGTCATTTTGTTGGAATTCATATAATGTACGTTTTACATGAGGGTATATTTATTTTTGCCTGCCTAGACTCAGGCACACATTTCTTACACTTCAAAACTTGCTGTACCTTTTTGTAGACTATTGTATGTGGTCCTTAACTATTTTAAGGAGCAACATTAAATATGTTCTTATTTACATTAAAGAGTTGATTCGAATGGTTGAGTTATTCATCCTCTTCTGTTTTAATACCAACTATCTAAGTGGGGCAGCAGAATCTAGTGTGATGCAATTAGGTTGAGTGACAAGAAAACTAAAAGCATCCTAATGGTTACTGTTTGTCGAGTGCTTGAATGTGCCAGGGACAGTGCTAAGCACTTGAGTGCGCATTATCTCACCACATGGTGTTTAGGTGGCCACACTATAATGAGTACCATATAACACGAGGAAACCAAGGCTTGACATATTGATGTGACAAGTCCAGGACCATACAGAAGGCAAGTGGAAGCACAGGGCTCTCAAGCAGTTCTGTCTAACTTCGAAACTCTGCTCAAAACCATGGTGCCCCACTTCCTCCCAGAGCAGCCCGACTGATTGGCTTTACCACATCCTATCTAATGTAGCCTTGTAGGCCCCATCCCCTAGTCAAGTGGCTTGTGTTTTAAAAATTATGTTTAATGAAATGTGCCAACAATGATTTCAGTTCTCGCTTTTTATTCTTGTTTTTGGCAATGAGGCTGAGACCCACCTAAGTTACAGAGCATCATTATTCGCAAAGGTTGCTGCTCCAACCCTTAGCTTTTAAGTATAACTTCTTAGGTTGATTGCATGTGAAATGCATCATGATTTCATACTTTAAAAAACTTGGAAAATATTCTCTTTTTCTTATCTTGCTTGTTTTTTCTGCAGGTTTCAGGAATTTCCTTTGAACGAGGGAGTGATAGGGGAGAGCAGAGCTAGCTTCTTTCATTTTAAGGATTTGGTATCATGGAAGGGCACTTCACCTAGCATGAGATGGAATGGAAGGATTCCCATCTGGCATATCTATAGAGTTATGATACAACAGAGGGGACAGATTGCTGAGAAGGCAATCCTACGGTTTGAGTCAGACTAGAATGACTCAAGGGTAGGGACCTATTTTTCCTCAAGCTTTATCTTCATTGAAAAAGCAAAGAAATGTAATTATTGGCTAAGATCTCAAGCAGTTTTTCACCAGAAAAGATAAACCATACAAATTACTTGTGACATAAATTCATTAAAATACTTGATTAAACTAAAAGTTTACATTAACTTTTTTGGTTGATTCTAAAATATACCCTGAATTTAGTACTTAATTGTAATTAGAGAGCCATAATGAGAGAGTAAGAGGACAGACAGCTGTGACATATTTGAGATTCAGGAAGTCTGGGTCATGTGTCTTTCAGTCTGTTTCCCTGTCTTAAAACAGAGATACTAATTCCTGTGTTACTCTAAGAATTAGTACAATAATGATTGTGAAAGTGCATTATATCTGTAAACTATTGTTCAAATAGTGGTGTTATTATGTTTTTGGTGAATCCCTATGCAAATACATAAATAGGCTGAATATTCTAGATCAGATTAGAATATTCTAGAAGTGGGTCACATGATGGGAAACTCAGGTAGAAGCAAACTCCATTTTTAGTAATGTTAGAGTAAATGAATAAAATGACACATATGATAATAGCAATTAACTGTATTTTAATGCTTACTGGTTCCAGGCCCTGTGCTTGGCACTTTACATTCATCATCTCACTGAATCCTTGTATTATGTTCATATAATAGCTATTCTTTTTATTGAACCTGATAGATAGTTGGAGATATTTCCTTTGTACAATTACTTTCAAAATGTCCCAGTTTTACCATGTAGTTCTGGTGTAATTAAACTTTACCATCTGAAAATTACTGTCCATTACACTTGCTAATTGAGCTAAGATGTTAAGAATGAGCCCTGTTAAACACTGTAAGAACACACTGATGGTTAGGGCTCGGCAGCCTTCTAGTGTGAGCTTGCTTTTGTCATTTTTCCTGTGAAAGTCTCAGGTGGTTCATATTTCATGGTCCTAGCTGGTCTCTGCTTCTCCCATTTCCATTTTCCACCCTTCTCTGCCTTCCCCTTTGCCTGGGAAACTAATCCTAAGGACTGCATCATCTGGAATCTCTTCTTGGTTGCCTTACACTTGGGTGCAGCTGATAGGAGACTCTGGCTGGAAGTCAGAAGGTAAGAGGAGAGGATAGTTGGGTTTTTCTTCCTACACCTTTCCAGCTTTTGTGATGCTTATCTGTCAATAGCTGTGATTTACTGCATGTGAGGAGATACAGCTTCTGCTGGGCCACTGCTTGTCTATAGCTCCAGCTTTCATGGGGCTCCAGGACAGTATTTCCTCACCTTGCCCATCAACCCTAAAGGAGGTAATGATTTCCTGCTGGCGCTAGTGTTGGGATGCAACAACATCCTTCATGTGTTTCCTTAACCCGGACTTCTATAAGTAGTGCCTTCATTCAAGTCTCTTCATCTGAACCATTTAGAATAAATTTGGTTTCCTACAGGATTCTGACTGATGAACTCACTAAATATTACAAATAATCTATATTCTCTCCACTGAGGTATACATTTGGCAATCTGGATAACAGCCCTGACCAAGTCTCAAAACCTAGAAAATTCAACTCTTGACATCTATTTGCTTGGAAGAGAAAGGTGGAGTATGTTGGTTAATTCTGATCTGAATAAGCAAAAGAATTGTTTTAGGATAGGAATATTCAACAATTGTGGGTCTCCTAATGGCATGTTTATATTTAAGAAGCTCTGCTATTTCCATAATATGTAAATAGTTACTATGAATCAACAAGAAAAATAACTCAATTTTAAAATGGATATTTCTCAGAAGAAAAAATATGCATGACCAATAAACAATAAATGAAGGTATTCAAGGGGGAATCGTGATCATTAGCTGTTAATAGTCCCTGGTGGCTCTGCCGTAGCTTCTGTCATGCTGTGATGTGCTCTGGTTGTGAGAACAGCAAGAATTTCGGAAGACCCAGGAAACCTAGAGATGGATCACATTAAAATTACAACTAAATTTTAGCTCAATCAATCTGAGAAACCATATGAACACTAGCTAAACAGAAGTCCTATGACTAAGGATGTAAAGGAGGAGTCACATGGTAGCTGGTAGGAGCAGAGACAAAAACAGGCTGATCCCACACCCACGTGTGGTGGTTGAGAATTGGGAGGGATATCTTAGCTGTAGAAGTCCCCCCTAAGAGTGAGGAATTCTAGTCCCACATCTGGTTCTCCAGCCCAGAGTGCCGGTGCCGGGAAGAGGAACCCTCACAACATCTGGCTGTAAAAATCAGCAGGGATTTTGTCTGTCAGGGTAAGATGAAAGGTTGCTGGAAACCCAAACGTTCTCTGAAAGGACTGTGCACAGACTCTCTCACTCCAAGGCACTCAACCTGAGCTCTGGCAGAGGGTTGGCAGATCAGGAAGCTCCAGAGACATACAGGGTTGTGTGGCTTCAGGACAAGGGCTGGAAGGACAGCCTTCGCTGTCCCTGTGTTGAGCTCTCCTCTCATGCAGCCAGTGGGCCAGCATCATCTTTCCTGTGTTGAGCCCTCACTCACCCCACACAGCCAAATCTGAATCTGCATTAGTCTGGTAAACTTCGCTAGCTCCACCATGGTGACTCCCTAAGGCCTCCACCCACCTAATTTGCATACTGCTGGAAGCTCTTTTGGCTGAAGGCAGCCAGCCCTGGCCTGAGCTGCAGTCTTTTTTGGACAACTCTTAGGGATTCACAGGTCCCAGGTAGGCAGCAGCTGGCCTCATGGCTCTGTGTGCTTTGTGCCTTTTGCTGAGTGGCCCCAGGCTCAGGACTGATGCCAAATCTGAATTCGCCTAAATCTGGTGAACACCACTCGCCCCACCCTGATGTTTCCCTGAGACCCACCTCACCCAACTCAAGTATTGCCTGAGGCTCTTTCAGCTGCTGAGACTTATGAGCATTTGGCAAGGCACAGCAGACCTTGGGGTGCCCTGGGCCTTTTCTGAGCTGCACCAGGCCCAGTATAGTGGAAGCTGGTCTCAGTTCACAGTGTGGTCTCTTCTATGTGCCTCCAGGTCCAGAACAGGCAGCGACCAATTGCAGGTTGCTTTGTAGCTCTTACTAGATAGCCCTCGGGCTTGTCACAGGCAGCAACTGACCTTGACCTGCACAAGAGCCCCTCTCAGGAGGCCTCAGAATCAACACGCATGGTGGCTTCCTTCAGACCAAAACAGAGCAGCATTCAATTAGCCCAAGAAGTGGCACACCAAGAATGATCTCGACAGGCACCAGAGGCTGCTGTGGTAAATCCTGCTCTGTGAGGTCAGCCCACACACAGCAGTTTGTATGCCATGGTCATGGCCAGTTCTCACAACCAGTCAGCCTGAGGTTCAATCCCACCCACTGACATGCCAAAAGCAACTGAGGCTCAACTACAACAGGAGGGCACACACGACCCACACAAAGGACACTCCTGGAACACCCAGCTCAGGTGATCAGGAGGTCTGCATCACTTGGCCCCATGGGACATATACTACATAAGGCTATCCTGCCAAGACTTGGAGACATAGCAGATTTACTTAATACATAGAAACAAACACAGAGAGACAGCAAAAATGAGGAGATAAAAAACATGTTTCAAATGAAAGAACAAGAGAAAATTCCAAAAAAAAAAAAAAAAAAAAAAAACTAAATGAAAGAGAGGCAGAGACAGAGTTTAAAACACTGGTTATAAAAAAATGCTCAGGGAACTTAGTGTGAACTTTAACAAAGAGATAGTAAGCATTAAAAAGAACACAGGAATCACAACCAGTCAAAAATGAAGAATATAATAACTGATATGAAGAATACACTAGGAAGAATAAATAGCAGAGTAGATGAAGCAGAGGACCAAAGCAGCAATCTGGAAGACAAGGTAGCAGAAAACACCCAATTGGAATGGCAAAAAGGAAAAGAAATTCAAAAAAATTGAGGATCGTTTAAGGGACTTCTGGACAACATCAAGTGTAACAACATTCATATCATAGGGGTACAAGAAGGAGAGAGAACAGGGATTGAGAAACTATTAGAAAAAATAATGATGGAAAACTTCCTTAAACTGCCAGAGGAAATAAATAAACAAGTTCCAGAAGCATAGAGAATCCCAAACAATAAGAACCCCAAAAGGCCCACACAACACATTTAATTATGGCATCATAATTAAAAGGACAAAAGTTAGGAGAAAAAAATGGTGTAGATGATAGAGGCTCTGTTCATCCCTCTGGTTGACCAAATCAAAGTTGTGATGGAAACAAAGAGCAGCAGCAAAAGAAAATCATCTGGGATCTAGATGAACAAGCCATACAGCTAGGGAGAAATCCAAGAAAGCACTCTGCAATGGCAGAAGGTAGGACAGGTCGAGGATGTAGTGCTGCTTGGCCTGAGCGTTGGAGAGAGATGGAGGCTGTGGCAGTGGCAGTGGCAGAAGCCTCTTAAAGGGGCTGCATCTATGAGTGGATTTTAGAGATGATGGACCTGCTTGCTCTGAACACCAGTGCCTGTTCAGCTGGGCGCAGGGGGCATGAGGGAATTACACGGAGATACTGTTGGTGTGAGGGTGGAGGTGAGATTTACTCGGTACAGAAGTGCTGGCGGTATCCATTATTCCCTGTTGAGCCCTCCCCGCTCCAAGTGCATGGACACAGCGCCGCCATAGCTGTGACATCATCAAACTGGATAACAGAGGTCACTCCGCCCAGAGGATTCCTTGAAACCCCGCCTACCCCAACTCGGGCCCCACCCAAGCCACATCCAGGTGTATCCTCAGTGAGTCAGATGTGCCTTGTTGAGCAGTGCCTAGACTCACATTGGAGGCAGCTGGCCTCGGTTTTTGGTGTGGCCTTTTGAGGCAATAGGCACAGCATCTGTGGATTGCTTGCTGAATCTTGACAGGTGGCCCCGGAGGGTTAGAGGCTTGGGCTAAATTTGGCCTGCAGCTGAACCCCTCTCAGGACACCTACTTTACAAATCCACACTAATAAGACCGGGAAACTTGGGAGCTTTGCTTAGTACATAGAAACAGACATGGAAAGGCAGCCAAGATGGGAAGACGAAGAAGCAGAAACCATATGAGAGAGGAGAACAGAAATCCAGATACAATGGAGTCAAGTAATCTAACAGATGCGGAGTTCAAAACACTGGTTATAAAGATGCTCAATGAACTTTTGGGAAATGTAGAGAACTTCAATAGAGATAAAAATGGAAATGGAGATTATAAGAGAGAACCAGTCTGAAATGGAGAATACATCATCTGAGATGAGAGGTATATCAAATGGAATAAACAAAGGGATAAACAAAGTGAAAAAGAAGAGGAACACATGCCCTAGCTAGAGGACAAGAAAGCCAATCAGGACACTCAAACAGAATGGCAAGAAAAAAGAGCCCAAGACTATAAAGATGATTTAAGGAGAATATGAGATACTATTAAGGCTCCAAATATTCATCTGATTGGTGTAAGTGAAGAAAATCAAGATGTTGAACAGCTGTTTGAGGAAATAATGATGGAAAACTTCCCTAACCTGGTGAAAGAAATGGACATAAAACCCCAGGAAGCTCAGAGGATTCCAAAAATCAGAGATCCAAAAAGGCCCACACCAAGACACAACATAGTTAAAATGCCAAAGGTTAAATACGAAGAAAGAATTTTAAAAGCTGCAAGAGAAAAACAAATAATCACATATAAGGGAACACCTATACGACTGGTAGCTGATTTTTTCAAGAGACTATGCAGGACAGTAGGGCTTGGCAAAAAATATTCGACAGGATGAAGACCCAGGATATACAATCAAGAATAATTTATCCAGCAAAGTTATCATTTAGATTTGAAGGACAGATATAGAGCTTCACCACCAAGCAAAATTACAGGAAATGTTGGAGGGACTTCTTTAAGAAGAAAATACATGTAACAAAAACAGGAATAAAGAATAGTAACAACTACATTCCTATTAATAAGTACTTCAAATGGAAAAGAATTAAGTGCTCCAACCAAGGGATGGAGTGGCTAAAAGGATAGGAAAACAAGACCCCTACATATGAAAGGGAAGGAAATGGAAAAAGGTATTGCTGTGATGAACCGAGAAGGTATTTAAGTCAGACAGAGAAAGATAAACACTGTGTGATTTCACTTATATGTAGAATTTAAGGAATCAAATGAACAAACTAATCAAAAACAGACTCATAAATATAGTGGACAATTTGGCGACAGATAGAGGGGAGAGGGTTTGTGGGGCCGGAAGAATGAAGTGAAGGGTTAAAGAAGTACAAATTAATAGCCGATGGATGGTCACAGAGATAGGAAGCATGGCATAAGGAATGCAGTTGGCATTAATACATTGGCTAGGTGGAGGTTCAAGGGAGGGAGGGAGCAATTGGGGGGATCATTTTACTAACTACATAGATGTCTAAGCAATGTACTGTATATTTGAGACTAATTACAATTTTTAAAAAAGGCAAAAAGTTTAAAGACAAAGAGAGAATCTTAAAAGCAGCAAGAGAAAAGCAGTTAGTTACACACAAGTAGGTCCCATAAGACTATCAGCTGATTTATCAACAGAAACTTTGCAGGCCAGAAGGGATTGGCATGAAATATTCAAAGGGATGAAAAGCAAGGACCTACAACCAAGACTACTCAACCCAGCAAGCCTATCATTTAAAATTGAAAGAGAGATCAAGAGTTTCCTAGACAAAAAAAAAAAGCTAAAAGTTCATTACCACCAAACCAGTGTTCCGAGAAATGTTAAAGGGCCTTCTTTAAGAAGAAGGAAAGAAAAGAACTTAAATATGAATAATAAAATGGTAGGCACTGCACACCTATCACTAATTGCCTTAAATATGCATGAATTAAAGGCTCCAATCTAAAGACATAGGGTAGCTGAACGGATAAGAAAACAAACACCTATCTATATGCCGTCTACAAGAGACCCACTTCAAATTGAAAGACACACACAGACTGAAAACGAGAAGATGGAAAAAGATATTTTGTGCAAATGGAAATGAAAAAAGCCGAGCTAGCAATATTTACATCAGAGAAAAATAGACTTTAAAACAAAGTCTGTAATAAGAGAAAAAGAAGGACATTTCATAATAATAAAGAGATCAATCTAATAAGAGTTGATATAACCCTTGGAAACATTTATGTACCTAACATAGGAGTACCTAAATATTTAAAGCAAATGTTAATGGACATAAAGGGAGAGACTGACAGTGCTACAGTCATAGCAGGAGACTTCACCCCATTGACATCAGTGGATAAATCTTTCAGACAGGAAATCAAGAAGAAAACAGTGGCCATAAGTGACACATTAGACGAGATGGATCTAACTGATATTTTTAGAGCATTCCGTCCCACAGCAGCAGAATATACATTCTTTTCAAGTGCACATGGTACATTTTCCAAGACAGCCCACTTGTTAGGCCACAAAACAAATCTCAAAAAATTTAAAAATAATTGAAATCATATCAAGCATCTTTTCTGACCACAATGGTACGAAACTAGAAATCGATTACAATAAAAAAAAAAAAAAACTGAAAAATACACAAACAAGTGGAGGCTAAATAAAATGCTACTAAACAATGAGTGGGTTAACAATGAGATCAAGGAAGAAATCAAAAGATATTGAGACAAATGAAAATGAAAACACAACTCAAAATCTATGGGACACAGCAAAAGCAGTCTAAGAGGGATATCATAGCAATATAGGCCTATCTCAAGAAACAAGAAAAACCTCAAATAAACAATCTAATCTTACATCTAAAGGAACTAGAAAAAGAACAATAAACAAAGCCCAAAGTGAGTAGAAAAAAGGATATAATAAAAATGAGAGAGGACATAAATAAAATAGTACGAAAGATCAATAAAACCAAGAGCTGGTTCTTTGAAAAAAATAATCAACATTGATAAACCTTTAACCAGAATCATTAAGAAAAAAAAAGGGCCTAAATAAATAAAATCATAAATGACAGAGAAATGACAACTGACACCATAGAAATAAATACAAAGGATTATAAGAAAACATAACGAACAACTAAATGACAACAAATTGAACAATCTGGAGAAAATAAATTCTCGAAAACATATAATCTTCCAAGACTGAGTCAAAAAGAAACAGAAAATCTGAGCAGACTGATAAATACTAACAAAATTGAACCAGTAATCAAAAAACTCCCAACAAACAAAGGTCCTAAACCAGCTGACTTCAAAGGTGAGTTTTAGCAAACATTCAAAGAAGATTAACACCTATCCTTCTCAAATTATTCCAAAAAATTCAAGAGGAGGGATGGCTCCCAAGCATATTTTATGAGGCCAGCATTACCCTGATGACAAAGGTATTAAAAAAAAGAAAATTATAGGCCAATATCCCTGATGAACATAGATACAAAAGTATTCATGATTATAATAGCAAACTAAATTCAGTAATACATTAAAAAGATCATACAGCATGATCAAGTAGGATTTATTCCTGGGATGCAAATTAGTTCAATATCACAAGTCAATTAACATGATATACCACATAAACAAAATGAATGATAAAAAGTCATATGATTATATCAATAGTTGTAGAAAAAGCATTTGACAAAATCCAGCATCCATTAATGATAAAATATTTCAGCAAAGTGAGAATAGGAAAAAGACAAGATGTCCATTGTCACCACTTTTATTCAACATAGTATTGGATGTTCTAGCCAAGCAATCAGGCAAGAAAAAGAAATATAAGACATCCAAATTGAAAAGAAAAAAGTAAAACTGTCATTATTTTCAGATGACATTATACTATATACATATAGAACCCTAAATATTCCACCAAAAACTATTAAAAAGAGAAATTAAGAAAATAATCCCATTTATAATTGCATTAAAAAAATAGGAATAAATTTAACCAAGTAGGTAAAAGACCTTTACTTAGAAAATTATAAGGTGTTGAAGAAAGAAATTGAAGAAGATTCAAATGAATGGAAGCAATACTGTATTCATTGATAGAAAGAATTAACATTGTTAAAATGTTTATATTACCCAAAGCAACCTATAGATTTAATGCAATTCCTATCAAAATATCAATGGCATTTTTCGCAGGACTAGAACAAATCATCTAAAAATTTATATGGAACCACAAATTTATATGGAATCACAGCAATCAAGAAAAAAGAACAAAGTTGGAGGTATCATGCTACCTCTTATCAAACTGTATTACAAGTCTATAGTAATTGAGATAGCAAAGTAGTGGCATAAAAACAGACACATAGATCAATGGAACAGAATAGAGACCTCACCTGTATGGTCAATTAATCTACAAAGGAGACAAGAATATGCAATAGAGTAAAGACAATCCATTCAATAAATGGTATTTGGAAAACTAGATAGGTACATGCAAAAAAATGAATCGACCAGCTTTTTACAACATATTCAAGAATATGTTCAAAATGGACTAAAGGCTTAAATATAAGACTGAGACCATAAAAATCCTAGAAGAAAACATAGGGAGTAAACTCTCTGACATTGTTCTTTTAACATTTTTTTTTCTGATATGTCTCCTCGGGCAAGGGAAACAGAAGAAAAAATAAACAAATAGGACTACATCCTTTTAAAAAGTTTTTGCACAGCAAAGGAAACCATCAACAAAACAAAAAGACAACCTACTGAATGGGAGAAGATATTTGCCAATAATGTATCAATAAGGGATTAATATCCAAAATTTATAAATAACTTCTACAACTGAACATGAAAAAAAATTCTATTAAAAATTGCACAGAGGTCCTGAATAGACATTTTTCCCAAGAAGGCATACAGATTGCTAACAGATATATGTAAAGATGCTCAACATCACTAATCATCAGAGAAATGAAAATCAAAACCACAATGAGATATCACCTGTCAGAATGGCTATCATCAATAAATCAAAGAACGAGTGTTGGCAAGGATGTGGAGAAAAGGGAACCCTCGTGTACTCTTAGTGAGATTGCACATTGGTGTAGCCGCTATGGAAAACAGCATGGAGGTTCCTCAAAAAATTAGAAATAGAACTATTTCATGACCCAGCAATTCTACCACTGGGAATTTATCCCAAGAAATTCAAAACACTAATTTGAAAAGATCTATGCGTCCCTATGTTTATTGCAGTGTTATTTACAATAACCAATATATAAAAGAAATCTAAGTGCCCATCAATAGACGAATAGACAACCAAGTGGTACATATACAATGGAATATTACTTGGCCATAAAATAGAATGAAATCTTACTATCTGCAACAACATAGATGGACCAAGAGAGTATTATGCTGCATGAAATAAGTCAGACAGAGAAAGATAAAATACCATATTATCTCACTTATATGTGGAATCTAAAGAACAGAGTGAACCAACAAATAAAACAGAAACAGACTCATAGAGATAGAGAACAAACTGATGGTTGCCAGATGACAGTGGGATTGGGGGCTGGGTGAAAAAAGTGAAGGGATTAAGAAGTACAAACTGGTAATTACAAAATAATCATGGGGATATAAACTACAACACAGGGAATGAAGTCGATAATATTATAATAACTATAGGTAGTGCCAGATAGAGCTAGAGTAATCAGGGACTAATTTCATAAATTATATTAATGTTTAACCACTGTGCTGAATACCTGAAACTAATATAAAATAATATTGAATGCCAACTGTAATAAAAAAATGAAGTTAATTCAAATTATGACTAGCTATAGGAAAATATGGTGTATATAAACTTCTCTTTTTATTTTCAATAAATAATGCATGGGAAGATTTAAAAAAGAAAAGGTGCTCTATCTTACCAGTAGTTAAGAAAATGCAAATAAAATCCACAGTGAGATACCATTTTCATACCTCCATATTGGCAAAGAATTAAAAAGTATGTCTATCAAGTATTGGCAAAGATATGAAACAATAGAAAATATTATATGCTACTCATGGGTATAAATTGCTGTAACATTTTGACATTATTTAGTAGTGCTGATTATCTTATACACTTGACCCAGAAATTTCATCCACTAGAGATACACTTGCATAGATTTCCTGAGAGACATGCATAAGAATGTTCTTATTAGAGTTGTAGGTAACAGCAAAAACTAGAAACAACCCAATGTCTTTAACAGATAATGGCTAAGTAAATTTTTGTATATTTACACAGGGAATAATATAGAACAATAAAAATGAATGAATTGTAGCTATACATATCAATATAGATGAATGTAGAGAATGTTGAGGAAAAAAACAAGCAGCTAAATAATACATATAATGTGATTTCATTTATATGAAGTTCAAACTTAACGATATAATATTGAGGGCCAAAAAATTTTAAAGCTTGGGAATGATTAACACAGCATTTAAATAAGTGGTAACCTCTTCTGGGGAGGAAGGGAATACGATTTAGCAGGGTCACCCAGTATATCACAAGTATTGATAATGTTCTATTTCTTGTTTGGGGAGTGTGCATACATGAGTGATAATTTAATTTTTCCTGATATTCATTTTTCAAAAATATTCTTATGTGTTTTATACACTCTTCTGTGTGTCTGATATAATTCATAATATAAAGCGTTTTTTAAAGTTCAGTTTCTATAGTCAAATTGCCTGGACTTGAATTCCTGCTCTGCCATTCACTGGCTTTGCAGCCTTGTGCAAATTAACTGACCTTTCTGTGAATCTGTTTCCTCATCTGTAAAATGGAGAAAATAAAATCACTAGGTATTGAGGACTAAAGAAATGAATCAGGGAAAGCCTGTACTATGTCTGATACATAGTAAATATTCAATAAATGGCAAGAGCTATATTATTCAATTGTCATATTACATACCTCAGAGCTGGAAGGACTCTACTGTTTCGTGGATAAAAATATTAAGATTTTGGGACTGTAAAATGACTTGCCCAAAGCTCCACAAGTTGGTGGCAGACCCCAGCCACCCCATTCTTCCTACCACCCTTTTGACTGCTCTTTTCTCTAAGCTTTGGAGGGTTTTATTTTTACTTGTTCACTTTTCATAAGTTTGCTTTTTCATTTCGAGTTTCATGTACTTTATATTTTGTTGTAGAGTTTCTAAGCACAAAGCAGAGGCCTTTCAGTATCTTCCAGAAGGAATCAACAGAGGCTTGGTTCCTTAAGTGGAGACAGATCTCTACCCACTTATTTTTTTCTTAATCATTTACAAAGTTCCTTAGATTCTCTATGGGGGTGAGTCAAAGAAAGTACAGGACCTGTCACTAAAGAGATAATGATTACCTGGGCATGTCTTCATCACTGAATTTATCATATAATTTCATAATTATGTGTTTGTTTCCATTCTTCCATTGGACATGACCTTAGCTCCAAGGCTGCAAATAGCCAAAGTTCCTGCTAGTTTAGAATCTAGTTAGGTAGGGATTGGTGTATGTGCAATAATTTGTTTAATAATTATGTAAACGAATCTGATAAATGTGGATAAGTGATGAGTGCTATGTAAAAAAAATATATTAGAAGAAGGGAGAGATGATATTTGGTAGTTTATTCTCTTAATTGAGGAGAGGCCTGGATGATGTAGACAGAACACATCATTTGAAAATAAGCCATCCCTCCGAAAAAGATAGCAGGCTTAACTTTTCCTTTGCTGGCTCTGAGAGAGGGCTACACATGCTTTTTACAATAATCAATGTTCAATACCCAGTTTTCTTCATAAGTGACCGCCTTCACTGCAGATTCTAACCCACCTACCTGTTGAGTTAGGGCTGTTCCAAAGAATGAACTAATAAATAGACCGGAAAAGAGAAGTGACATGATTAACAGAAGCAAAGTGGTGCTGGAGGCTTACACAGACAAGTGGTTTCCAGTGGATTCTGAAAACAAGGAAGGAAATGACTATAATTCAAGTTTTAGATAGCACCCAAAGTAGAGCCAAGAGCTCGCCTGCTGGGTCCTATGGAGTGATTCTAAGAATCTGTGGATATATGTGGCAGCATAGGCTTGAGAAATAGCAAGGTTATGGCATCTAGAGCCCATTTGCTGATGCAGTTAGATGTGCTTGCCCTTTATAGCATTGTTGTTTAACTAGAACATAGTAAGGTGCCCCAATCTGTCTGTGGAACTTTCACACTGCTGGAAACAGGAAGCAGTGCAATTTTCAAGTGAGTCACCGGAATGAACCCATGGGCAGTTATTGGATGGTAAAGCCGTCATCTCAGGGAACGGAAGACTTACTGAGGATTTTGACTGAAGGTATTTTTTAAAAATCTTCAGAAATCCCCAAATAAATCACTGTATGCATGTATTTCTCAAATAAATCTCCTGCCCCTTCTTTTTCTCCTCTCCTCTTTATGATTTCTCTCTGCAGCATGGTACCCCTCTCACCCATCTTTGATTGCTCCAGTATCTGAAATGGTGCCATAGCAGAGGCTGAAATCTATTTCTTGAGTGAATCAATCCTTATTATCATCATCTCACACATGCATTCATACAGCTCTTTAAAAGTGTCCAAAATGCTTTTCCATGTCTTATGGTAACAAAGTATTTGCTGTGGGTTATTATTATCTGGCTCATGTTATAGGCAAGGAAGCTAAGGCTCTGGAAGGCTGAATGACTGACTTATCTATGTGCACCTAACTATGCTTGGCAGAACCAGGATCATACTTTGATCTCTTGGCTCAAAACTCCCCTTTTTCTACTTTACCGTGCTTTCCTCTGAGGCTCAAGATGACCCTGTGAAGTAGAAGTGAGAAGGATAAGGCCCACAAAGGTGATGTGATGTGTCCTGACCACACACACACAGTTACTGACCAAAAGTGAGGTGTCTATTCCAAGCTATTATCATCTTTTTTATCAAAACACATTTTAGGTCCCTCTCAGTGTCTTTTTCTGGGTCCCTCTTAGTGCCTTTACTCTCAGCATCTTTACTCTGTCTCTCTCACTGTCTTTATGTGTATTGTCTCTGTCCCTCTGAGTCTCTCTTAGGCTTTCTCATTCTCTGCCTCTGAGAAGAGACCTTGCTCTCTCTATGGAGTGTTACCGCTTCTCCAATAAACTTTGCTTTGACTCTAAAAAAAAAAAAAAGAATACATTTAAAAAAAATTGAACCCACTGCTGTGTGGTTGTCTGCTAAGCACTCATCAGGTAAATCAAAAAGACATAGATTATATCTCTGTTTAATAAATAAAAATGTCTGAAAGAAGGAAATTATCTGCTAATCCAGGACCCAAACCATATTTACATTAATTCTCTGGATACTGCATGCAAACTCACACTATTTTTTTCTCCTCTTTGTTAGTGTATGTATATACTTCCATTGAGGGTCTAATTTCTAAATCAACATGGCCAGAACATTTGCTTCTACTTCTTTATTATTTTAATTATATTATTTCTATAATTATACTAGCTGGTATTACTACCTATGTCTATAATTTATATTATATTATTATATTATATTATATTATATTATATTATATTATATTATATTATATTATATTAATTTTTACTACACTCACACTTTTGGAGCTAGAAGAGACTTCAGGGAAGATTTAGCCTAACCTCATCATGTCACAGTTGAGGAAACTGACTCTCCAAGTTGCCCAAGGACACAAAGCTGGCTCTGGGCAAAGCTGGGACTTGAAAGCCAGGTCTTGGCTTCCAAGTGCTCTCTCGTCTTCCTTCAGACTTTTCTGCCTCCATCTTTGAGCTATGGACTCTGTGTCTATTTTTTTCAGATATCAGAGGCAAAGTCCAGCATGTGAAATCAGCAACAGTACTAGAGCAGGAAGCCACAGGACTCACCAGCCAACCAGCAGCACTGCCTTGTCTGTTACTGACAAGCTCAATAATCAGAGCTATGAGCCCTGAATAATAATGGGGGCTGGGGCTTCATGGGTTTAGGGAGAACATGAAGGATGGTCTCCCACCCTCTACCCAAATACTCAGAAGGGAAATCTGCAAGCCAGCCCGATTGAAGCAGGTAAAAGTAATCATAAAAAAAGAGATTCTTTGTATAGATATATTTATATATCTGTCCCCCAAAATTTTACAAATATTGCGTGCTTATTATTGAAAAGATTAGAAAAAAAAGCAATGCAAAAAGACAATAATAAAAATCACTCTGATAATCAGTTACATCATTTTTTTTTGTATTTACCCTTCCAGAAGTTTTCTTATACACTATGTGTGTATTTTTACGAAAATAGATTTATATGGTACAATCTGATTTCTAATCTGCTTTTTTTCACTTACTGTATTATGAACAGCTTTCGATATCAGCACATTAATGAATATATGTACTCTTACACTGTTATGTGTAAAGACAGCATGGTTACTACCCCAAGATTTCCCAAGGAACCTGTAAGTATATGTTTGTTAATTGCATCTATGGGCATCTATTGAATTTTATACTGGAAATGTATGTGTGTGTGCCTGGTTGTGTGCATGTGTGTGATAGTGTACAGCCTTGTTTAAAGCCATGGTAAAAACCGCAGATACATCTAGCACTATGTGCTTTACATACATTAATTTATTTACTTATAAGCACTCAAGATAAAGGTACTATTATTATCCCCATTTTACAGATAGGAAACTTACCCAAGGTCAGACACTTAGCATGTGTCAGATTCAAGATTAAATCCAAGCAATCTGGCTCAAGCCTCTGTTCCTGACAACCACACTTCCAATAATGGTTCTACCTATTTGGTTCCGCATGCTGGCTCCTTGAATACATAACTGGGAGGGCCTGTAGGAACATTCAGTCCGAGAAAGAAAAATCTTAGTATAACAGATGTGAAGTCCAGAAATTTCTTAACTTTTCTATCAAGTCACCTGTAAGTTCATTATATAGTTCGATGACCATCCATCTAGCTCTTTTACTCTGGTTTCCTCTACCTTTTCCCCACTGTCCCCTCATCTTTTTCTACATTTTCTGCCTTTCCCACAGGGTTGGACTCCATATAGACTGTCCTTGGAGGAGGCTTAAGCCCTTCAGAGTGAAACAGCTATGAAAAAAACACACTTTTCTTTCGTTACTGTTGACACCTGCCAGACAGAACAGTCACTGTCCTCCATTTTACAAGACTTCCTCCCAGGAAGGGCTGGCAGGGGGCCTGGGGAGGTAGGAAAAGAAGGGGTGAGGGGAAAAGAAAATCCCCATCCTGCCACAACACAGAGCTCCGGATTTTGCTCTGCTTTGATAGTAACGTCTCTGATTCTCCCTGGTTTGTTCTGAAGTTTGGGGGTGGAGTAGAGAGCAGAGTGTGAGAGATGCTGGGCCTCCAACTATGGCATAACTCTAAGAACCTGTAAGTGAAGAGTCTTGAATGGCCATCTCTTTTACCCTCCTCTTCAAAAAAAAGACTAGTCATCTTAGGTGAGGCTCTCATTAGAACTGACTGGCTGAAAGTTTGTGTAGAGCAGACTCAGGATCTCTTTCTCTGTTGGATATCTCTTCCTAATGTAATTTCTCATGTGATAAAGTTATCTAGCCCTTCCAATGGGTCTGTGATCATTCGATTAAGCTACTGAGGTAGAAGATCCAATCATTGCAGACTAAAACTGTTTAAAAGCATAACAAATTCATAGAAGGAGAGAAGAGAATGAGAAAAAAAAGACAAAGGATTAACATGAAAAAAGATCAAATTAAAAAAAAAGTATATGATGCCAGTCCCTTTTTTTAAAAAAAAAAAAATTATTTTATTATTAGTTTCAGGTATACAGTACATTGGTAAGACATTTATATAGTTTATAAAATGACCCCCCCCCCCCAAATTCCTCTCTCCCTCCTCTGGCTCTTTACCTAGCCATTGCATTAATCCATTTTTTATTACTAGATTCAACAGATATTATCCAATTGCTAAAAACTTTCTGCATATGTATTCTCGATTTCTGTGCTTGTCTTGCCGTGATCCAGTAATAGTTTGCAGACCTTCCCTGTCTGGTATTTGGATTGCACTTTGAGCAGCATTGATCTAGTTCATGCATTTCTTCTCTGTTTGGGAAAGTTTATTCATTCTCTAAAGAAACATTTGTTAAACACCTGCTATATGCCAGCATATAGGTAACACTGGCATTTCCCATACTTTCAAAGCTCCTTTTAAGGTAGAGAGGAGGGAATTAAACTAGAATGAGTTTGGAGCTGATTCTGGCTTATAGACTTATCCTGAGCCTGGGCCACAGCAGGTTTGTGATCTGGAACCCAGCCAAACCTGTATTCAGCCCACAGCTGTGAGAGAAGGCAGAGCTCTCCTGTGGTTTCAATTCTGTGGCTGTTACTTGGGTACTGTTTATGGGCTGTCTTTTTTCACAACTTCTCTCTTAGCTTAAGGCTTGGGCTGAGAAGCAAAGGGAGGCTGCTGTATTCTGTCTGGTTTTGTTTTCTTCTTTCTGCTCTTGGTAGAAGAAGCACATTTGTTATATAGTGAGTAATTTTTTCTCTTTCACCCTTAATCTACTTTTCCTGAGAAAGTGATGTCTGGGAGAGGCATGAGGGAGAGATGGGGCTGAGTGAAGGGAGAGAGCAGAGGGGAAATGGGAGTCTGGTCAATGTTCCAGTCCACATTATATTGTGGAGACTTACAAACTAAAAATCCTCTGCCATGGTCTCCTACAGTAAGGGAAGAGGAGGAGACAGGAGAAGAGAAAGAGCAGATTGTTAGGCAAGTGGTACCTTCATGAGAATTAGAAAATGGCTCCTGTGCTGGGTGCACATGGCTCCATGCCAGCCCACAGAGCTTGGCAGGAGCAGCACGAACTGGGTTTCAGTCTCCATTCTCCACTCTGCCTAGAGCTTTGTTCAGTGAACAGCCTGCACAACTGTGACCAACAGCCCGGAATGAGAGAAGACAAGTCCCAAATACCACGGAAGATGAGGGCTCACAAGGTACTGAGATAAGTGAAAAGGTAAAACCTGTTCTTGGTTATGGCTACAGTGTCTGATGAGTGTAAAGATACAGACCATTTACAGAAAGAAAGCCTTATTACTGGGCAAGCACTCTTACTCAGCGAGTACAACTCTATACTTTCTCCATTGTGGCATTGGTCAAACCCTGCATAATTTAGTTCACCCTGTCCTCTGTCCCTGCTCTCTGTACTCTATCCCTGTTTCTTCCTCTGTACTGCTTTTTTCTGGGCTCCCCAGGAAGTGGTTTCCTAAACTTCAGAGTGAAATTTCTACACCTAACCTTTCTGCTGCTAATATCCACTACTTATAGAACAACTCTGATGTCTTATTTTGCTTAAAGTATATCTTCTTCTTTTTTCCTCCTCTTATCAAATGATACCTCCTAGAAAAAGAGGAAAAAGAAGATGTGAGGGTAAGAGAATATGAGAGTCGAGAAAATTCCGCCTAGTCACACATAACTTTTTGCTTTAATTCACTTTTTACCTCCTTTGGGAAGAATGTCTAACTTTCATGAGATTCTCAAAAGAGTCCATGACCCTAAAATTTCGAGAGCTGCGGCTATAAAATGATTCAGGAAATTCGAACAAAAAGGGAATAGAAAGTTCGAGGAGAGTTTATTAAATTTATTTTATCCCGCTATTTGATTTTCAGTGAGTTATCTAATTTCTTTTAGACCCTAGGCATGAACGTTGCTGCTATCGTGGCTTAGATGGCTCCCAGAATCACATTATTGCCAACTAGCAAGTGTTCCATTCTTTAGCTCCCCCACCCTGCCTCTCTCCATTATGTCACCAGAGTTGTAATCCTAAAGCATGACTTTCATCATATCTGCACCAAACTGTTAACAGCTCACTCATTGGGGTTAAATTCGTCCGTTGTCTGACCCACCCCGCCTGTCTGACCTTATCTTTCTCTGTTCTCTAGCCAGCCCTCCATGTTAGCCAGGCTGGTCAACATACTGCTCTCCACATGGGCAATATGACCTTCTGCCTCCAGGTCTTCACTCATAATATCCTGTCACCTCTTTCTCAAGATGATTGCCTATGCTTAAGGCCAGCTCTTCTGAAGCAGGGTGACTGCTTCTGTGTTCCAGCAGCACTCCATTTTCCCCAGGATGGACTCCATGCCTCTTGGCTTCTCTGTCCATCTTGCTCAGTCAGTGGTCTGTGAATTTCTTCAGAACAAGGTCTGTGTCTGGCCAATGTTCTCAATGTTGCTTTGAACTTAGTATGTGATTGATAAATGTTGGATAAATGAAGCTTCCTCTGACAACAGTAGTGCATTTCGATCCCGTATTTCCCCAAACTTTTATTATATTTATTGTTTCTACCAGTGACTGAAGATCAGAATTATTGGGAGAGTTCTTATAAAATACAAATTCTCAGAGCTTTATTACAGCTCTACCAAATCAGCATCTATTTTTACAAAGTTTCCCAGGTGATTCTGGTAATCTAGTTTGCTATATAGCTGCAGTTTTCAAATTTTTGGTTCTAGGACCACTTTATACTTTTAAAAATCATTCAAAAACCTAAAGTTTTTGTTGATGTCAGTTGTAGCTATTAATACTAACCAAATTAAAATTATAATGGATAGTTACATGACAAAATATTTAGATATTAATTTATTTAAAGTAACAATGATAAGTTCTTTCATCAGTAACAAAAACAACACATTCTTAAATGAAAAATAACTGTATTTTCCTAAACAAAAATTTTTAGTGAACAAAGTTTTTAAAAAATATTTTTGCAAATCGCTTTAATGTCTAACAATAAATGATAGCTGGACCTCATATCTGCTTTTTTATTCAATCCGGTGTGATTTGCAATGTGTAGTTTTAGATGCAATATATTAAAAAAATTTGGCTTCATGCATATATGTAGTTAGAACAAAAAGAAGCATTTTAATAGATTTTTCAGATAATTGTGGATATTTTTTTTGATAGTACTCCAAAACTTGATGTTATAGTTTCTTACAGGGTAGTTGCAATGTGGAATCTGAAACTCCATCAATGAGCTTTCTGAACTCTGTATATTTGTAGAGAATGAGTGAAATAGACAAATAAGGCTTTAGTATTATTGTGAAGATAGTTTTGACCTCATCCCATGAAAGAATCTTGGAGAACCCCTGGGGTTCCTGGATCACACTAAGAAACACTGCTATATTCCACAACATTCAGCACTTGTATCTTGTTCTCAGATTGTTTCTATTCATTCATTCAACAAATATTTTTGACTGCTATGTATAGACAGTACTCTAGGCACTAAGGTTCTAAATGTAACTGATCCCATGACCAAATTGTATTGAAGACTGTGGTCCCAATTTCAGGGTTGCCTCCTAGGAACCCAATTTCAGGGTTGCTGCTAGGCCACTTGGCTCTTCTGTGTAAATTAGAAAAGTCACTTCCTCTGAAGAGACGCATCTCGTGGGAATATACCTCTGCAAGCAGAGCCGCCACCCACCCCCCCTTTGCCTCTCAGGTGAACATAACCCAGCACCGGACACAGAGCTCGATGAGAGGAGTGTGGGCAAAATTGTGGCCACCACTCACTGGCTGAGCACTTTTATGCCATAAACGATTTATTCAACTGCCCATGGTAGACTTACATGTTTTATATTTTTCATATTCTCTAAGCTAGTAAGCTTCAGAGCCAGAATTTGAACCCTGGTAGTGAGGCTTCAGAAGGCCCCAGTAAGTCCGTGACCTTAACCACTAAACTATGCAATTCCTGACACAGTGGACTCTCACCAAGTGGTAAAGTTGTGGGTGGTAGTTGATAATGTTACATCCTCTTAGGCTTAACAGATTTCCATAGACTCAATAAACTTGGTGTTTCCTAAAGGCAATGAAAAAGCTAAGTTGAAAAGAACTGAACTTATTTCACAGAGGCACCTATACACAGTTAACTTAAGCACAAATATATACTTAACAATTACAAAGAATGCTGGTCCACTTTGGTGTTAACTACCAATCCTCTGTCACTGGGGCATTAATGGACCTCTTAATGAAGTGACATCATTATCTGGACACTCACCCTGTCTTCAACTGTGTCAACTGCTACTGATATATAAGTAGATGAGAACTAAGAACTATCTACTGGATTTATTGATGTAGTAGTTACCTTATCATGAGCAGTTTTAACCCAAGGGTGTTGGCAAAAACTTAATTAGAGTGTATTTCATAGAGAATTTTCAGTTTGGGTGTAATTGGATGGTAAAGAATGGGGCTGTCATCAACTGTATGTCTATAGATTTCTTTATTTCATTTAGTTATATTTTATTCTTTTGCTACTGCATGAATCTGTGCAAAGGTTTGAGATGCAGTTCTATAGATATCTCGGCTGCAGTTGCCTTCAAATTGGGGTGGGGGGGGGCGTGCAGGGCATACTCTCTGCAATAGAGTGAGGGTACTACCCAGAGTGTGGTGAGTTGAGAATAGCTGAGATATAGGGGGGAGTTTCTCATTATTTAATCAAAGTTCACACTTGCAGCCTTTCTTACACTTGTGTGCAGAACTCTGTGAAAACAGACAGCTTGACCATGACCCTAGGGCCCAAGGATGTGGTTAGTGGGAGGTGGGGGAGGGAGTGAGACAGGAACGGAAAAGTGGGTGAATTTTTCAATACTTCCAAGAACCATCTGAACAGAGATTAAAGCTCTGAGGAAAGTATCAGGAGGGAACTAAATGAAGCCTGGGAGAATCAGGCTGGGACTGGAGCTCCATGCGGCCTTGTCATGACCCTCTGCTCTCCTGGCACAGTATGTTCAATTATAAAAGGAGGTGACTGGTCTTTGTGAAAATGAAGGCCTCTTCTGATGCCCTGAGCTGATATTACAGCACAGCAAGCTCCTTGGATTGAGAGCAATTGAAACAATAACAACTATTTTTTGTTTTTCTTCTCAACAAGTAGGGAAGAGTATTTCAAAATTGATGTTTATTTTGGAATCCAATACTTCAAAGAATAATATAATAAAACTGTCTTCTTAATTACTTTCATAGTATGTATCTTCTAGCCTTTTTGTGTATTTAATATGCTTTCCTATGATGTTTTATAAATTTGCATCAGAGGCATATAGTATAAAGGTTAAAAGCCCGGTTTTAGCGTCATCAGTTGGATTTGAGTTTAAGATTTTTCATGGCTATTTGTTAGTTGTATGACTGAAGACAAATTATGTAGCTTCTTCAAAACACTGTTTTCTTAAATATAAATTGGTGATAACACAAATACCTTTCTCATGGGTTTTTGTGGGGACTGAGTGAGATAAATAAGTTTTAAGAGTTTAGCATTAACACTGGCACATAGTTGGCATTTTTTAGCTGCTCTCACCACCATCACTATCACCTCCATCACTTATGAAGTAGGGAAGGGTAAAAAGAATTAGCCCATTTTACAGACAGGGAAACCAGAGTCCATATTCAACTGGCAAGATACAGAAGGAAACTGAGCCCCACCTAGCTCATCAATTAAGCTGACTTCATTCAGTAGCCCCCTCCCTCCATATTTAGAAATATAAACCATTAAAGAATCTAAAAACTCTTTTAGAAGAATATCATTGGGGATGAAGGGGCTGCTACTAAGTGCTAGCATCCAAGAGGAGGGAGATGCTCTTTTTCTACATGCAACCAGAGGCAGATATGCTGAAAGCTGAGCGTGACTATAAGACACTGGGTACAAATGTTCCATCAGACAACATGGAGCTGGGGCGAACCAAGATTATACTGTTCTACTTGGTTGGCTGAACACAATATCCTGCCCTTAGTGCAGAGTAATTGGTGAAGATGAAACTTTTGTTTATTCCCCCTGATGTGGACTGATCTGGGGCTTGGAGCATTGGAATTATGTTTTGTTCTGTTTGGTTTTAACAAGAAGAGATGAATGTGCACTTAGGAGTGGCAGTGAGGGAAAGACTCAATGTAAGCACTCAGATTGCAGGTTTTAAGAGAAGAAATTTTTTGCTTATGTGATGGTTTGTTCTTAAGTCTACCAATAAAACAAACTAATGCTCAATTAATACCAATAAAATAATATACTGTGATTCACTTTGAGTAATGCCCTATGAATACATACTCTTTTTACGATAGTGTGGTATGATGATCTACATTTTTCAAATTTTAAAATTATAATATACGATATACTTATTAATAATACTATTAAAATCTTATAAACTTGAAATGGCAACTATTCGCATTATCTAACATTGTCTCCCATTTTCGATGTGTATTTATAGTTTTGTAGAACCACAATTAATGTATATATATTTTTTTACTTGATATTAGTTTCTGAACTAATTTCCCATGGTGAAATTGATTTTATTGCTAAATATTCCATTGCATGAATGGATGCCATAAATATCTACTTGATTTTTGCCTTTATATTATTTCTCTGGCTATCTTCAGAAGGTGTTCCTACCTTGATTGGAAAGTATAAATATTTTATAATTCTTATAAAAGTTATTGAATACTGAGCAAATTGAGCTTGTTTTGGTCCCTCTCAGTTCTTAGAATATTTCTAGAACACTTGTCTTCTTTAAAATTAGCTTTGATAATTTACTAGAACAATGTAAAGATTAGAAGTAATTCTTACAGAGGAAAAAGACTAAAGTTATTGAACATCTTTCAAGGAGAAATTTGCATCTATCTAGGCTCTATGCATGGTTTTAGTTAGTAAATGAGAAATATGGGATTTAAACTTTGGCAATCTAGCTTCAGAGTTTATACATTAACCCACAATGCTGTTCTGCTAAACCTAACTCAATTCCTAAATAATCCTCTGAGGCATGTGGACTTAACCCCATTTTACAGAGAAAACAGGCTGAGAGGGATTAAAACAAGAGTTCAAACTGAGGTACATAGAGTCAGTGTAAGAATTTTTTTTCCTCCACTCTCTCATTTTGCTTAAAATATATAGCTCTCTCAATCTCTACTGATAATCATGATTATAAGACCTATTTTAGTTTACTCTTAACCCCATGATGAGAAAAACAAAAGCTCAAGAATGATAGTTAACATCAACTGTCACTGATCTACTATGTCAGAGAGAGACAATGGAGAACAGTGGCAGGAACAGTGGGGAACTGTGAAATTCGTGCCTCATCTCAAGGGGTTGTTCACACCAGCTAAGTATTGCCATGAGGGACAGCAGGCCCAGCATGGCCAGGTGTATAAGTTAGCTATTGCTATGTATCAAACTATCCAAAAACTCATAAGCATTTATTATTGCCCATAATCTGTGGATCAGGTAAGTGGTTCTCCTAGTCTTGGCTGGATTCACTCTTGCATGTATGATCAGCTGGTGGGATAGTTGTGGGTTAGCTTTGATATTGACTAGGCTCTTTCACATGTCATAGGCCTTGGCTAGGACAACTGAATCAACTTGTCTTTGTTTGATATGGTCTTTCATCCTCCAGCAATCTAGTCCAAGCTTATTCACATGGAGTCCCGCAATGTTTTCAAGAAAGAAAGAGAAGTGTACAAGGTCTTTTAGGTAAGATCGATCCAGAGATCGGTCTTATGAGATCCTTTATGAGAATAACTGTAGTGTAACATTGCAAAGTGTGTGGACAAAGGGAGGGTGAAGAATTGAGGTTATTTTTGTAATCAGTTTAATACATCATCCCCCAAGTTTTTAGGAGAAGCCATAAATCCAGATCTTTATGTGAAATCTCCTGACTTTTAAGTATTGTCAACTAATTTACAAACTTTAAGACAGTGATAGGCCAGCACTCTGTGGACCAAACAGATCACGTCTTAGCTGGATGTGGTTTGTGGGCCATCCATTTGCAACCTGCGGGTAAGTAATTTGTTCATGTCTCCACAATTATTGGCCAAAGAGATTTGAACTTAGGGCTATCTGGACTCTGGATCCATATTCAGTCATCAAATATTTGCATGCCTTCAAGTACATGGCTTTGACAAACAAAGATAAAGTACAATTCCTACCCTCAAGGAGTTTCCAGTCATAAGTGGAAAATAATATGTAAATATGCTTTAATGCTACAGATGTTCCCAGTAAGGTAAACATTTCTTTCTCACTCCTGATGCTTCCTTCTTGTGAGGAGAATTTGATTAATATAACTGTGGGTCTTTCTCTCTGCCTTTTTATACATTCCACACCTTGAAGTGGAGTGACTGATCCCTTGGTAAATTGGGGAAAAACAACTGGGCATGTTCAGCTCAGTTCTTTTCTGCATTCTCTTGGGCCAGGCCTGGCCAGGGAGAACACGTGTTCGCTGATTCTTCACGCCGAAGTCCTCCCAGAGCCAGTCCCTCCATGCTGGCCTCTCCCTACCCCCTGCCCCTGGTGAGCACTGCTAACAATGGGTGGGAAATCCACCTGATTCTGGGTTCTGGAAGCGAGTTCATTTAGTAGTCACACAAAGCTATGTCTTCCTGCTAGCTTTATCACTAGCAGGGGCGATATCTTGGCCTCCAGCTTTACTTCTACTTTATTTCTTAACTTGTTCAGGACCTGAACAAGAAAGAGAAATGTTAATTATTGGAGGACAGCTTCAGAGGCCTCAATGGCATTCTGATTATAATTAGAGTACACACACACATACATTCCATAGGCTTATCTGGATATATGTAGGCTTATATACTTATATACATACATACATATATGGTACTGTGAGGGCTCTGAACGCTTGTATCCTTCAACAGGCTGCCTCCCAGAACTCAGTCTTGAGTTTGAGTGTAGTTAGGTGGGAATGTAAGCAAAAGAAACAGAAATGTTCTTAACCCAAATAAACACTGGCATTGAAAATATGGAGAAGCACTTTCTACCACATTACAAAATTTCCTCTTATATTTTGACACATATTTTTCCTTTTAGGAGTCTTTCTAGCTATCAACTGCTCTGGTCCCACGCTAGCTTCTGTTTCCAAGTTGTAGCATCTGTACTTTCATAAGCTAAAGGCCTGTTTCCCAGGAGAAAATAGGTTTGATTTCAAAGGACTTTTTAGGCTACCTTCTGGCTCTCAAAATTTTGTGTTTATTCACTGAAAATGTCCTGGCACTACCTGGTGGGCTCTGTGCGCAGTGGTGGGAAATAGTGGAACATGAAGCTGCATTCCTGCCCTCAGGAGCTACCATCTCCAAAGGAAATATGAAGCCAAAAGAGGAAAGTGAGTGCCCTAATTGTGCTAGGGCCCAGGGCCACGGAAAGTCTTGGGTCCTAGGGTTCAAAGGAAGAGGCTGAGAAAAAAACTCAATGAGTGGCCCCCTCACTTCTGCTGACAAGGTTCTTATTTTAAAACATTTGTTTTTTTTCCTGGTAGTGCTCAGGGTCTGTTGTGCTGTGAAGACAGCTTGAGAGGAACCATCTAACACTTCGCATATTTTCCACCTGTCAAACATGAGTGGCAGGTTGTCAGGTTTAATAGGCTGGAGAACCAATCTTCCTTATGAGCTGCAGCCAGAAGGTCACCCACTTGCTCTCTTTATTTCTCTTTGCTTTTCTTCCTCCCTTTGTGCTCCAGCCAAGAAGAGTAGGAATTTAGTCTAATGGAAGGAACTTTATTTCTCTCTAGTAGTTTGGCAAGATAAGTTTGAAAGGGAAGCCACATCAAAAAGGAGGCTGCTGCCACCATTAGGTATCTGCAGTACATATGAGTCAGTAAGAGCCTTTGTTTCCATGAGGCATCTGTAGCAAGTTTAGGGACAGTTAATATTTTCCATTCACGAAGGCATCTGTGACCATTTTACGGTATATGTGTAAGAGTCCCCATGACATAACATTACCCATGTCATCTCATGTTGACAAATCAATTCTGGGCCCAACATAAACTTTGGTCTAGTCACCACTGTAGGGATCTAGATGGGGAGGATAACATCTGGGGCAATAAAAGTCATGGAGTCAGATGGCCCGAGTTTAAAAACTTGAATGACCTTCAGAAAGTTATTATACTTTGTAAATACTAATTTTCTGCTCTGTAAAATAATAATTTTTTATTTGATGAGATAGTAATAGTACCCACCTCATAATATAATTAAGTTTAAATGTGGTAATGCACTTAGCACATAGGTGGGCCATGTAAGAGACTCAGTAAAAAAGTTTACCTCTGTCATTTCTGAGGCATCCTCAGTCTTGCTGGTGATGGTGAAATAAAAGTTGTGGGAAGAAGCACCACTGGTCCAGTGCCCACACTGCACAGAAAGCATTTTCCCCACAGAGCGTTGGAACATTTTCCAATCCAGTAAGGTCCTAGTGAATTGAATGGATGCCTAAAACAAACGCAGGCACATTGGTGCTGATGTCTTTTCTTGTCCTGGAGGCAGCAAGTAAAGGCAGGGCTCCTATTGCCCAGATGTACCTGCATGGAACAGGAAGAACCTGGGCAGGTATCTCCTACTTTTTGAAAATTTGCATTCTATCACTTTGCATTTACAAAAGACCTACATTAGTACCTGTTTTCACTAACCAAAAGAAATCCAAAGGAGATTTTTGCTTTCATTGAAAAAATGTGAAAAGTGAAAATAGCCTTCAGCAATTGTTTGACAGCCAGCATTATAAAGGCTGCAATACCTGGAACAGCAAGAGTGGCGCCTCCAAGCTTCTTCCCCAGGAACTACACTGAACATCTCAGCATCAAGCCACTGGGGCTTTGAACTGTGTCCGTGAGCATCTGTGCTTTAGCTAGTTTATTTTGTGCATCCCTTAGCAAGATGTGTCCTAAGGCTTCTTTGCTTTATGCCATTTTGGCTTAAGAAAGTTTTCATAGCAATGCTCTACTTTCAAATAGCGGAGGAAACCCACATTTCAAATACTTCAGGCTGAAGCTCCAACAGGAAGGAGATCCCCAGAGGCATCTTGTTGGGGGAAATGGTGAAAAGCAGAGAGAACCAAGAGTTAGAGTGGAAATGGAGAAGGTGCCCATTCTTCCCTTTTTTCTCATCTCCTTGAAACTGGGTAGAAAATGCTATCTGTTTCAGCAGGTGAGTAGATCATACATCTGACCCTTCATTTAGATCCTTATCTATTTGGGAAGATAACCTTCTCTCAGGAAGGGGATGGGTCCAAGAGTTCACAGAAGTGCTCACTGGAGCTTCTGCTCTTACAAAAAGATGAGGAGCTTCTTGTGGGCTTGTAGACTCCCTTGTTGGGGGTGAGAGTGGGGGACTGCTTTTGGTACCTTAGGGTGCTGGGGAAAGATGGAACCAGCTCCCCTTGATAGAATGGAACATCTCTCCTCCTTACATTGATATCAACTGTTTTTCACTGTTGGACTCTAATAAAAGCCCTGAAAGTGAGTTTCCATGGTTATGCAGGTTTTAACAGAAAATTAGGGCTAAGTGGCTTCCCTCAGGCCCTGCAGCTTTTAGTGACGGTTAGGATTTTTTAACTTCTGGGAGACTGCTCTGCAAGGAGGAAAGGATCACAGACAGGCATGTCCTAAAGGGACATTAGAAAGTGGGTAAAATTAATTCAAAAGAATTTATACTTTATCCATAAACAAGAGATAGAAAAGGGCAGTAGTCAAGTAAAAGGGCTTTAGAGTCAGAAAGCTTCATCTGAATCCCAGCTTTGTCATATACCACCTATGTGACCCTAAGCAAATGACTTAACCAACCCCTCAGAGAAATGAGACCTAACAGTATGAACTTCACAGGACAATAGCGTGCACTCACAGTGTTAAATGAGGTGATATGTGGCTAATGGGAATCTCCTGGGGTATCTTGGTTCACCAGGTCCTTTCACTCACATTATCCCAAGAGCTCCTAGAATAAAGCCTGGGATACCAGTGTCAATGCCATCCTAATTTTAAAGGGGAAGTAACTGAAGCAGAAGCTCAAGAACTTCCTATGTTGATCTTTAATATTGACGTGTGCCTGTTTCTCTGACTTTCATTGCCAAAGGCTGGCCTGCCTCCTCTCTCTTTGTGACATGCTTCCCTGTCTTTTCATGAGACCAGGTGCTTCTCTTCTTTTGAGTTTCAGCTGAGGCCTTGGGTGGCCTCTTAATTACCCTAATCAACTACCCTAGTTACTAGCTAATCTCTATTACTTTATTTATTTTCTTAAAATGATTTATTATAATCTGAAATGATCTTGTTATTGTCTTTAAACAACTTATCATGATCTGAAGTTATTGTGCTTATTATATCATTCTCTCCCAACAAGAACATAAGCTCCTGTGTTTCCTACTATATTTCCCAGATTTAACTTAATTTGGTGGAGCCTTCTAGAATCTGTGGATAGAATTTGGGCTCTATGAATTTGGATTTAAAAAATTACATCTTTATTTTTACTAATTTGGCATTTTCTTCCATTGTAAATGTAGGCAACAAACCACAGTTGTGTGAACTGTATAAAATGTGTACTTTGTCACACACTACCATTTTACAAATATCTTGAAATATTTATGCTGATCACTAATATGAAGTTACAGTATTTTTTAGACCCACTTCTAGATCTTGTGATTTAATGCAATAATAAAGAATCATATGTTACTATATCACAATTTAAAAATGTTTCGGTAACTATTTCTTTTATAATCCTCGGTATTCATTTTATGCATTTAAAAAGCATTAGCCTGGGACACAATTCAGCCTGTAACAGCCCTCTCCCTCCATCTGAAAACTCAGAAATAGCAGGTCAAGTCCCTCTTATTTTTCGAATCTCTCCTACCTCTTCTGCCATCTTTTCTCTCTAACTCTGCTGACTCCTTTCCTCTTCCACTTCCTTTTCCTCCTCCATGTGATTATACTGGAGTCACCTGAATAATCCAGGATAATACCTCTATATTAAAGTCCTTAATACTGTTTGTAAAGTATTTTTTGACATATTACATAGCATATGCACAAGTTCTAGGGGTTAAAGTATGAACAACTTTTGGGGAGGGGTGTTATACCAGTCAGTGTTAACTGTAATATTCTTTTCTATCTTGTTTATAATATCTTGGGGTGGGGGGGAGGAGTACAATAATATCTACATTGTCTAAAATGACATGAGTGAAGCCATATTAAAATAGAGCTGGAGTAGCTATTTCAGAGGAACTGTCCTGCATGTGGCACGTGGTGAGTTTCAAGTAAAATAAGTAAACAATGACATTAAATATATTTAAATAAAATTCATCATCCTAAAATACAGTTATTAGCTTGAGAAAGAGGCCCATGGGTTTCACCGGATTGCCAATAGGATTCATGGCTCAAAAGTTTGTTTACCTGTGTGGCCTAGAACAGGGTTTGGCATATCGCAGAAGTTTGATAAAAATGTTTTTGAATGAATGAATTAGATAGATGAAGGGAGGTAGAGAAGGAAGCAGGAAAACTGTCTGGTGCGGTTTGAGCTCCAAGATTCAAGGGGAATGTTACAAGCTGACATCAACAAGAGAGACTAGTTGAACTTCATCCTGGGGCAGTGGAAAGCCAATGGGAAATATTATGCAGGGACAGAGATCACTATATTTAGGTTTTAAAAAATTTCTATGGCCACTGAGAAGAGAATAAAATAAAGCAAGTATAATTGCCAATTAAGAGACAACTGTGGATGATTTGCAGTGGACATAGAAAGAAATGGACAGATTCGAGAGCAATTTTGAAGATGAAATAGACACCACAGGAGGACTGATTAGAAGTAGAGGTGAGGGAAAGCAGGAAGTACAGAACAATTTTAGCTTTCCTGCTTGAGTTCCTGAGTGATAGTGGTTGCTTACTGAGGAGAGAAAATAGTGAGAAGGAAGAGAGGTATAGGGACAAGCCCCAGGACATCTGAAACTGCCTGGCTTTGCTAAAAAGCCTTGGAACTCAAATGGTGGTTTGAGAACCTAGTTTAGTTCTAGTTCTGCTACTAACTTACCTCAGGAACTTTCTCAACTTCTGTTTTCTCATCTGGACAACGGAGCCACTGCTACTTGGTTCAGTATACCTCACACGCAGAGCGACATCCTTCTCCAACCCATTTTCTTTAGGTCAAGTCAGAAACACTTGCACCTATGACTTTGCCAAAGTTAGTGGTTTTTCTTTAAAACTTGGGTCTCGTATTAATGCTATTATGAAATGAATACATATTACTATTAATAGTAAAAGCTATTTTATATTGATGAATATATCAATATTTTATATTGATGAAAAAGCTATTTTATATTGATCCCTCATCACATGTCACATAGTCTGTTGAATTTTTAATGTACCTTATTCCTTTTAATTCTCTATGATAACATTATGAAGTAGATATTATCACTATACCTTATTCATAGATAAGTAAACTGAGGCTTAAGTTTGAAGTAACTTCCCTAAAATTACATAGTTATAGGTAGTAGAAATAGAAATTCGCATGTTCTATCTCTGGAATCTGTACTCTCAATCACAACTTACTCCTGCCTTGTTGGATTAATGTCCGTTTTGGTCCAGTTGTTCATTGGAGTTATCCCGACCCTGAAAACCTAGATTGAATTGGATCATCCCTCCATTTCACATTCTGTACAAAGTCCATCTCTTCTTGAGATTTCTGTGAATTCAGAGTCATGTGATTTTGCATTGTCATGATAATCTTTGGCTCCAAACTTCTGCTTCTCTGGAATGATTTTGGTTTATGGACTGACAACCTAAAAATCTAGGAAGCAATAATTGAACATATTTTTGGCGGGGGTGGGGTGGGGGTGTGTTGCGGAGACAATTAGGAAGAAGAGTCGGAGTCTGGAAATGCTTTTACTAACATGGATAAGGGAGAGGAGGAATGGCAATGCTAGCAGTCCCCACCCCTGTTTCCATGGCTTTTTATTCTCCCTCACAAAGCTGGCTTTGCAAAACATCATTAGTTACTATCAGGTTAGCAATTATAAATTACAGCCAATTCCCAGACTCAGCCTCAAGGCCACGACTGCGTTATCGGCTATTTTTTCTCCAGTAACTTCTTCCCATCCTCGCCCCTAGAGCAAGAAGTCCCAGAATAGGTCAGGCGTGTGTGCCCTCCCTGCAATGTGTCCTTGGGTGCAAGTCCACATCTGCTAGGTCAGGCGTGTGAGCCCTCCCTGCAATGTGTCCTTGTTTGTAAGTCCACATTTGCTTCTGATGACCTTGTTGCTCCAAGCACCAGGCATCCCACCAAGACTGCAGGTGCTTCTCACAACAGGGGTGGGGGGAGGGGGAGAGATTTAAAGAATTGTAATTCTTAAAGTACAAATTTAGGCAAAGTTCAAATAGTGTCACTCCCTGCAGGAGAGAGTCTCAGAATTTTTTAAGTGAAAAAAGAGAAGAAGATGAGGTAAGTTGTATTAAAGCAAAGTTCATTGGTGCTGGATGAGGTAAGGTTAGATTTGTACTTCATAGATTGGCTTAAGATTTGGCAATCAGGCCAGAGGCTAAATTTGTACTTCATTGGTTGGATAGCGATTTTGTCATTGGCAAAGTCCAATTTCATCAGTCCTTACAAACAGGATATTCTCATTCTTATTGACTTCTTAGAATGCTGGTGGTTTGAAAACATTCCAAATTAAACAAGACATGCATTGCAATTCTTCTGAAATGACTACTCCAGCTCTATTTTAATATTTTAATATGGCTCACTCATGTCATTTTATATGTATTCTCTCCCTTGTCTGTGCTCTGTAGGTCCAGCTATGGACCCAATTACTCTCTTTGATTTCTACCAAGGCTGTTAATCACACAGGCCTTTATGTTTGTAACACATTTTGCTGTAAGTCAAAAGATGGAGAGTTTATGGCACAGGAAAATACAAAATTCAAAAACTGAATAATAGTTATCTCTATTTTTTGAAAGTGTGATTTTGCCATTGAAATAGTTTAAATTTAATCTAAGCTGCTAAAACAGTGAGATCCTTCCCTTGGCTCTCTATTTAAAAACTACTGGGACTTCATATCTCTCTCTGAGTCCAAAGATGAGACATCCAGGCTAAATGGCAGCTTTACTCCCTACCATCATTCCAAACAATGCTTCTTCTATCTTGTTGCTTTGCCATCCCCTGGGAATGGTTGTGTCCTCATCTGCATGATCGAAGCTGGGTCAAACCATGTCCACAAAAACCCATTGAAGGGGGTGGGGGGGAAGAAGGGGATGAAGACCAAGGATTTCTTTCTAAGTAATTAATTGCACACATCACTTTATTCTCATTAGACTGGTAGGAGTGTAGTCATGTGACCACTCTGGTTGCAATGAAACCTGAAAAGTGTAGTCTTTAACAGGGCAGGTCATGTGCCTTGCTGGAACTCTATTACTATGCAAGAAAAGGAGAATAGGTTTTTGAGGACAACTGGAGGTGTCTGCTTAAACCAACCTGGTTTCCAGCCTCCTGCCCTTTCCACTTCCTACCCTTCGATTAATTTTCTGTTCTCTCTTCTCTCTTTCTGCTCTCCTTTAATCTCAGCTCTCTCCTTCTGCCTCACCCCTCTATCTCCATTATTATTTATTTCTAAAGCAGAATAGTTTAGCCGTTTCTCATTTTCTTCACAACCGTTCTCCCATGTCTCTGGGTCTCACTTTCTATCATGAATGACCTATAAAGCTATTGTGCTAAACAAAGACATTTTATATTTAGATTTGGAGTCTGGCATAAGTTGTTAAGATATTTTTTCCTACTCTGCTATAAGGTAAAAATAAAATAAGACATAATTTTAAGACAATTTTTCAAAAAACATTGAGTTAAGATTCAAAGAAACCCATTGGTCTGTAATGTAAATATTCCAAATCACAAATTACTTAAATTCTCAAGAAACACAGGTTACTCAAAATGAAACAATTTCACACTATAGCAGAGCATTAAGATCTGGATATCCATGAAAAATTTTCAGAAAGGGCAGCTGTTACTCTTATTACTTAAAAAGTAAAATGATCTTCATGAGAGAGTTCTACACATTTCTTCCCCATATTCTTAGAAGTCACCTGCCCTCAGTTCAGCCAAACCACACAAGCATTTGAAGTTTCTGCTAGGATGGGTAGATGTCACATCTGATTACATTCCATTGGGCAAAGCAAGTTATGTGGACAAGCCCCAAATCAATGGAGCATGAATCTATACACTTCCCATGGGCAGACTATAAATCACAAGGCAAAGAATATGGATATACAATCTTATTAGGGGAAAGAGGGAATAGTGGTATACAAATATCAATTTATCAGTCATAAGAGGTAGCCTGGGACTGAATATTGAACCCAGGGCACAGAGACCCCTGAACATTAGACCCTATAACTGGGGCTTTACTGGAAGACCATAGAGAATGATTGAAATTTTTAAGCAGGCTGACGATATTATCAGAGCCATGCCTTAGAAATGCCAGTTAAGAGCATGACATGCTCCACCTTCTGAACTCACCATTGTGGGAGGAAGTATAATGAAGTTGAATTAATAAATTGCTACAAAACAATATTTTATTCCTGCCTCTATCCCCAGCTAACTGGACAATGGATTAAGCCATTGTATTAGTCAGAATTCTTCAGATAAACTGACCACTCTCTTTTCCAAAGCACAAATATGCGCAAACAATTCTCAGACAAAACCCCCTCAATGTTGCCTCATTGCATTCCTACAAAGGCTGAGTATATTAGTCTGTACAAGATCTGACCCCAACCTTCTGCTCCAGCAAATACATCCCCCCTGTTCTCTGTGCTGCAGGAGCTCCAGTCTTATCCCCCTACACTAGCCTTGGAGCCTTAGGTCTTATGAGGATATGCCTCAGGGGCCACCTCTGAGGAGAGGTGTCCACTAGTGTCCCTACACAACCAACCTGTTTTATCTACTGAGTTTCTACATATGATTTTTTGTTTTAGGAAAGGATTCTGTGGGTGGGAAAAAGGTTTAAGAGTACTCTTTTGGTAATACCAAACTGTTCATAGTTTACTGCTCACACCAAGGCATTTCATACTTCTCTTCCATTGTTTATGCTGTTCCTGCTTCTGGGAATGCCCAACTTCTATGCTTGGGATTGACTATTCCTTTCCTATGGACAGAATATTTTTGTTCCCCCCAAATTCATATATTGAAGCCATAATTCCCAACATGATGGTATTAGGAGATGGGGCTTTGGGGAGATAATTAGGTTTAGATGAAGTCATGAAAGTAGTGCCCCCATGATTGGTTTAGTGCCCTTATAAGAAGGAGAAGAAACTAGGGTCCCCTCTCTGTCTCCACCAAGTGAGGATACAGGAAGAATTCAGCTGTGTTCAAGCCAAAAATAGACCTCTCACCAGACACTGCGTTGGCCAACATCTTGATCTTGGACTTCCCAGTTTCTAGAACTGTGAGAAATAAATGTCTGTTGTTTAAGCCACTCAGTCTATGGTATTTTGTTATTGCAGCTCAAGCTAATATATTTCTTAAACCTTAGCTTCCAAGAAGCTGATCTGAACCCTGGGGTGGGCTAATATGGTTTGTCTATCTTCCCATGACACCTATGCATATAACTATGTTAGTATTTACTAAATTAAATTGAAAGTTTACTTGTTTATGTGTGTAATTTCACTATTAGACAGTAAACTCTTGAAAATAAGGATCGTTCATTTATTCCCTCACCACCTGGTATAGTTGGAGCTCAAAGCAGTGTGTGTGTGTGTGTGTGTGTGTGTAAAAGGAGCTAGTCCTCTGAAAAAGACCCCCATTCTCTTATGTCTACTTTGAGCCTCACCTCTTCAAGAAGTCTTTCATGACTATAGCATTCCTTTGTGATCTCCATCTAACCATCTAATAAAATTCTGCCACGTGATGACATCTTGAATTTATATTACATAGCTGAGCATAAATTCAGCCTCTGTCTTCATTTTCCTAGCCCTAAAAAATCTGATTAAGTAAATTTAAGAAAATTGAAACAACGAGAAAGAAATTTAAAACATTAAAAAGTTATCCATAATTCTACCATCTTTGCAGTAACTACCTCCATTTTTTGTTTTAGGTTTTCTTATAATTTCTAGTGAAATGTTTTTAAAAATTAGTAAGGACCAGCAATTTACATGTTGAAACAGGTAAATGCCATGTTTGCTTCCTCTCACAACCATACCAAAATTACAACTAAACTACAGAACAGCCATTATTGGGAGTCACCTGAAGTCTAGCTGAACAGAAGTCTTACAACTGAGGACATATAGAAGAGGCCACCCCAAGACTTGTATCAGAAGCAGAGACACAGAATGGGCTTGTCCCACTGAGAGTCAGAAGGGATGTCTTTTTTTTTTTCTTTAACTTTTTTAAACTTTTTAAACTTTTTAATTTTTAAATTAAGTTTATTAAGGTAACATTAATTAATACAATTATATAATTTTAAGGTTACATTATAATTTGACATCCAGTTTCCTTCAGCAACCATACATTTGATCCCCTTTAACCGTCTACCTACCCCCTCCTCCCCCGCACCCTACCCTCTGGTAACCGCTAGTCTACAGTCCATGTTCATTAATCTCTGTTTGTTTGTCCTGTTCATTTGTTACTTTTAGGTTTATATAAGTGATATCACATATAAGTGATATCATGTGATTTTCAACTTTTTCTGTCTGGCTTATTTCACTGAGCATGATTATTTCGAGATCCATCCACATTGTCACAAATGGCAGTATTTCATCTCTTCTTATAGGTGAGTAATATTCCATCGTATATATGTACCACTGCTTCTTTATCCAATCATCTATTATAGGGCACTTCGGTTGCTTCCGTGTCTTGGCCATTGTAAATAATGCTGCTATGAACATTGATGTGCAAATATCTTTTCAGGTATAAGTTTTCAAGTCTTTGAGGTAAATACCCAGTAGAGAGATTGTTGGATCATATAGTAGTTCAATTCTTAGTTTTTTTGTGGAACCTCCATACTGTTTCCCATAGTGGCAGTACCAATTTGCAGTCCCACGAGCAGTGTAAGTGGGTTCCTTTTTAAAAGGGATATTTTAACTGCAGAGGTCCCTCCAGATGTGTGAGGGGTCCTGGCCTCACATTGGGCTCCCCAGTCCAGGGTTCCATTGTCAGAAATAAAATGCTCCATAATTTCTGGCTGTGGAAGTCAGCAGAGATTGTGGCTGAGTGAGATAGCTGGAGTCATAGATGTTTCTCTTGAGGGGCTCACACATGGACTTACTTGCTGATGGATTCATGTACTCTGAGCTCCAGCTCTGGGTCAGCAGATTGAAAGGTACCAGGTACAGATGGGGAGGAACTGAGTTTTCTGGCTGCAGGGTGAGGGCTGGAGGGGCAGCTTTCTTCCTGAAAGAAGTACTGGCAAAATCCACTGTTCCTTTGTGGCACTCTCCCCTCTCCTGGTGTGTGGATGCAGGTGGTCACCAAATCTGAGTCTCCATCAACCTGGCTGACACAAGTCATCCCACCCAGGTGATTGCCTGAGACTCTGCCCCTCCCACCCCAGCCACCTCTAGTGGGTTTTCTATACAAATATCCTGTATTGGCTCATGCTGTGGGTTTTTCTAAAATTTCTCAAATGTTCTCAAACCCCAAATGAGCAGCATCTGGCCTCATACCCTTGCTGGGCAGCCCCAAGCCAAGCACTAGCAGCAGCCAGCCTCAGTTTTTGGCTTGGCCTCTCAAGGTACCTCTAAGCCCAGTGCAGATGATGGCCATATGCAGATAACTTGGTGACTCTTGCCAGGTGGTCCTGGGCAGAAGATTGGCTGTGGCTAAACTTGGCCTCTGGCAGGGCCCCTTTCAGGAGGCCTTTGGGCTGGCACACCTGGTGGCAAACTTCAGACCAAGCTGAAGCTCCATCCAGGGCTGCATCTGAAGACAACACACCCAAAAAGTATACTCAACGGGCATCAGAGCCCTGCTAAAGCAAATCCTGCATCATAGCATCAGCCCCTCCCCAGCCAAGCCTCACAACCAATAAGCCCAAGGGTCAATCCTTCCCATTGACATGCAAACAGCAACCAAAGCTCAACTACAACAGGAGAGCACACACAACTCATACAAAAGAAATACCTGGAGCACTTGGTCAGGTGACCAAGAAAGACTACTCCACCGGGCCGCACAGTACACCTACTACATAAGGCCACTCTACTAATACTGGGAGACACAGGAGCCCTACCTAATACATAGAAACAAACAAAGGGAGTCAGCCAAAATGGGGAGTCAGAGAAAAATGTTCCCAATGAAAGAACAGAACAAAGCTTGAGAAAAAACCTAAACAAAGTACAAACAAGCAATCTACCAGATGCAGAGTTCAAAACACTGGATATAAGGATGCTCAATGAACTTAGGGGAAGAGTAAATGAACTCAGTGTATTTAAAACATTTTAAAAACAGTCAGAAATGAAGAATACAATAACTGAAATAAAAACTACATTACAGGACATCGACAGTAGATTAGATGAAGCAGAAGATCAAATCAGCATTTGGAATACAAGGTAGCAGAAAACACCCAATTGGAACAGCAAAAAGAATTCTAAAAAATTGAAGATAGCTTAAGGGACACCTGGGACAACACTGAGTATAACAACATTTGAATCATAGGGGTACCAGAAGAAGAAGAGAGAGAAAGCAAGGAATTGAAAATCTATTTTGAGAAATAATGATGGAAAACTTCCCTAACCTGGTGAAAAAAAAAATAGATATATAAACCCAGGAATTTCAGAGAATCCCAAACAAGATGAATCCAAAGAGAGCCACACTAAGACTCATCATAATTAAAATGTCAAAGGTTAGAGACAAAGAGGTAATCTTAAAAGCAGCAAGAGAAAAGCATCTAGTTACCTACAAGGGAACTCCTATAATACTGTCAGCTGATATCTCAATGGAAACTTTGCAGGGCAAAAGGGAATGGCATGAAATATTCAAAGCAATGAAAAGTGAGAACCTGCAACCAAGATTACTCTACCCAGCAAAGTTATCATTCAGAATCGAAGGACAGATAAAGAGCTTCTCAGACAAGGGAAAGCTAAAGGAGTCTATCAACACCAAACAATTATTATAAGAAACATTAGAGATACTTATAGACAAGAAGGAGGAAGAGGAGGAAGAGGAGGAGGAGGGAGGAGAGGATTAGTAGGAGGAGGGATGGGATGAAGAGAGAGAAGAAGCGCCGAAGGATCCGCGAAGACTCGAGCCTTCTCTCCTCACTCCTGCTCCGCATCCGACCGAATCAGCACAGAACCTCCTCATCCATCCTCCTCCTCCGCCTCTCCTCCTCCTCCTCCTTCTCCCCCCTCCTCCTCCTCCTCCTCCTCCTTCTACTCCTACAGTCTTCTCCGCACTCCTCCTGTCTCTCCTCCTCCTCCTCCTCCTCATCCTCATCGCTCCTCCTCCTCCTCCTTCTGCTTCTTCTTCTTCTTCCCGTCTTCTTCTTCTCTTCTTGTTCTTCGTCTCCTTCTCCTTCTCCTTCTCCTTCTCACGTCTTCCCTTCTCCTTCTCCCTTCTCCTTCTCCCTTCTCCTTCTCCCTTCTCCTTCTCCCTTCTCCTTCTCCCTTCTCCTTCTCCCTTCTCCTTCTCCCTTCTCCTTCTCCCTTCTCCTTCTCCCTTCTCCTTCTCCTTCTCCTTCTCCTTCTCCTTCTCCCTTCTCCTCCTCCTCTCTCCTCCTCCTCCTCCTCCTTACGCTCCGCCTCCTCCTCCTCCTCCCCCCCCCTCCTCCTCCTCTCCTCCTTCTCCCCTTCTTTCCTTCTTTTCTTTCTCCTTCTTCTCCTTTTCTTTCTTCCTCTCCCTCTCTTCCTCGGACCTAAAATGGCAATCTACATATCTATCAACAATTACTTTAAATATAAATGGATTAAATGTTCCAATCAAAAGACACAAAGTGACTGAATGGATAAAAAAAAACAAGACCCATACATATGTTGCTTACAAGAGGCATACTTCATGTCAAAAGACATATGCAGACTAAAAGTAAAGGGTTAGAAAAAGATGTTTTATGAAAATGGAAGTGAAAAAAATCTGGGGTAGCAATACTTATACCAGACAAAATAGACTTTAAAAGAAAGGTTATAAGAGATGAAGAAAGACCCAGTAATTCCACTTTTGTGTATTTATCCAAAGAAACCCAAAATACTACTTCAAAGGGACATGTGCATCCATATGTTTACTGAAGCACTATTTACAGTGTCCAAGATATGGAAACAATCTGGGTGTTCATCAATGGAAAATAAAGACGAGGCACTACATGTATATAATCAAATATTACTCATCCATAAAAAAGAATGAAATCTTGCCATCTGCAACAACATGGATGGACTTAGGGGATATTGTGCTGTGTGGAGTAAGTCAAACAAAGACAAATGTCATGTGATTTCACTTACATGTGGAATCTAAAGAACAAAATAAGCAAATAGAACAGAAACAAACTCATAGGGAATATTTTGATGTTTGCCAGATGGGAAGAGTGTTGTGGGGGAATGGGTACAAAAGGAGAAGGGATTAAGAAGTACAAATTGGTAGTTACAAAAGAGTCATGGGGAGGTAAAGTATAGCATAAGGAATATAGTCAATAATATAGTAATAACTATGTATGGTGTCTAAGTGGATACTAGATTTATTGGGGTGATCACTTTGTAAATTATATAAATGTCTAATCACCATGTTGTACTCCTTAAACTAATATAATATTTTATGCCAACTGTAACTGAAAAGTAAAAACAAAAATTTAAATTAATGAAAGAAATACGGATTTACCATAAGATGTTTTGCAAATATAAGAGAGTATAAAGAAGAAAACAAAAAACATTCATGATCCTTTTTACCAAAGATATCCACAGTAACCTTTGATATAATTTATTCCAGTCTTTTCTTTGCATGTTTTTATATGTATGGCTTGTTATAATAACTAATATTCATTGAGCATTCTCTATTCTAGCACTCTAAGTATTCTAAGCTAACTGACTTTCCAACTATCTATGAAGAAAGTATTATTATTATCTCTATTTTAGAGAAAATAGAGAGGTTAAGTAATTTGTTCAAGACACACAGCAGGCAAAATAATGGGACCTTGTATATGTACGTGTGTTTGTGTGTGTAGACACGTATTAATGTTCATATAGATACTCAATTTTTTGTAGCTCCTGAGGATTGGAATTTTTATATCCACAAATATCAAAGGCAAAGTTAACTCCTAGAAAACACTTGACAGTTGGCTGATGCTTTGCAGACAACCTCTGCATTATTATTTCACAGCCTGACATGCTGAGGCTGCCAAGGGATCATGGCTCTGCTTGTCTGTTGGCTCCAGTCCCGGTTTAAAAAGGACTTCAAGGGTCATTTCATTCTAAATCTTCCTCATTTTTGATGCCTTAGGGAGCTAAAGAATCCTTCTCAGGTTTATTCCAAGGAAAGGCTATCTAGATGCTTTTCCTTCAGGAGAGCATATCAAGTGACTCATATTTCCGGTTCTTATTATGAAGTTATTTTTAAATACACTGATTAAAATACTCATTCTTGATCATAAAAATATTTGATAAGTACCTAACAAATATTAATTATACGCCAAGGAAATAAGTGCTAAACTGATAGTTTCTATGAAACAATAATCAAGAGTAAGATAAAGCTTATAGTAGCTAATGGTGACCCATAGGTAGAGCTTTGTGAAATATATTGTAGTGTTCCAGTTATTTATTGCAGTATAATGAACCATTCCAAACGTGGCAGCATAAAACAACTATCATTTATTGTTGTCTGGGCTCAGGAGCATTTTCACTTGGAGTCTCTCATGAGATGGTAGTCAGATGGTGACTGGGGCTGAAGTCATTGCAAAGGCTGTCTGTTCTCTAGGACATACATGGAGCAGAGGACTGAAACACTTATACTTGGCCTTTCCATTGTCTCTTGAGCTTCTTCATACCATGGCAGCCAGGTTTGAAGAGCAAGCATCCTAAGAGAGAGGCAGGCTAAAACATCTTTTATAACTTTGCCTTGAAAGTCACATAGTGTCTCTAGGTCTAGCCTGTATTCAAGAATAAGGGTATTGGACTCCATCTCTTGATGAGGGGTGTCAAAGAATTCACAGACATATTTTAAAAACCATCATATGTAGAAATTCTGCAAACGTTATGGTTCTCCTTAAAGAAAGATCATTCCTTGATTCACCCCTCACAGTAGACCCATCCTCTGAAGTGCCCTGAGGCACACACAGATCTTCAACACACTTTGACTTCTCAGAGGCGCCCATGTTAAGTACTTTGCCTTCTGTACCAAACAGCTCTATGATGTCATCTATCTCCTGGATTTTGTCACTGCCTTTAAAAATCCTTGATGGTTCTGAAAGTGCTTTGTGGGACCTGCCATGACTATATACAGCTCCAAAAGGGAAAGGTTGTATTAGAAAGATGGATGAATTTTTCTCTGTCTTACAGCTTCTCCTCTCAAAATCAGCCATACGGGGTGGCTGAGTAAAATGGAAGTCTCTGCTTTGCCAAATAGCTGGGAGTAATTGGAAAGAGGACAGACACTAGAGGAGTGAAGAAGTGGATCAATCCTTTGGGCCACCATTATGTTGCTAATGACACTCAGCATTTATTGAATTCTACCAGCCTTGAGTAGTAAGCGTTATTTTCATCCTTACTTTATAGATAAGGAAACAGTGATCAGAGTGAGCAAGTGATTTTTCCAAAGTTGCACAGCAGCTAGCAGTTAGAGTCTGGATTCGAACTTGGGTATGCCCGACTCAAAAGGCAGCATAATGGTTATGCGTTCAACCACTGGGGTCAGGCTGCTTGGGCTTGAATCTTTGCTTTGGGTAATTTTTGATAATTAATGTCAATGACAACTTTCTCATTGGCAGAGAGGGAACAATCAATCAATTATCAATCAATCGATCGATTAATCTCATAGGAGTTTTAGCATTAAATTGGATGAGAAATTTAGGTGTTTAGCACCTAATGTTAATTACTTCTCCTCCTCTTCTACTACTTACATCTGCTAGGGATGATGATTTTTTCAAAAGAATAATATGCTAAATATTCAGAATTCTGAGGAAATACAAGAGGAGGAGTCTGCCACAGATCACTGTTAGACCTCAGCATTCAGGTACCTTCTTCAGTTTCTACTGATTCAGAGTTCCTATCTGCAAAGTAGACACAAGACGGATTTTGTAACAATGAATGGAGGACCTGAAACACTTCTTTACTATGGGATTCCAGTCCTTTATTTCCAAGTCCAACTAAATTTGCCAATTACTTACCAAGGCAAATACAAATGATACATAATGAAAATTGATTCAGGAACTCAGAGTGAGAAGTGCTGGTGACAAGCCCTCTCCACCTCACTGCTGGGTTCAGAGCACAATCCAAGTCACACAGAGTGGCCAGATGCTGGTCTCTTGTTTTTAGGTTAAACCCTGGAGAGTGAGGGTATGATTTCCTGAAATGTGTTTATACTGCAGCAAAGCTGTGCAATCTGTTGCAACAGGATCTGTTGTCTCTGTGAGTAACATAGAGTATTACTCTATGTTGTGGAGTATTGGACTGGAAAGGGTCTGATGCAGAGCCCAGCAGATGGTGCGGTCTGCCTTTTCCCATCAATACTGCTCAGCTCTGGATCAGTGCTGTCTTCCAATCCCAAAGAGGCGGGGAGGTTTCTTTACAGACCCTGCAGTTGTCAGTGTGTGGTTTGGGCCCCTCCCAGGCAGGCTGATTTGTGAATGTGCTGAACTCCAGAGCACTAGGTGGCCTAACCACAGAGCTGTGTTTTGTTTCTCTACCGGATACACCTGTCCAAAAAGCAGGGTTCTCTCATGCTGCAGGCTCAGGTTTGTTTGACTTTTGAAAGATTGCACCCTCTAGATAAACCAACAGGGTACTCCAGATAAAACAACGGGTACGATTGTGTGTATTGAGAACCTGCAGAAGCTGAAAAGTAACAAAATTAATTTTCTTTTCTTTTGGGAGCAGAGAACAATTGTATAAAATTGTTTTTCCATCCAAATATATATTCTCTGTTTTCACATCAGTCATTATTTCCCAGAGCGTACCACCCAGGATGATTTTAGGGATACAGCATTAAAGAGCATTGAGTAACAGACTGAAAAAGTCTCTTTTTATTTTTTTCAATTTTTCTGATTTTGTCAAGGAAAAAAATCTTCATTTGAAGCTAGTACTTCTTTAACATCTGACACCTGTTAATCTCCCTTAAAAAAAAATAGACATGAGTGCAAACCTCAGATTTGAAGTTTTCAGTTAGATATAATAGCTACATAAATGTTACAATATTATCTAGATAAATGTTATATTCTAGGCGAGGTAACCCTTGGTTGACCTCACAGATTGCAAAGACCTTGTCAGTTTACAATCTCTTATTTTTTTATTTTTTATGCTTACAGCACCTGGTCTTCCTAGGTGGTCTCCCATCCAAGCACTAACCAGGCCTGACCCTGCTTAGCTTCCAAGATCAGACAGGATCAGGCTTGTTCAGGGTAGCGTGACCATAGACAATATTGCTTTGTTTTTATTGTTATTATTTTTAGGATTATCTTTAATTTATGGCAAAAGATAGAAATTTATCATTTATTTTAGGGCTATTATGTTTCTTTTTAAAATGAATTATTTAAGTTTTTAAAATAAGTTAATTTACATAAAAATATAAAGTAAATAATTGTATAGGTGCTTTTCATAAATAATATAAATGAGTGTAGTATGTGGTGATATTTGAATATGGTAGAAACTGGGAAGGGATTACACAAATATCTGACAGAAACAACTTAGAGTGGAACAAACTTGGGTTTGAATCACTGTCTGTCACCTACTAGATGCATACCTTGAGCAAGTTATCTAACCTTGTTACATCTATAACATCAGGAGAATAAAAGTTTACTACCCATGTTAGTCTTCTTGTGAAGACAATGCATATAAGGCTGTAATGCATGATTCAACCTAGAACACATCATAGTAAACACTCAATAAAGTTAGTTATTATTATTGCTAAAGAATCTATTTCTATTTCTCATAACTGTGCTTGTGTAAACACAGTGCCTGGCACATAGCACACAGTAAATTATAACCACTCCTATAATTGCTATTGTTATCATTAGCATCAAGTGTTAGTTTATGTCTGGTTTGACGCAGATGTCAAGATGGGAATAAGTATGCAAGGGATTTATAGAGGGGCAAGAGAAAAGAGAAGGGAGCAGGAGAAAGTGGGAGAAGTTGTGATAGCCATGGAAGGAAAGTGGCTTAGACTGGAGGAGTCTTTGACTGCAGCACAGTTACAAGAAAGTTTTGGCCAGGCCAGTGAAGAATCCTGGAGCCAAAGTCAATCATTGGAGAAGTTCCCCTTGTGTGCTCAATCATGGGTTGGGAGCAACTCATGGCAAGTGTGGCCTTCATGTGAACATGGTGGTGGATACAGGACAACATCTAGGGCAACAATTAATTATGCTACAGCAGGAGATCTAAGTGACACATTTTGTGGCTGCTGCATATATTGTCTTCACCTTACATGTGAAAAATAAAGCCTGAGTGTTTCCTTCATTTCATTTATTTGGTTAACTACCTTGTTATTGCAACCCAGAGAGAGATTACAATTATTTCACACCTAAAAGTTAAATACATTTGAAGGATGAAATTCATGGCCAAGTCATGATTTTCTTATCTCAATGCCCAACCAACAAGCTCAATGTATTATTTACTTAATAGTTTATCTTGATTATGACTCTATTAGCCCTGTTTATCTTTTAGCTCTAATTTTGGATTTCAAAAGTTTTACATTTCAGGCAGAAGTTAAGCACAAGTGACACTTGCATGCAAATCAAATCTAACATAGGGCCAAAAATGCCAGTCCACAGATACGTTTGGCCCATACAGTGTTTAAAAATATTTTCTGAACTAACATTTTTAAATTGAGAGATATCTTTTTTTAACTTCTGGCTTCTCTTGAAAACCTGTAGATCTGGAACACTGAGCATGAATTTCTGCATGACAGTATTACCTAGAGTAAAAGTGGCTGCCCCTCAAAGTGGGGCTCTCCTGTTTGTTTTAGGCTCTACCACCCACACAAAATATGCATATGTCCTTATACCCAGCAGGCTTCACTGGTCTATATTTTTGTCTGGTCTTTTGTGCAGAGAGTGCTAACTGTCCCCCAGTATTACATTCTCCATGACACATTTCCCAGTTTCCCTTGCAGCTAGGTGTTGTCATGTGCCTAAGTTCTGGCCAATGGTATGAAAGTGGAATTGATGTTTGGAACTTCCAGACTATGCTTTTAAAGTAAAGCAGGATACCCACTCTCGCTACTTTTCTTCTTCTTGCCACCTGGAATAAGGACATGACGGTGGAAGTTAGAGCAGCCATCTGACATCACAAGATGGAAGTTATACATTGAGAATAGCTGAATAAAAAAATAGGAGGAAACTGGATCTCCAACAAGGAGCCACATACCAGCTCTGGAAAGCTTATGCTCAGATTACTTCAGAAAAATGAACTTTCACTTTTGTCTTTTTTTCATATGGCATCCTCAACCGTATATTAACTGATGCATCCATATTTGCAATTGAGTCTGTGGCCCCTGGCTTAATTGGAACTGAGGTATAAAGGAAAAAATGATTTTGTAATTTGCTCTTTCTTGTAAATGGGACCCATGTGGGCAACATCAAATCAAATTGCACTGAGCTGAGGTGAGGCATATCTTCTTTATGGTAAAAGTATCATTGGAAAATCATGTCTTTGTTTCACAGGATTCATTTACAGGTGGTACCGTTAGCCGGCTGTGGATGGGTTTGTACACATGGCTCCTTAGTGGCCACTATTCCCCACAGCTAGGTGTCTCAGGTTCACAGGACACAGTACCACATTTTAATCTCCACCTTGTCTTTGAAGGCCACACTTGAGCAGGCAGCCCTCCCACCTTTTCTCAGCAGTGCCCTCTAAGTGGAAGAGAAGTAAAAAATTCTCAGTTGGTAATGTTCTAGTCCCCAAGGGCCCAACAGAAGCTTCCTGGTGCTAAGTGTGAAACCACTGAGGATCCTCACAGTTTCAAACTGAGCAGGCCCTGCTGTATTATTTGAAGGTAAAAGATCAGTTATGGAAATGATCTATGACAAAAAAAAAAAAAAAAGGAAGAAGAAGAAGGAGGAGGAGGAGGAGGAGGAGGAGGAGGAGGAGGAGGAGGCAGGTACAAAGATGACATGTTATTGTATTCCTCAGAATGATGAATGAAAGTCTTGAATGAAATTTGGGTAATTATAATGGTAAACTCTTTAGTGTAGCCTATGACAAAGTCCTCTAAACCAGGAACATTTTGGGAAAAGACTATGCACCTGCATCAGATCATCCTAAGGCCCCACAGTTTACAGAAGGTATCAGGATAAATACAATTCTCTGGTCCTTGAGGGAAATTGTGGAAGAGGCCGATGGCGTGAAGAGGACTTACCTGGCAGTAAGATGAAATAAATCAAAAAACAATAAATTTTAATATTCTCTTCACATTGAAGGATATTGTTGAGTAATTGGTTGGTATGATATGGACTAGAGAAGGAATTATAACTTAATAGCTTTTTCCTTTCCTGAAAAATTGTTCTGTTTTGCCATATGTATCCAAGTTATTTTTTTATATGGATGGCCTCTACATCTGTTCATACTGTTTTTAAGATGAAAGGGGTAAATAATTCCTAAAGTATTGTTCTGGGGCACTAATGTCATCAAACATCAAACAAAATTCTGTCAACATTCTTTTTGTTATCATCTCTTACCTTATGCTTCTTAAGAGAGGCAGTTTATCTTTATTTTCATTTAGTGGTAAAATACTTTCTAACAGCATCAGCGAAGTCCCACTGATCACTTTTTGGACATAAGACAAATGTGAGCTCTGTCTGGCACAAAGTGATCAATAACATCTTTTAATACATTTCTTTCTCTCTCAGCTATGGATGGGTGTCTGACAGCTCCAACTCCCTCAAGACTAAGCTGATTTGTTAGATAAACTCTTCATAAATGGAGAAGTTGTCTAAGATGTAGCTGTTTAAACTTCAGTGATGGTGATGAAGGGGGGAGAGCAGGATGAGGTCCCAGATGTCTAAACTCTGGCTATAACAGAATGTGTTCTCTCCCCTTGGTCAATCAAGCTCTCTCTACAGAATAAGTCTCAGGTAATTGAATACCATTCTTCAGACAAGAGCAAGAAAGGATATAAATAGAAACATTGATGTGGCAAAGAAAATGATTCTCCCAAGGTTATCTAGTAGTTCTACAAACTTATGTTTGTGCTGGCATTCAAGCAGGGCAAAGTTGGAGATGAGGCTTACAGAGATCTATAGGGGATGATAGTGGTCTCGAGAAGGACAGGGACATCTGTTTTCAGAAGGCTTCTTGATGATATCATCATACATAAGCTTTCCTGATCTGGTATGTGGCTCCATGATGTTGGGGACTAGTTCTATCTTTTTTTCTCTGCTATTATCAATACATAGCTTCTCTCTATTGAGTCAGATGTTGGCTAGGTAGTAGACTAAAGTTATTTCACTCATTCTTTCTCAATGGTGCTAATAAGTGTCTTTGTTAATGAGAACATGGATACCCGCCAGATTTGGGGTAAAAAAGGAAAACCAAAAAATGTCATGCTTTACTAGTGGAGTTAGCAGCTGGAAAATTCATTGTATCACCAAGTTCTCTGAGTCTCTTGTCTGTTTGCATTGATAAAAACAGAAATGCAGCCCTCAGCACTGTGAAAATAGTTCTCCATCATTGTGACCCTGGCCTGGTTGTGAGGAAGTGAAATCAGTTTGGGCAAAAACATGTCCTGTCTTGTCTATTCTTCCTAAGGAGCCCTGGGGTAGTAGCAAAAGATTATGAGTGACAGCCTGGAATATTAGGGAAAGAGGAAACAATGTCTGAAGTGGAGCTTTAGGGTCAGGGATAGGTCAAAATTTAGCAATTTCCTTTTGCTTTAGGAATTGCTCTTTTACCTTTTTTAAAACTCAAGTTTCCCAGTAGAAAAGGCAGTATTTGTCAAGTACTACAATTTACTTTAAACTGGTTGGGTTCTGAACATGAAGGGCCTTTTTATATCCATGATAATTTAAAATAATAATAATAGTAGCATGTTTTAGCACTAACTTTTAGCTTCCTCATTTAATGCTACTATAACTCTCTGAGACCCTCTCTTAGGGATGGGAAAAGAGAAGCTCAGATAGGATAAGTGGCTTGCCCAAAGTCACACAGCTGGTAAATGGCAGAGTCTAGGGTTTTCTCTTTTTACCAAACCTGTTACCATAATTCTCAGGTATGAATAGTCACTTCAGATAAATGTTAACCTTTCTATTCCTAGTAGTCCTCTGGATATGAACAGTCACTTCAGATAAATGTTAACCTTTCTATTCCCAGCAGTCCTCTGGGTGTGATAAGTCACTTTACTGAGCTTCCCACAGGTATGTTGTGAGACCAGAAATTTCCATTCTTCCTCTCTCCTACTGCATCCAAAACTCCAAACAGTTGAATTTCTTAATCATCATTTTAGAAGTGGTAAAATTCCCATTTTTATTACTGACGTGGGTACTGGCAGGCTTTATTTATCAGGAGTGCGTCCTGGAATATTCTGTTTTGTTAGAGGGAGACATTCTTAAAAATCGAAGACAAAAAGGGAGGAGGTGAGAAGAAGCTGAAGGGAGGATGTTCACGTCACATTGGGAGTCTTTATTCTTCTTCCTCCTTTTCTTTGACTTTGGGGTCTCCACCTTCCTTCTCCTTGGGAGGCTACTACCTTTTAAGTCAAATAGAGCTTGATAGAAATCTCAGCTCTGGTGAAAATCCTTGAGGAAGCTATTTAACCTCTCTGAGCCTCGGTTATCAAGACGACATTATTACCTTTTCATTGTTTCTCCAAGTATGATATGCATACCATTTGTGATAGCAAGATGACTTTCTGGTGATACAGACATTTAAAAATGTAATATTCTCTCTCTCTCTCTCTCTCTCTCTCTCTCTCTCTCTCTCTCTCTCTCTATATATATATATATAATATATATAAAATTTATTTATAATTTATAGTTTTTATATATATATATAATTTAAAACATATTTGTTGCCCTAGATTGATGCTCCAACTCCAGACCTTGGGTCAGCATTCCAGTCACTGGTCAGGAGGAAGGGCCAGAGGATACAGTCTAGTCCCAAAAAGTACTCACCACTTTCCTTTATATCCTATTGATCAGGACTTGGACGTAAGTTCATTGTAAGGCATAATAGAAAATGTGACTTTTTTTCTGAGCAGTCATGTGCCCTACTAACTTTGGCATTTTACTACTGAAGGATGGGAGAATGTATTTTGGAGACAATTAGCATCTCCTCCACAAGACTATTTCTGGGATTGTGAGAAATATTCAGAACCAAGCAGGACTTTCTTCTAGAACTAAAATCAGACTCTCACATTTCTCTTCTGGCATTGTGAAAAATGTCACTGATGGTGCAGGGAAAAATGCTTTAGACTTGCAGCCAGGATATTGGGGTTCTAGTTTTGGCTCTGCTGCTAGCTAATGTCACAGCCTTGAGAGAAAAGTCTAAAATTCCAGGGTCTCAGTTTCTCTAAAATATGGAACTTGATTTCCCAGGTCCCCTCCTGCTCTAACACTATGATCTTATTTATATAACACTATCTTGGCATCTAAAATTAAGTACTTAAATAGAAAATGAATGTATTCTTTTTCCTTTTCATTACATGCTGGGGATAATTTAGAATAGATAACCGATTGTTGACCTCCATTCATCCTTTTAACCTGTCATCCTTCGGTAGGGCTCCTTCCTGCAGGAACTGGCTCAAAATGAGGTTGTTGGCCCAGAGACCCACTTTATTTTCCCATGAGCTTTGGAAGAAGGAGTGTTAAAACGACAGACAAGGAAACTTGTGGTTGTAAAGTCTGTTTGTGTCTGGCAGTTGTGGCTGCAATCGCCCATCTCAAACCACTGTGAAAGGAAGCATATGTGTCCAATTGATAAAGAGGGTATCTGCTGTGAACACTCTAATCTCAAAAAAATGGAGATCCCAGAGGCACCTGGATTAGCCACAGACCAGAAAGGAGCCCTTCGAGAGTTCTTTTCAGTAGATAAGACACACTATTTTTTAAGAAAACATCTCTACCCTCACCCGGGGGGGGGGGGGTGGAATATAAGCTGCTATTGCTCAGCTTACTTAAAAATAGCCAAGAAATAGTAACCTCTGTGCCTTAATAAGTGGCTAATCTGCAAACAAAAATGCCACCTTGTCAGCTTCTTGGGGCCGGGTAGTGAACCAGTTTGCTGGTTGGTCACCGTGGCTTTGAGATTTTTCTTATCTAGCTCTATGTGACAGAGTGGATGAGCTCTATGGTGTCAGGAAAAGGACAAAATAAGACATCCGACCAGGAAATGAAGCACCAGTCTGCATGCCGCTGTCCTTCAGCTCCTCAGGCTTGCTCCTCATTTGAGAGAGGCTCCCCAGAGATTGGCCCATCTGACGAGGATAGGCACCCAGAGATTGGCCCATCTGATGAGGATAGGCACTTCCAGGTGTAGCCCTGGGGTAGCATCTTCCTTTTGACTAGGATGACTCCTGAGAATTGGAAGACCAATCCTGGAATCAAAGGAGAAGGAATACAGAAAGTTTTAGAGCAAGACAGATTTTATCTGACACTCTACTAAAAGCTGTCTAGCTTCAGTTAAGTGAGATCAATTATTTCCTAGGGCGGGCTGATGTTGTGACCTTCTTTTGCCTAACTAGTAGCCCAGACTCTCCATGTCAGCTTTGGTGATTGCCCACTTTAGCCTGAGCCCCCAACACATCTTTTTTTTCAGTGTTATACAGCTGATACTGATAACTAATATTTATTGAGTTCTCATTATGTGCCAGACATTTTTCTAACATGTATTATCTAATTTAATCTTACAACTATTATCATGCCCACTTTAAAGATAAGGTGACTGAAGCACAGAGGGTTTAAGTAATTTTCTGAAGGCCACACAGCCAGTTCATGGCGTAGCCAGGACTCCAGCCCAATGCCATATGGCTCTAAAGTCCATACTTCCAACCATGCTGCCTCTTTATTTAAAAAAGTTTTATTGAGCACCTATTATGCTCAGTGCTATATATAACACTGGTTTTGATACCTACTATTCCTGCTCTCACTTCAAGTAGGGAAGAGGTAGCAACTTGGACACCAGATTGGTAGATCCAGAGTCTTGGCTATGGATGTGTTTGGTTTGCCAACAGTGTAGGGCTGGCATTCAGCTGATCTGCACCTAGTTGTTTATGCTGCTATCTATCTGTTCTGATGGGTCAATGCCCACTAATTGTTAATTACTTTTAATATCATCCTTGCCTGCCCAGTGTTTTCAAAAATTTATAAAATAGATAACTATATATAATTTATAAATAAATAATAGCAGGGCGCACTTCCTCAAAATTTTAGTCAAAAGGTGTGGAGATTAGAAAAATTTGAAGATGCAGAGGCAACAAAAGCCAAAATAAACAAGTGAGACTACATTAAACTAAAAAGCTTCTGAACAGCAAAGGAAACCAATGACAAAATGAAAAGGCAACCTATAGAATGGTAGGAAATGTTTACAAACTATATATCTGATAAGGGGTTAATATCCAAAATATATAAGGAATTCATACAACTCAATAGCAAAAAAATTAAATAATCCAATTTAAAAATGGACAATGGACCTGAACAGATATTTTTCGAAAGAAGATATATATAGGGCCAACACATATATGAAAAGGTGGTCAGCATCACTAATCATCAGGGAAATGCAAATCAAAATCACAATGACATACCACTTCACATCTTTTGTATTCGTTTCAATTTTTCTTCAATAAGCATGCATTATTTTGTAATGTGAAATAAAGAGAGTAAAATATTGAGGAAAACCATGACATACATTCCTGGCATGAGTCAGGAGCTGATTTTTCATGTTTAAATTAGTTTCAGAAACACAGGAGTGGTTTCTAGGCAACCTGCTTGGGAAATCATGTTCATTTCCATTGTTGCTGCAGTGTGCGTGAGTGTCTCAAAGAAAATATAAGAGATGAACTCTTGTGAAAGCAGACTACTGCTAAGGAAAAACAAGCTTTGCCACTCAGTTTTAGTCATGGAGACTTAAGTTATCATGTCAAAGGCACACGAGGGCCTGAAATATATATATACATATCACACACACACACACACACACACACACACACACACACACACACCTTGCAAATGAGTAATTGACTTTAATGAAGATTTCCATAAAAATGTAAAGTACAATAGATATTCATGTCTCTGCTTATGGGGAGGTGGGGGCTGGGTGGGGGTGGGAGTGGGGGTGGGGAATAAGGGCCCAAACCAATAACCCCAGATGGATAGTTTTGCTGAGAACCCAGGGCTGTGAATTCAGAAAGTGGACAGATGAATTGCAGCTCAAGATGTGAAAAAATTGCCTTATCATCAAGTGAGCCATTTACTATCAGTATAGATAATCCCGCTGAGCCAAAAGGCTTTTAATCAGGCAGAAACACTGAAAAATGGAATCAGAGCTAAGAAACCCTTGGCCCAGACTGATGGGCTGTGGAGGATGGGCTGAGTTAAGAATACTTTTTAGCCTCCAGGGAACTGTGTTCTTTTTTACAAGGAGTTTGCAGAAGGTGCAGAAAGTATTATTCTTGGCCCACAATGTATGTTTTGTTGATCTTGACTGCTACTTTTTCCAAGAAGGAAAGGCATTCTGCCTGATAAATGGGATCAGAGCCCAACTCTCACTCTTCCTAGGCCCCCTAGTGGTGGCCTTTTGCAATTAAAAAATTAAGTGAGGTAAACAGCAGGCATTTGGCCAAGGATAGCAGTTGACTAAGGGTTACTGTCTTTGCCTTCATCACAGCTCAAGGGAGAGCCTGCATATCAGGCAGCCTCAGGAAATAACCTAATGAGTGCTTAACTAATTGCAGGAAAATTGACTATATATAAAAATATATAGGTCCAGAAAGAGAAAAATAGAAAAATCTCCTGTAATCCCACTACCAGAGGCAGCCACTATTGTCATTTTGGAATATATCACTCTAGCCTCAGGAATTACATACCCACTTTCTAATAGAATCTTCCAAAGGAGGGCAGGAATCTTCCAAAGTGGAGGGCGAAGAGATTATTCTGTCTCCAAACTTCTGAACCTACATCCTGTATTCCACTTAGTAATAGTCTCCTGGGTCTGGCCAACCCTCCTTTAAAGTGACCAACAGACACCTGGAGAGTAAAGAAAGAGGAGGATGAATATTTATTGACCCCTTCCTCATATGGTAGCTCTTGGGGGTTTAACACATATGTTTGTGCTAAATGCTTGTGGTCTGGAGTGATATATGGAGGACATAAAATAGATAACATTATTCTTGTTTTTCTAATGAGGAAATTGAGGAGCAGAGAGGTTTAAAAATGCCCGAGATCGCTAGCTAATAAATGACAGAACGGAAATTCCAACTCCAAATTTTAAAGAATCTGCTCTTTCCTTTCTACCAAGATGCCCCACTCCCAATGCTCTCCATCTTGCTGGTCCAACCTGTCAGGGGAGAGCTCCACTGTCTCTGAGTCCTTTGAAACAGTCCACCCTGGAGGCCAAAATTGTCTTCTTTCTCTGAACCTCTTATTTGGCAGTGAGTCACTCCTTTAGGGCATGTTCTTCTTGTATTACTTTGTTTGGCTCTTTATCATTGTTCATATTTTCTTAGAAGTTTGTCTTTTTTCTTAATTACTCCATAAGCACCTTGAAGAAAGGGACAATATATTAATTCTTCTGTAAACTCTCCGCCCAGTATTCAGTAAATATTTACAGTAAGAGTGAATTTAGCAGTAGAGTTCTAGTCAGAACTTACTTCCCATAGCCTGTTTGTACTAGGAAACTAGAAAACAATTTTCACTTTTATCTGAAAAAATTTATTCTCATCAAATATACCTAATTAAGTGACTTTTTCTCTGGCAGGGGGTTTGTAACCTAAGATAAGTTAAATACATATTTTTTCCTCTGTGAGCTTAGAATCTTGCGCTCATATACAGCATGGCTATTACAACATGGGATAGGGTCAAAGGTGGAATCTAATTCACTTAGCTCCTTCTGTTCTGACTGGAATCTGTTGGTTCCCAGACCAAACACAGCACACCCCTTCTGAAACAATGTTTTGCTCTGACCAACTAGGACCCTAATGGACCTGGGAACAAGTAGCTGGCTTTTCTGCCAGGAGCATTTATATCTGGGTTTGTTTCATCTTCCTCTTTAGGCTGCCCTCTAGAGAACCACACTTGGCACGGGTATGTACACAGTAAAGTTAAAGACCCAAAACACTCCTCTCCCAGTGGTCATCAGACAGGGCCATTTTTCAGGGGAGGCCAACCACAATTGCCTGGGGAACTGTGGTGTGGGAGGGGGTCCACTTGCAGGAGACCTCCTGACAGGCTTTTGCCACCACTATCATGTATCTCATGAGCATTTTGGGGATACTTCCTGTGTGCCAGGCTCTAGTATACCAAGACAAATACAGTACTTGGGAGGTGTTCAGCCTACTTGAAAAGACAAGTATACAAACAAGTAAACAATAGGACAGACATTTTAATAGACACATGTATGAGAAACCTCAAGAACGCAGAGGAGGAAGTATAGAATTCTGCTCAGGGAAGTTGAGAAAAAGCTTTATTGATTAGGTGACTCTCGAAATATGTCTAAAAAGAGGAGAAATAGTTCATTAATTGTGTTACCGTTGTGGATTTGCATTTTGATGTTGCTCCAACAGCGGGGGTTGGATAATGCACAGAAGTGTAGTTAGCATTTTTCCTCATTGATGCAGTGAGAAACCACAGGTCAGTGAGATATAAATAAGATATATGAAAAGTATGTTTTAGAAAGACAAAGCACATCCCAAAGAGGCACATGATTTCAGCAAAGAGCCGTAACTGAGCACTGTAACAACAACCAACAACCACAAAGACCCTAGAAGTGGGAAAGTCTGCCTTATATTTGGGCTGTGATGGGTGGTTCCAAAAGCATTCCTGGGTTACTGGCACATGAGGTCATTTTGATTGACACCTGGCTGCTGTATAACTCTCTGCCTAGTGTGCATGTGCATATCCAGAATTCTACTACCATTGGGGTATTTTTTGGGCAGTCTCTGTTGCTCTTGTCTGACTAGCAACCTAACAATTGGGCATGGAGGAAACAACATGTACAATAGAATAGAGGTATGAAAGAGTGCAGCAAATCCACCATGTTATTAAATCTATGTAGGGACTGCAGGAAATGAGTCTGGTGGAGAAGGCAGAGCTGAGATTATGAAGGGCCTTACATACTGTGTCTTAGAGTATGACTCTTGTATGGATGATGAAGAACATGGAAGGATTTTAAACAGGGAGGGTCGTGTGAGATGGTCAGATTTCAAAAGTTCTATGTAATGACAGTGTGAAGGAAGGACTAGAGGAGGAAGAGTTTAAAGTAGAGGGACCAGCTCTGAGGTGATTTGCAATAATCCAGGTCACACTGTGCATCCGTGAAGACGAGAGGAGCAGTGTGGGATTAGGAGATGGGACTGAGGAAGCCTGGTGAGGGTTGGAATGTGGTGATATGTGAGGGGAGTGCAAGACAACTCCCAGTTTGGGCATGGGAAATAAGAATGGTGAGTCTATTCAACAAAATCAGGAATAAATGGAGACACAAAGGGGGAGAAGGTCAGTGGGGAGGGTGAGTTAAGTTTTGATCATGTCTAAGGTGCATGTGGACCATCCAAGTAGAGCTATCTGGTATGTGGTTGATATATAGAAGTTTGAGCTCAGGAAAGATGCTGGTTTTTGATGGAAGAAGGCTGGATCAGGCTTCTCTCTCTGTAGATATTCAATTTAACATTGTTTTGAGTAGCAAATTGATGATTACAAGGCACTAGGAAAACAGAACGATGTTGCGGTGTAAATGGATGCTCTCGTAGGAATGAGCTGATGGTTGCAGAAAAGCTCCAGCTAAACAATATTGATTTTTTCAAGCTATAAATAACCTTTCTTCTTCAGGTGGGTTTTCAATTACACAATGAAAATAAATACAGCAGTGGAAATGAGGAAGAGGGTCATATGGAGGGCATATTGTACTCGCAGGGTAAAAATGTTAGCAAATTCCAGCCAAAATGGATAAGGCGGTGATATGATCTGGCGGGAAAGAGAAGAAAGTATAATGCCCTGAGTTCAAGTGCTGATTCCTTAGCTAACTAGTGGGGCATCCTAATAAGTTATCAGATCTAAGTAAAGGTTTGCTACTACTTTTAGAGATACTGAAAAATAGTTTTGAATCCTTTATATGTATTACTTCATTCAATCCTCCGAACAACTTCATGGTAGGTTCTTTATTATGCCTTCTTTATGAGAAAACTGAACACAGTTTAAGTAACCTACCCAAGGCCACTCAGCTAAAAAGTGGCAGTCCCAAGATTTGAACCCAAACAGTCTGGACCTAGAATCCTCTTAGAGGCAATTAACTACTGTACTATGCTGCCTCACTATGTAAAAAAGGAAATATCATGAATGGCTTTGAATGGCTTTCGATTTCTTATCAGTGTGGGTTTTATAAATGGCAAATGGTATAATTTATATTAAGGCCTAAATCACAGCCGTATATATTCACTGTGTTCTCCCACGATTGGGCCTTCCAGGAAGCAGTGTTTAAAGATTTGTCCCCAGGTGTCTTTTCAGTGAAAGCTCTGGGAGTTTCTGTAACTGTGTAACTTTGTGTTTGCAGACCACAGCAGACAACTTGAGCAGCATTATCATTCAGCATTAGAGATCCTGGTTTTTGGATTCAGCATAATAATAATGATCACAGACCTGTGAGTAGAGAGATCTTTATTCCATCCCAGCTGTGCCACCTGGACATGTTACTCAAACCCCCCAAGCCACATCCTCATTCATACATAGGATAATATGAGAAACTTTGCAGAGCTATGAGGATTACAGTGGGTGAGAGTTCTCAATTTGAAGTAAGAGAGTCATTAAGTGCTCTAAGACACAAATAGACATGTGAACATTGGGGGAAGTTCTTTCTAGGAAAAAGGAATTGCAGAAGTCTTGCTTTGGCAGGAAACTTGGAATGTGTGATACACTAAAAGAGGGTCAGTGGGACGGTCGCTTAACTTTATTAGGCAATTAGCATTCTTTTAAATATTCAACAGTCAGCATTTCTGTCTCTATGTAGTATATATAGATAGCAAATAAAGCAAAACTTATGACATTGAAAAAATTTCTCCAGACTTTTAAACATTGATCGCAAGCCTAAATAAAGTTCTTTTATTCATTTAATTAAAATCTAAACATGAACACAATGGATTTTCTTAAATAAATACATGAAACACCATATAAAGCTGATGAAAAAACATTATCACAATTATTACAGAAATTATTATAAAAAGTTTATTTTAAAATTGCTACTACCAGAGTGGTTCCATAGTGTAGTGGTTAGCATATCTGCTTCACATGCAGAAGGTCCTGGGTTTGCACCTCAGGTGGAGCCACGGACCATACCCTGGGTGCGCTAGGCACCCCCGAGTTTGCTGGGGGGGGGGGGGTTCCGGGCCCTGGTGTACGCCATGAGTGTGTGGGAGGAGACTCCCCACCTTCAGAGATCCATTTATTAAGGGAAACAGCAACATCCATAGGTCAGGGATGGAAGTAGAGGTAGGGATTAAAGAAGGGGAATATAATTTAAAATAAATAAAATTAAAATTAAATTAAAAAAACGAAAATGTTATTACCATGGACTTAAGGTTCTTGGTTCATCATCTTCATTGTTATCCATATTTTAATTCTTATTTTAATTCATATTTTATTTTGTATCTTCCTGGGATTCCTATTTTAATATCAATTTATGGTTGTAATAATCATACAGATAACTCACACCCACAAAAAAAATTTCAGGTTAGCCAAAGTTATAGATTCTGAGTTATCAAATCATTGATTCTTGGTGGGGATACTGACCTAGCAATTCAAACCTGTACAGTTAGCTTTTAGATTGAGCCTTTTAAAAATAACCAAGCCTTGGCATGCACTCAGATGTGGCAGGAGCCGTCTGCAGTGGGGTCCCAGCAGCAACTTCCTGCCTCTGGAGCCACCCGGGCTGGGGGACCAGCTTGCATGCAGGTGCTACACTCCCTTACCTGAAATCCCTGAAAGAAAACATGGTGGAGTGAGAGACATCCCCAGATCTCTTCCCTTAAAACAATAAGCTGAACGTCTAAAACTCAACAACAACAAAAAACACCCAAACTGCACACCAGCATGTCTGAGCATGGGATCTGCACATAAGAGCTACCAGAGGTCAGAAGCATGGGTGTCGGGCAATGGATGGGGAAAAATAAAGAAGTTGTCTCTTGCAGCTGGAGTTTCCTGTAGGAGGAGGGGTAGAGGAGAAGGAGTGGCCAGTTTCCCTAACAGCCCTGCTGGGAAAACTGTGAGCTCTCTGTGGCCCAATCCTCAGCACAGAAAGCAGAGAAGGGAGATGGCAGAGAAACGACAATTGATTTTTATGGCTGTGGTTGCAAAACTGAGGCTGAGCTACAGCCCCCAACCCCTAACTCAAAGGGCTCCTGCTCCAATACCCTCCGAGACCCATCACCACGGAGCCCAAGGTGAATCTGACCAAATCCTACTGAAACTGTTGCTAACACTGACAGGGACTGAAAATGATGATTAAATATCTATGAGAAAATAAAAGCATTATATAAAGGCATCATTAAGGCTTTATATAAAGCAGGGATTCAAGAGGTTTAGATGCCACCTACTGGAAACCAAAAGAAAAGCTCCTTCTTTGCAGCGGGCCAAAGAGAGACCTTTATATCATAAATCTCTCTGGAAAAACAGCAGAATACATTTTCATTACTACCCAGGTGGAGAAATAGTCCATTAAATACCATAAACAATCAAGTTGACAAGACATCTCAGAAAGAAAGAGAAAAATCTCCAAAAATTAAGCTTACAGACATAGAAATATGCAACTTAAACGACTGATGCTTCAGGATGGTACTTCTGAAAAAACTCAGTGAGTTCCGAAATGAGTCATATCAACAATTTCAGGAATTGAAAAAATACAGAGATGAGCAGAGCAAGGAGATTGAAACCCTCAAAAAGAACCAAATAGAACTTCTGTAGATAAAAACACACTGCAAGTGTTGGTAAATGAAATAGCAAGCTTGGAAAATAGAGTCAACCAAATGGAGGAAAGGATCAGTGATATTGAAGACAGAATCTAGAAATAAATCAGAAGGAAGACAAGATAAATGGAAGAATGAAAAATAATGAAAGAGAAATACAAGAACTAGCTGATATCATCAGGAGAGGAAATCTAACAATAATGGGGATTACTGAAGGCAAGGAAAAGTAGCAGGGACTAGAAACAATTTTCAGACAAATAGTGGATGAGAATTTCTCAACTCTAAGGAATGGGCTGGAACTTGGAATTCAAGAAGTCAACAAAACACCGAATTATCTCAACCCAAAAAGGCCTTCACCCACACACATTGTATTAAAGTTATCAAAAATCAATGACAAAGATAGAATTCTCAAGGCAGCCAGGAAAAAGAAAACAGTAACATATAAAGGAAAACCCATTAGATTATCATTGGACTTCTCAGCACAGACCTTACAAGCTAGAAAGGAATGGAACCGAATATTTAAACTATTAGGTGAAAGGAACTACCAGCCTAGAATAATGGATCCAGCTAAGCTCTCCTTTAGATGTGAAGAAATCAAGACCTTTCCAGACATACAAAAATTGAGGGAATTCTCCACTATGAGGCCTGCACTACAGGAAATACTGAAAGGGGTCAGCTCACCTAAAACAAAATAACAACAACAAAAATACATAATGAGGCGTAAAGTGACTATCAGACAAATAGAAACAGAGGATGCAACCCTTATTAAGAGCAGGACATTATAGCTTAAATAATAAGTAAATTGTTATAACAAGATAGTAATGAATGTTCAGCATACATAGGGACAAATTGAGACAACAATGACTGAAAAGGGGAGGAGTCAAAGATTCAAATTCACGAAGGGGAATGGAGATAAGGCACGCACAGAAGAAAATAGATGAATATATATATATATATACACACATATATAACTATCCTTTACATATTTGTAATATAACTACACACCAAAGATTCAGAACTGAAATATATAACATGAAACAAGAACCAGAGGCAAAACCCACAAAAACCAACCACTCTGCCAGACTTCAAATTAGGCTACAAAGCAACAGTAACGAGAGTCCAGAAGTAAACCCATATTAAATGGGCAAATAATTTTCAACAAAAAAAGCCAAAAACATACAATAGAGAAAGGAAAGCCTCTTCAATAAATGGTGCTGGGAAAACTGGTAAGCCACCTGCAAAAAAATGAAACTAGACTGTTGTCTATCACCACACATCAAAATTAAATTAAAATGGATTAAGAACCTGAATATAGGACCTGAAACAATAAAATGCGTCAAAGAAAACATAACATGAATTATCTCAAGAACCTTGGACTTAAAGAGAATTTTATGAATTTAATCTCAAAAGCAAGGGCAGTAAAAATTAAAATGAATGGAACTACATCAAACTAAAAAGCTTCTGCTCAGCAAAAGAAACTATCAGCGAGGTAGAGACAACCATCTGAATGTGAAAATATATTTGCAAGCAATGCCTCCAATAAGGGCCTAATATGAAAAATATGCAAAGAACTCATACAACTTAATAACAACAAAAAAACAAATGATCCAATCAAAAAATGGGCAGAGGACCTGAACAGACACTTCTCCCTAGAGGATATACAAATGACCAACAAATATTTGAAAAGATGCTCAACATCGCTAGCTATTAGGGAAATGTAAATCAAAACCAGAATGAGATATCATCTCACATCTGTTAGAATAGCTATAACCAACAGGACAAGTAATAACAAATGTTGGCGATGATGTGGAGAACTAGGAACCCTCATACACTGCTCATGCGATGCAAAGTGGTACAGCCGCTATGGAAAACAGTTTGGAGATTCCTCAAAAAAGTAAGACTTGATCTACCATATGATACAGCAATCCCTCTACTGGATATTCACCCCAAAGACTTGAAAACTCATAATCGAAAAGATATTTGTACACCGATGTTTATAGGAGCATTATTCATGGTGGCCAGGACACGGAAGTAACCAAAGTGTCCTATGATAGAAGTGTCCTATAAAAAGCAGTGGTAATATATACAATGGAATATCACTCAGCCATAAGGAGAGATAAAATATTGCCATTCGCAACAACATGAATGGACCTCGAGATAATCATGCTAAGTGAAATAAACCAGACAGAAAAAGTTGAAAATACATGATATCACTTATACGTGGGATATAAACCTAAAAACAACAAATGAACAGGACAAACAAACAGAGACTCATAGACATGGACTAGTGGTTACCAAAGGGTAAGGGATGAGGGAGGAGGAGGGAGGTAGACAGTATAAAGGGGGTCAAATATATGGAGTAGGGGGAGGGTGAAGTGGGTAAAGGGGATCAAATATATAGTAGCTGAAGGTAATTATACTTTGGGTGGTAAACACACAATAGAATATACAGATGTCAAATGATAATGTACACCTAAAAATTATAATTATATTAACCAACGTTACTCCAATAAATTTAATTAAAAAAAATAATCAAGCCTTATTTCTGATGTCACAGAATTTTTAAGTTTCTTTTAAGTTCAAATAGATATTGAGTTTTGGAAATCAGAAACATGTCTTCCTTAAATTTTTCACAATTCAAACATAATTACAATTGATCTGATCTATTGGTATAATTGGCAACTTACATATGCTTCATGAGTACCTCATTATAATCATATCATTCTCTAGAGCCTTCTTACTCAAAGTGTAGGCCATACACCAGCAGCATCAACATAATATGGGGTGAAGAATATCATCTCACTTCAGCCAAGTTGACTTGGAACTTGCATTTTAACAAGACATTCCCCCCACCCGTGGTTTTATTGCACTTTAAAGTTGAGACACACTAATACAGAGAATTCATCTCCCTGCAGATGAGGGATCAAGCCTGCAGCTGGCACTGCTCTTCAGGACATACAATTAATAGATTTATTATCTTGGAAGCCACTATGGCTTCCCCTTGTCTTATAACTTGAGACTTTATTTTAAGTTAAGATTTTCTGCTACACTGACCAAGAGGAGAGAGCCTGGGAATGAATCTGAGAAATTCAATATTGAAGGAGGGGGTAGATGAGGAAGTGTTGCCCAGAAAACTAGGAGAAAACCAGGTGAGCCTGACAGTCATGGAAGCCCAGAGCAAAGACCTTTCGAGGATGTACTATTTGTCAGGTTCTCTGATTACACTGCCAAGCACATAGTAAGAACTCCATAAATGTTAGCCATTGTTCCTGTTATGATTACTATTAGCAGTAATTTAAAAATGAAGAACAGACGCTGTCTTGGATAGCTGGAGTAACTCAAGAAGCCCATCACAGGGGTTTCCCAGAAGAGTCGTTTTCCCAGATCTTTGGAGGAAGTATATATGGTCCCTCTGGGGTACTGAATGGAAAACAGCTGATTTGCAAAATAAACTCAGAAAAAAATAAGGTCAGAGGAAATAGTCTGTTCACTGTTTACATTTCCTTCTGAAAGCGGGACGAGGAGGTGTGAAGGAAGAGGATGATAACATGTCTAAGTAAACCTATTTTAAAGAACAGTACAACTTTCTACTACTTTGTTTTCAGATCTTGACCATAGTGTTTCATGCATTTATTTTTTTTTAACATAAGAAAATGGTTTGAATACTGTTTTTAAAATCCCCTGCCCTAAAGGAGTGAGTGAGATATCTAGTCTTGTAAACCAAGCAGAGCTAGTTCCTCCAAAATCCTGCTGGAATACTCAGTTTTGGTCTTTCAGGGTTGTTTTCTGTTAGAAATTAATCTGGTTAATGGATAAGAAAAGACTAATGCAGGAACATTTTAGAAAGTATATTGATTAAGACAAACTGACTCTAATAACCTATTTCATAGCTTAAATCTGTTAATAGAATCATTATTATAAACATTTAGCTAGTAGCCAGAAACCCTGGATAACTTGATGAATCTGTAGATTTGGTATTAGAGTCAATTACACTTCAAACTGATTTTTGTGCATATCTCCAGGGCTAGCTAGCTAGTTTCACTTATGATGTCATCCTCAGCATCTTGTGCAGGGACCTGCAGGGAGTTTACAGAGACACCTTGTGGCTCATAAGGTGAAGTACCCTGACTTTATTAGAAAATTAAGCATTTGAATTGCATCTAAAATTTGGTTTATTTTCATGGTTGAGAATTTCATTCTTTCCTCCAATTCTTTATGTAGGACTTCAGTTAAGTATTTATGAAATAGACTTTGAGTCTTTTATATTATTTTTATAGTTTCCATCTTTTCTTTCCTAAAGAATCATCAACCAGGTGAAAAGCACCATCATCTGGACTAAATTTAATCAGGGCTAGAACTAGAGTGAGACAATTGAAAATTTAAGGACATTCCAAAATTCTTACTGAATATGGATAATATTTTAATGCAATATTTTAAAAAGTCAAAATTAATGCAAAAGTAGTCATGACAAACAAAAATATCAAAATTGTAAATACAGGATTAGTGTTACTGGTTTTCCCTTTTATCTTGAACTTTAATATGGATCTGAAAAGCCTCTGCTGGCCTTCCCCTTGCCCTGGTTCACTCGTGGTTTGTGGATGTATGTCCACCCCTCACCCCCATGGTTTCCCTTGTCCTTCTTGTGGCTCTTCTGATCTCCTCTCATTTAGGTCAAGTTTGATAAGCTTAGATCAATGACAAGGATAGATGAGAAGAAATAGAGAAAATTTTAAAGTGGCCTTGAGGGAAAAAAAAAAATTGAGAATGAAATCTTCTAGTTCTTCTGCTTTACTCTTCAGGAACCTCCTTCCTTTACCTTCCTCCCAAATGTGCTTCTTGTTCTCACTGATGGTGAGACTTAGACACTGAAGACAGGTGGGAATGGGAGGTGGAGGAGGACGTTGCTCTTGTGAGAAAGCCCCTTCTCACTTCTTTCCTCTTAACATGTTAGTTCCTGCTTACCAGGACTAGGGCAGGGTGGGGAGAGGGATAAGTGAAGATCTGGGACCACAGGGACATGCCACTTTTTTGGGGGACACACCTGCGGAGGATATTGGTAGCTTGTATATCCCAAAAGAGCCTGTGAAAGGTATGAGTTTGGTCTGTATGGTGCTGTCTCTGCATCTCCCCATTCCTCTTCACACAGATCAGCAACCTGGAAGTAATATGTTATGATTAACAGAAGAGGGTCCCCCTCCTGCCTCCTCCCTAAACCTATAAGGCTTATCTTTCACCTAACTCTTGCATTGTCATCGGAGAGATGGTGACTGCAAATAGCAGGAATATATTGTGCAATTTTAACCACACAAGCTGCTATCAAAAGAGGAAGTAAAGTGGGGCGAGAACATGCTGGGGTGAGAAAGGATCAGAAGCTCAAGAACAAAGGAAAATTTCAGAAAAGCTGCAAGAAGCAAGTATCCTATACAGGAGGCCAAAAGGGTCTCATGGATGAGTGCTCTTCAGTGCACGATGAAGAAAGAACCCAGAAATAAGGAAGTCAGAAGATATTCACCCTCTATAACTGTGTAAAATTGTATGGATTTCAAATATATTCCCTTAAGGGATTTCAGGGAGAATAGTATGTATCCTCTGACAAAGCACAGACATTAGAGCCTGCCATAGTTTCTGGATCATTCACCTGCACACATCAGATACCCCATATCATGTATCAGCTGTTCTCCTGACCCAGAAAATAGTATATCCCTTATCACCTGCTCATGTCTCTTCATGAACTTGGCTCATCTGTTGGCAACTAGTAGGTCTCTTTTTACCCATGAAGGTTTTGCTGACCACTGAAGCCCATGTGGTTCAGCAAGGAAATCGTATTAACATCTATTGAGAGACTGCTATATGTCCAGTGTGTGCTTGGCACTTTATCTGTTTTCTTTTTGATCCTCACAATACCCTTTAAGTAAATATTGTAATTATCTTTTTTTACAAATGAGAAAACTGAGACTTGAAGAAATTATGTGATTGTTCAAGCTCCCATAACTAGGGAGCAGTGATTCCAGGACTCGAACTTGGGCCGCAGGACTCCTCCTGTATCTTCGTGTTCTTTTTTTGCATTAGGTTAGCAGAGACATAGGGGAAATACCTCTATGCCCTCCTCCTGTACCCATAGCAGACACTGCTAATTGATCTTGGTGTTTTTTTCTCTTGAGCTAAGACTATGAACAAGGTACAGGTTACATATAGAGAGTTAGAAATTATGATCCATGTTCTCAAAGAATTTTACTATAATTTAGGTTAAAATATAATACAGCAGTAGATTAGCAATGTAAAGCCATAAATAACACCCACACATGAGTACTAAAAAGATTCCGGTAAGCTTATGCATCATAGAAAATATATCCACCTTTCTTTGTCTGAAAGCTGGACTTTTCCCTAATTTTTAATTCCTTAGATTTCTTTTTCTCGTTCTAGATATCACTCATTTATTCAATCAATTATTGTCTTCTCTGTATCTGAAAGTATGGCACAGAACAAAACTAAGTCCTCAGTCTCGTGGAACTTAATTTCTAGTAGGGAGATTACATAATAAGCAAACAAGTGCACATACATGCACATACATCAGTTGATCATGAGTGAGATGAGGAAGTAAAGAAGGGAAGATGGATGGGATGGGGGTGGGGGGTACAGGTGGAGTGTTCCTTTATGTAGTCTCGCCAAGGAAGGGCCTTCTGAAAAGACGACAATTGAGCTGAATCAAGAAGGAAGAGGGAGAGGGGTAGAGCTAACAAAACATGGCCAAGAGTACCGCAAGCAGAGGGAACCAAAAGAACAAAGGCCTTGATCAGGAGTGGCGTAGTGTCAGTGGAATTGCAAAGAGGCCATAAGCGGTGGGGAGAGTGCTAGAGATGGAAAGTTAGGGGGGCTTGTAGTTACAGGTAAAGATTTGGGTTTTTACTCTGAGAAAGATGAGCATCCACTGGACAAGGCTGAACAGAGTGGTGACATGGTCAAACTTGTGCTTTAAAATGACCACCTGTCCCCTATATGGAGAATGAAATGTGGGGCAATATTTGCAGCTATAAAGTAAACCCAGTGGTGCTAATGGAAGTTGGTGATGGCTTGAACCAAGATGACAGTGATGAAGAAGGTGAGGAGTGGCTCAATTCCAGGTATGTTGTGAAGGTGTAGCAACCAGGATTTATTGATAGATTAAATGTGGGGTATTATGGGCTGAATCATGTCCCCCAATATCATATGTTGAAGTCCTAACCCTTGGTACTTCAGAATGTGATTGCATTTGAAGATAGAGTCTTTAAAAAGGTAACTGAGTCAAGTGAGGTCATTGGGGTGAATCCTAATCCAATATGACTGGTGTCCTTAAAACACAGGAAATCAGGACACAGATATGCATAGAACAAAGGCCATGTGAAGACGCAGAGAGAAAATGGCCATCTACAAGCCAAGAAGAGAGGCCTCAGAAGAAACCAATCTTGTTGACACTTTGATCTCAGACTTCTAGCCTCTAGAATTATGAGAAAATAAACTTGTTATTTATTTTATACCTAGTCTGTGATATTTTGTTATGGCAACCCTAGAAAAACTAATATGTGGGGGCGTGTAAGAGAGAAGAGTCACAGATGATGCCTGTTCTGTATCATGGTTAGATAAATGAGGAGTTGGGCATTTTCTTCACACTGCTCAGAGCACCAAGAGAGGTTGTCTTGCTGGGTTTTGCTATGAAGAGTTTTCTAGTGCACTGTGGCCAGGCAACGGGGAAAGAGCGTGACACAAACGCACGCAGTTGCAGCAGGAGAAGCAGGCTCCGGATCAGCGTGAATGCTCTTCGGTGCCAGCGCCACACTGAGAAGTGCAGCCCTTGGTTCCTGTTTTCCAGGAAGTCCTTCTTCCTTCCCTCTGGAATCTCTTTTGTTCTGATTTCATCTGCATTTCCCAACGCTAATTGGATACAATTGAGGGATGGGAGTAACCATCTTAAAAACAAAACAGTGCTCTGGCACTCAGTAAAATTTTAGAGCCCTGTCTCATTCATGGGGACCTGAGGAAGATTCACATGCACTTCTGAAACATCACTCCTCTCAGCCCCTAGCCTGGCTATAGCCATAGCTGCTATCATCACTGGGTATGTCACCCATATTTGGGGACTCTTGACCCTGTATGGAAGTATAGAGACCTGCCCAGCCCCCAGACATCAAACAGGGCTACTGAATGCTTTCCAGTTCCCATATGTTTCTGGGTCTTCAATGGAAGGCTCCTTTTATGCATGAGAGTTCCCTCTCTCTAGGAATCTGGCATGAGGCCCCTGGAAGCCTGTGCTGGAACACAGTGAGAATGTTACTAGGTAAGCTGCACTCAGTGTCAGTCTTGGCCTCACCATGCGTCTGCCCATATCAAATTTGGGAACATGATTCTTTTTCCTTCACGCTGTGCTCTGTCTTCATCTGTGATGCTGACCCTTACCGCAGTTTTCTTGATACTGGTGAAATGGATTTAAGGATTTGATGACCTTTATCAAGGGTCAACAAACTATGGCTGCCACCTATTTTTGTAAATGAGTTTTATTGGAACATAGCAAATGCATTCATTTACATATTGCTCATGGCTGCTTTCACAGCACAGCAGCAGAGAGGAGTTGCTGCAGAGACCATATGGCTTGCAAAACTGAAAATATTTACTACCTGGCCCTTTACAGAGCTTTTCACTTTCTATGATAGATTTAGATAGGCTAACTCTTACAAAGTGGATAAGAGGATTAAAAAACTACTTATGGGTGGTGAACATACAATGCAATGTAATACATGCTTTACTGTTGAGTTGTACGCCTGAAACTTACTGGATTTTGTTAACCAATGTCACCAATAAACAAAATAAAAAAGACTACTACGAAACTAAGTAAGTAAATGATTAAGTCCACTGTGGATTGACAATATTAACATTTCAATAAAAAAGGACAAGAAAATCTCAGGACTGCTATTCTTCCACCTATAGTACAATCTGCTTGTCAGATAAAATAATTATCCTCTAATCAAGTCTTTCAAAAAGTTGGTGAGAGAGAGAGAGAGAGAGGGAGAGAACATTGGATGTGGTTGGAGGAGGGAGAGTATGCATAGGTAAGATAGATAGATAGATAGATAGATAGATAGATAGATAGATAAATATAGATAGATAGATAGATAGATAGATGATAGATAGATAGATAGATAGATAGATATATAGATGATAGATAGAAAGATAGATAGATAGATACATACATACATACATACATATATAGATATAGATAGATGATAGATAGATAGATAGATAGATAGATAGATAGATAGATAGATAAAATTGTAGCTAGTTCAGTAATATGCTCAATTTTTTAAAAAATGCTAAGGCGTATTTTTCTCCTTTAATTATCACTTATTTAGCACTTTTTATGGCCAAGTTTTGTTCTTAGGGTTTCACATTTATTAACTCATTTAGTTCTCAAAACAACCCAAAGTGGCATATGCTAGTACAATTGTCCTCATTGTACAAATGAAGAAACTGAGGCACAGAGAGCTTAAGTAATCTGGCCAAAGTTACACAACTAGTAAGTTGTGAGTGGGCTTGAATCTATGCAGTTTGACTCCAGAGTTTACATAGCTATACTTGACATTATCTTGCTCTTCTTAATTATGAAAAAGAAAGAAACCTGAAAAGGTTTCTTCACCTTAGTGGGTGGCCCTTTGGGCATGACTTGGCATCCCAGCTACCAGTCCTTATCCCAAACTCTGGTGCATAGTGAAAAAAATGGGAGATTACTTCTTTAAAGAAACTTTGAATTTTGAATTTCCAGGTATACGCCCAGGATGAACCCCAAAATTAGGAAGTAGCAATTAAATAGGTTCTTAGTCAGGGAGGTCCACTGGGCATATCCTGAGATCTCACTGAGTTAGGAAGCAGTGATTATCAACTGTCACAACTCCAAGCGCCCAGGACAGCTCTCCTTTGTCGAGAGCTCAGGGACTGAAGGCATTTGGGTCGGCTCTCCTTTCCATTTTACCTGCTCTCTCGGCCTCAGTTTTTCCATCTGTAAAACAAGGGAGCTCAGGTAGATGGTCTCTAAGAGCTCTTCATGAGTTATAAATGTTCTGATTCTGAGTTTAATGAAATGGAGAAAACATTTTAGAAAATAAGTTTAAAGCATGTTTCTCTGGTTTTCAGCCTTATTGAACTCTAAATAATGAATTTAATAGGTTTCTTCTTCCATTAGTGTCCTGCAAGCTATGCGACCGCTAGTCTTTCCCCCTCCTCCTCCTTCTCCTTCTCCTCCTTCTTCTTTTTTTTCTTCTTCTTTTCTCTCTCACTCTCTTTGTCTCTCTGTTCTCTCTGTCTCTGTCTCTCTGTCTCTCTCTCTCAAATGATTTGGAGCTAAGGAAGAGCTAGTGACTGGGCATCTTTGAGCCTCAGTATCCTCATGTGAAAAGGAGATGTTCAATTCAACTTCAGAAATACCTTCAGTATACTTAAAACTAATTTAAATAAATTAATTTTTTTAAAAAGAATCTTCGACCTCTGAGATTCCAGAGTGGATGGTTTGTTGAAGGAGACCTGAGTGTGTGCACTAGGAATTGTGCCGTTTGATGAGTGAGTCAGATTAGTTTGTCAGGAAAATAATGTCTTTACAATCAACACAAGGGCATGGGCAATTAAGAAACACATTTAGCTTATGGCTTGAGTGTCTGTTCCATTCAGAGGATATATTCCTGAGGAAAGGTAGGGTGACTCATCAGCTACTGTAACCTGATGAACTAGAATTATCCAATTTCCTTGCTCTGATTCCAGGCTACCAAAAGATCTTAATTTGGTTTTCCAAAGCAGTTTCCTCAGGCAAGAGGAGGACAGGTGTGACAATTGAAAATTGGCATTCTTTTGTGGGAGCAAAATTAGATTACATATGAGAAATGACTGTGAAATTATACGAAATAGCATTCAACGCAAAGGGATATCATCCTTGGTAATATCATTACGTATGAATCATTCTCATGCTGATTTGGTTAGCAGCTAAATACAGAAATTTTGGATCTACAAAGCTGATCAGAGGCGAAAATCGCTAACATTTACATAGCGCTTTACAGTTTTCCAAGTACTTTCACATACAGTATTCCAGTAGCTCTGGGAGAGAGGGTGTATTATTTTCCCAGTTTCTAGTTAAGGAAGGCTCAGTATTTTAGAGCGAGGAAGGATTTGGGCTGGCAGTTCAACCCAGATCCAAACAACAGTGCTGCTGCTTCTGAAGGTACAAAAGCACTTCTCCCATCCAATACCCCCCCCCACACACATAGATATACACATACTACACAGGATCCATGTCCACTGGGATAATTGAAGCAGTGATGAGAAGCAGAAGACAGAGAAGAAATCTAAATGCCAACCTGTTGTGGAGATCATGGAAATGCTTCTCTTTCCTTCTTCGAATGCCACTTAAAGCACAAGAGGCCTTTCCAGACTACTGCACCATGGCTGGGTCTGCTTAGCTTTCCTTAGGCCCTAGCTCAGGCTGAATTTGCTTGCTGCAGGTATTGGAAGCACCCAATCTGCTAAGGTTGGAAACTTGGGGGTTACTCAGTGCCTAAAAGTTTGGTCTGGATGTTCCTGATAAGGGTGGCTAGAGACCCTCAACTGGGATTGTCCCCTGAGAGCAATACTGCATAACCTAACCCACCTGGGGCTCCTGGCATCTCAGCTGCTGGAGCTGCCAGTCTCAGATTACCAGAGGGGAGGGAGGGCGGATCTAGATCTCAGGCCCTGGGGCCCTCTGTGCAGTGCAAACCTGAGCTCTCCATTGGCTGCCCGAATCAGTTGCCAGGGTCTGCAGCAGAGTGGAATTTTTGTTACTGGACCCTTCTTACTCATGCAGGAAAGTGGAAGACTGTGCTGCCTGGCTGGGAATTTATAGTGGCTCAGAAAGAAGATGAACTGGCCCTATTCCTGCATCTTCTTTTGCTGGATTTATTTTGCTACCTCCAGACTGAGGGGTAAGAGGCTAGGGGGTGGGTAACCATTTCCACTTATCTGGGGCTACGTTTTTGGTAGGAGACAAAATGTACCAAGAAACAAAACTAATGATCTAACTGCAAGGAAGTGTCCTATGCCTCTTACTGACTAGTGCTGATCCCAGTAGGGCATGCCAGAAAAATAACTCTCATTGACCCAAAGCTGATCCTTAGCTGATGCTGTGTTATCCTCAATTCTAGTCCTCAGTCTATTGTTCTTTGCCTTGAAATACACTTTACATTGAATATTGATCCAGGTCCTTCTTTTTAAGCAGCTGTAGAAACAGCAGATGGAAAATATGCTCAGAAGTTGTTTAATGACCTTTTTGAACATTATTCCAATGCTCTTCGTCCAGTAGAAGATACAGATAAAGTCCTAAATGTCACACTGCAGATTACACTTTCTCAGATTAAGGATATGGTGAGTATCATAAAATGGTGACTCTTTGGCATGTTGCTTAGAAGGAAACTAATAGTGCTTTCCAGAGGGATGTTTTAACTGAGAATTTGAGAGAGACTGAGGACAGACAGCTCTGTGTGCAAGCTGGTGGGAGAAAGGGACATCAGGGGAAGGAAACTTTCTACCAAATTAATTTTACTAAATGTTACCTAATGCTGGACATTAACAGCAACAGTCTTAGATCATCTAAAGAAAGACGAGGTTACATATTATATGATTCCATTTCTATGAAATGTCTAAAATAAAAACCATAGGGACAGAAAGTAGAGGAGTGGTTGCCAGTGGCTATGGGAAGGATGGAGAGAATAGTGAGTCACTGCTTAATGGTCATAGGATTCCTTTTTTGGGGGGTGAGAAAAATTCTTTGGAATTAGATAGTGGTGATCATTGCCCAACACTGTGACTATACTAGAAGTCACTGACACTTTACAATGGTTCAAATGGTAAGTTTTGTGTTACAGGAATTTTATCTCAATTTTAAAAAGAAGAAAGGTGGCATTTTCAGATGACGTACAGTATTTAGTGCTTATATGTGTTTAATTACCAAATGAAACTTGAAAGACTTTTCTTCTGTCCATTGTATTTCCTGACTTTTTCATTCAACGGAATCACCAGTTGATCAATTTTCAGAGCAATTTGAGCGGTTGATCTATGCAAAGATCCAACAACCTAAATATTTGTCCATTTTACATTCTGAATACTAAATGAAGCAGGAAAAACACATCTTTGGAAGTCAATCAAGGTGATAGACTGAAAAAGCTCTCACCTATTTATTGAAAATAAATCAGTGCTCTTGGAATTCCTGTTGTGAATAAGTATTCCAAAGATGGAGGGCATTCAGTTGAGGTGTCTACTGGACATAGTTATATCTGGGTTCAATGTGCAGGATGAAAGAAACCAAATTCTGACTGCCTATTTGTGGATCCGCCAAATCTGGCATGACGCATATCTCACATGGGATCGAGACCAGTATGATGGACTGGACTCCATCAGGATCCCCAGTGATCTGGTGTGGAGGCCGGATATCGTCCTGTATAACAAGTAAGTGCAAATCAGTAGTTTCTCAAGAATGAATCTGTTGATTTAACAGAATTTAAACATAATGAAAAAGGAATATTTAAAACATGCATAAATTAAGTACCAAGTCATGTTCCTAAGCCCTGAAATTATGGTCATAAAATCTTAGATAAAATAATAACTCATAAAAACAGAGAGCTACATTCCCCTTTCAGGTAAGAAACTGTATTTGTATTAGTTAGAGGCTGTTTTAATTTTCTAGGGCTTCTTTAACAGAGTACAATAAACCAGGGGGCTTGAACAACAGAAATGTGTTGGCTCACATCTGGAGACTAGAATGCAAAATAAAGGTATTGGCAAGGTTACTTCTTTCTGAGGCCCATGAGGAAGAATTTGTTTCAGGCTTCTTCCTTAGCTTCTTGTAGTTGCTGGCCATCTTTGCTGTTTGTTGACTTCTAGAAACATCACCCAACACCTGCCTTCATTTGCACATGGCATTCTCTGTGTGTTGTCTATGCCCATATTTTCCCTTTATGAGAACACTAGTGGTATTAAATTTGGTGTCCACCCTACACCAGTGTGACCTCATTTTAACTAATTACATCTCTAATGACTCTATTCTGAATAAGGTCACATTCTAAGGTGCTTGGGGCTAAGATTTCAACATACGAATTTGTGGGGAAACATAATTCAACCCTTAATAGTAATGCTCCCTTGTCTAAGATCAGGCGTCAATAACTATGATACTACTGATATCAAATCAGAATGGGACAGCTAGAAGCTGGCCTATGGATTTTGGACTTTGTATGGAGTGGAGAATGAACTAGATTATAAGATCACCAGTTGGCCTTTTCCCGGTCCCAGAGCAAAGGGCCTTGAATAAATGTGTAGGTAAGGTTTATGCTTCTCAAATTATAAAGTACACATGAATCACCTGAAGAGGATGTTGGAATACAGATTCTGATTCAGTAGGTCTGGAGTTTGATGTTCTGCATTTCTATAAGCTCCAGATGTTAGTGCTGCTGGTCTATGGACCACAATTTGAGAAGGAAATAGGTTGTTCTGCCACAGTTCAGGTTCAGTTGATTCACCTGCTTTCAAAGGGGCTTCTCTCTTCTCTCTGGAACTCAAGTTTCATTGGGTTGGGAAAAATTTCTCATTGACTCAGAACAAGGGGAATGAGGGGCAGCTCAAGGGGGCTCTCCTGAGAGCTCAGCCTTCTAGTGGGCATGAGTTTCCCCTTTAGGAAGCAATGCTGGTGGGCTGAAACCTGACTTAAGTTTCACTCCTTATTCAGAGAGCTCCTCCAAGGGTTATGACCTCTTGAATCATAGCCGTGATCCTGCTGACCATTCCCCACTCTGAGCGGCCAGAGGAATTTCCCATATCTCTTCTCGAGCAAGATAACATCCAAGCAGTAGTGATTTATTAGTCTAACTCATCTCTCTCTCTCTCTCTCTCTCTCTCTCTCTCTCTCTCTCTCTCTCTCTCTCTCTCTCTCTCTCTTTCTCTCTCTCCTACACACACAAGGTGAGAATGAAACCTGTTGTCCATCACCTTCTCTCACCCACAGGGTTCAGGGGAATAATCAGAGAATACAGTTTACATAGATCATCTACAGCATTCTATAAAACAATTTTTTCCTGGAAAACAAACAGAATGCTGGTTCTTTTCTCCTTCCCACTTTGATTGGCTGAAGCAGTGACCAGCTCCTACTGAAATGCTGTTTTGCAAGTTTGCATGGTAATGTAAGTTAAGCCTACCCCAGTCTTCTCTTATTAGAGAAGCCAGTTACATGCTTATGAGCTCACACGAACTTTCCATGGCTTTATTAAATTCTGTCCTCATTCTTTATTCCTTCCCCCCAGATCATTGGCCTTGAGATGTGTGAGTTCTGTTCCTCATCCTTTCACACACAGAGCCTTTCACCACATTGATTAATCAATACTTTTCTGTTCCTCTGGGTTAACTCTACAGTTTTCCCTGACCTCCTGTCACCAACAGTTGTGTTACAGATCCTCTCTTCTTTATGTTCTTCTCAGTAATATCAGAGTTTTCCTATTTAGAGGTAACTATAATGTAGCTGTGGATGGATGTCATTTGCACTTTTTCAGCCAACTAAAATGAGAATTGAAGAGAGTTATAGGATTGGACAAAGGAGCTACCCCAGTCATAGCCATTTCCTTGACCCTGGTCCTTCTAGCTGAATCCCTGGACCTGAAGAATCTTCTGAGCCCAGATATAATGTCACTATTTCTCAGAAGCTGGTATAGAAACTTGTAGACCACAAAATGGGCTTCTTGAATGGTGGTGGGAAGAGGAAAGAGGTGATCCAGTCAGAGGTGATAAAGATAGTTTGGGCAGGATGATGCTTAATATCCAGATGGGCCTGAATCCAAGACAATGAGTAGAAGTTCAAGGAAAGATAAACAATTAAAAAAATAATAACTAAAAACTTAAACAATAAATTTTCCCAAACGGTAGATTTGCTTGAAGTTACAAAACCCAACCAGGTTTTGAGACAAAATCTCTGTGATATTTCTATAAGTTTATTCCACTTTTGAAATGAGAATGAACCTTATTTATTCAATCAACCCACTTACTTAACTACTTCTTTGTTAAATCTTTCTCCTGTGCAAGGCATTCTGTAGTGTCTTGAGGGATAAATTAGGATCTTAAAACTCAGTTTCTGGCCTCAAGGAACAGTCTAATAAGAAATGTATGTAAAAACTATAATACGGGGTAAAAAATGTAAATCCCTTATTATGTAAAAATAAAGTGTCATACTTATTTAAAGATAGGAATTTCATATAACTAGAGAGGCAGGAAAGGATTCTCAGAGAAGATGGATTTTGGAGGATGTATTAGATTTATGCATTCAGAATATTATAGACAGAGAAAAGAGTTTGAGTGAAAGAGAGAAACTCACAAGATCTGTTAGGGTTTCAGCCTTTGCTGGTGGAGTGTGAGTGAAGGAAACCAGTGAGAGTCATCAGGCTGCAAAGTGAAATGGGAGTAGATCACGGAACATCTAGAATACTAAACAAAGAAACTCTGGAAGTATTTGGTGGATAATGGAAAACTCTTGCAAGTTTCAAGCTTTTGCGAGAAACCAGAGAAATAAAATAAAGTTTGGGTCATGAAGTGAATAAATAGTAATGTCTTTAAACTCCTCTTGAGTAGCTGGGGTGGTGTTTACAGACAGCGGGTTTCTGGTTGGGTTTGGCCAATGGGGAAGACCAGTGGGCAAATAGAGGAAGAAAAGAAAGTGAGGTCAGAGTATGCATTCTCTTGCTCCCTTCCTATAGAGTTATCTTTGGCTGGCTGTGTCCCTTGACAGAAAATCCTAACTCCTATTATGGTATTCTCCAAAAGAAAACAGAAATTCTGTACCCCAAAATGCCAGGCATAAATGTCAATAAAACAAAAAGAAAATTTATCCAGAATAAATTATTATCTCTTAGATTGTGGGTGAAAGAATTTCTTTTTATTTTCCAAATGGTATTCAGAAAATATGTATAATTTTTCCAACAGTGACAAAAAGCTGTTTTAATGTTCTTGTACCCAAAGTTAACAAAATCAGGTAAGCAGATTTTAGCTTTGTCAGGTTTACTTTTTGCCTGGATGTGTAAATCATTATACATCTACCAAGATCGTGGCATTGGGAATGAAGAGGAAAGGACATAGAGCAGAGATGCTTAAGGGAAGATCCAAGAGAACTTGGCCCTGACTAGTGACAGGAGATGGAGGAAGGGAAAATTAAGAGTTGATTACAGATTTTCAAACCAAGGTGATAAGGAGAATGGTGATTCATTGCCAAAGACACTAAAATGATGGGTACAGTTTGGTAGGCTGTCTGGAGTAATAGGTTGGTGAGTTCTTCTGGTAAGCTGCTTTCATTTTCCTTCCATAACCTCTAGGGCAGATGATGAATCTTCCGAACCTGTGAACACCAATGTGGTCCTGCGATATGATGGGCTGATCACCTGGGATGCACCAGTCATCACCAAAAGCTCCTGTGTGGTAGATGTCACCTACTTCCCCTTTGATAACCAGCAGTGTAACCTGACCTTTGGTTCCTGGACTTACAATGGCAATCAGGTGGACATATTCAACTCCCTGGATAGTGGAGACCTCTCCGACTTCATTGAAGATGTAGAGTGGGAGGTTCATGGCATGCCTGCTGTGAAGAATGTGATCTCCTATGGCTGCTGCTCTGAACCTTACCCAGATGTGACATTTACTCTCCTTTTGAAGAGGAGGTCCTCATTCTATATAGTCAACCTCCTAATCCCATGCGTCCTCATATCTTTTCTGGCTCCCTTGAGTTTCTATCTCCCAGCAGCCTCTGGGGAAAAGGTCTCCCTGGGAGTGACCATCCTTTTGGCCATGACTGTATTTCAGCTCATGGTGGCAGAGATCATGCCGGCCTCAGAAAACGTCCCTCTGATAGGTGAGTTCAAGTGTCTTACACTTTGAACCTAACTTTATAGTGATCAGGGTTGTGTTTGTGCCTTTAAACTCATAACAATTAGGTTAGCTTCATACTCAGCACAGGCTGTCACTTGCTTCATTTAGTGTCTTCAGTTAGAATCTTTGAATACATATGTGGCTGTTGCAAACAAAACTGGTCTTGTGGTCTCCAAGTTGACACAGAAGAAGACTGAGAGGGAATATAGTTTAGAGCAGTGGTTTTTAAGGTGTGGCCCCAGACCCACAGCATTGTTTTAGAAATGCAAATCCTCAGGGCCCGCCCTAGACCTCCTGAATTAGAAACTCTGGGGGCAAGGGCTGGCAATGTTTTAACAAAACTTCTGGGTGATTTCGATGTACTTTTTGTTCAAATCTAAAAAAACACTGGTTATAGATGAAAGGCCTTACCTTGATTTTGAAGTCAAAGAAATCTGTATTTAAACTCTGACTTCACCATTCACTTCTTGATCAATCTTAGACTAGTTACCTAATCTTTGAGACTCTGCTATAAATTTGAATAACTACTACCTTATGTATCATTGCTTAGCACAGAACCTGGTACATGGTAAGTACTAAGTAAACAGTGGCTAATTTCATCTTTTCACATCACAAGGTGTATCTTCTTGGGAATAGTGGCAAACATAATAGAAATGAGGAACTGGATTTTGAAGCCTACCATCTACTCTTAATATAATAATTTTCAACTTTTATTTGGCATAATAGGTGTGGGAAGTCTTGTTAAAATGAAGTTTTCTATACTGAGAGAGTTTGATTTACAATCTTAAGCAACATTTGGGAATCTGAGGTGATTCTAAACTAGAGCATATTTTCAAAAATCTGTAATAAAAAAATGTCTTTTTGAGGGCAGGACTGTAAACTTAGACCACCATTCCTGTCTCCCATTTACATTCCTTATTCTGAGATCCCTCCTAACACCTTCAACACCTACCCTCTGTCACAAAGAATGCCATTCAGCTCCAACACCTCTTAGTGACATGCCGTTGTAATAGATGCTTACCTGAATCAGAAGCTAGACCTAATTTTTAGTTCCTTAAAGTAAGCAATGAGGAGAGATTTCACAACACTAAGAGACTTAGAGATTAATATCAAAGAGGTATTGTTCCACCCTTTTACCCTCTACTGAATCCAGTATTACTCAATATTCAGATGTTACTACATTGGTTCTTGGGAGATTTCTTTCTTGTTATGTCATTCCAAGCAAAACACAGACACACACACAGACAAACACACGCATACAGACACACAAGCACATACCCCTTTTAAAGAAATAGACAAAGAGGGTTCTCTCCACTCCCCCTACCCTACTACTAATAAAGAAGAAGAGAGTATTGGCATTTTTATTACCTCTCTTGAGGCAGAAATGATTGACAATGATGGCATCCAATCACAATCCTATTTGAGGCAGGATCAATTGGCAGATCCCTCTCTCTTCTTTAACACTGACATTCAATAGCAAGCTGGCTCAGTTTCTGAAGAGAGATGTTTTAGGACGTTTCTTAGAAATTTTGAAAGCATTACCTGTTCTGTTTCTGTGGTAGTATGAAATGTATCTTTTTTAGGAAGGGTGTACACAGACCTTGAGAATGTGTATTAACAATCATAATTTGTTATTTGTAGCACCTATGGAATGTACTTCCAATCTTATAGAAATGGGTTTAAGTTTTCTTCATAAGTGTAGTATTTGATCTAGGCTTCTGGCCCATAGCCTTTATCATATTAAGAAAAGTCCCATTTACTTTTAGTTTGGTCAGAGCTTTTAACAAGTAATAAACAGATGATAAACATTATCAAATGTATTGTTTTCATCTGATAAGATAATCATGTAGGTTTTGTTTTTTACCTCCATTAATATGGAATAGCTTGCATAAGATATGATTTATCTGTTCCTTAAAAGTTTGGTAAGAGTGTGGTTCCATAGTATAGTGGTTAGCACTTCTGCTTTACACACAGAAGGTCCTGGATTCACACCCCAGTGGAGCCACAGTCCATGGTCTATGGCCACCCTGAACAAGCCTGATGTCTGATCTTAGAAGCTAAGCAGGGTCAGGCCATCCTTAGTACTTGGATGGGAGACCATATAGGAAGACCATGTGCTGTTGACATAAAAAAAAAAAAAAAAAAAAAAGGTTTGGTAAAACTCATCTATGAAACCTTTTGGCCCTAGAGCATTTGTTGGGAATGAGCAGTATAAGTATTTTATTAATTCCCATTTCTATCTAGGTTTTTCAAATGTATTATTATTCAGCTATTTATATTATTTTATTGTTTTCTAAATTTCTGTTATTTCTTCTTTTGCATCTTCTCTCTCTCTTTCTCTTCCCCCTACCACCCTACCTCCATTTCATGAGTGACCTTATCGAAGGTTTACCAATGTTATTACTCTTTTCAAATACCTTGCTTTTGGTTTTCTTCATCTTCTTGGTTTTTTGTTCTATATATGCCCTTACCTTTATTGTTTCCTTCTTTAATTTTTCTTTTTCATGGATATTTGCTTTATGTGATCACTTGTTAATGACTAATAGGGACACAGTATCTCCTTTCTTACCGAGTAGGAATGAGCTTTCATGATGAGATCTGAAGATAATCCTGAGAAATGGCCAAGATCATTAATTGTTTGTTTGTTGGTTTGTCGAAAGTGGAAACTTTCATATTCTGATCTCAGAAAACATTTATAAACCTTTTAACTCAGTGCAACCTTTTAACTCAGTGCAAGGGATAGTGCTGAGGACTTTACATGTATCATCTCAATCAAGCCTCACCATATTCCTATAAGTTAGACACTATTATACCCATTTTACAAAGAAAAAAAGCTGAGCTTAGCAGAATTATATAATTTGTTTCAGGCCACAAGTCTAGTGAGTGACAGAGTTGAGAATTAAACCCAAGAAGTTTGATCCAACAGTCTATACTAGTAACCATTAGTGTACACAGCTTCCTTAGAATAGGTGGTTGTTTTTTGGGCCAAACTTGAGGACAATTTTAAGCTAACTTGGTTGCTGTTATTTTCCAGGAAAATACTACATAGCCACGATGGCCTTGATCACAGCCTCCACTGCCTTGACCATTATGGTGATGAATATCCACTTCTGTGGGTCTGAGGCCCGGCCAGTGCCACACTGGGCCAGGGTGGTCATCCTGAAATACATGTCCAGGATCTTGTTTGTCTACGATGTAGGTGAGAGCTGCCTTAGTCCCCACCATAAAAAGGAGCAGGATTGCATCATGAAAGTTTATGGCAAACTTCCAGAGCCTAATCTAAAAACAGCCAGGTATAAACACCCTCCCGGGAAGAAGGAAATGAACAAACTCTTAAAGAATGACTTGGAGTATGAGGGTGAGAACCTGCAGGATGCTGGTAGTTACTGTGCACGGTACAAAGTATTGACAAAGAATATTGAATACATTGCCAAATGCCTCAAAGACCACAAGGCCACCAATTCAAAGGGGGGTGAATGGAAGAAGGTTGCAAAAGTCATAGACCGATTCTTCATGTGGATATTTTTCATTATGGTGTTTGTGATGACTATTTTGATCATAGCAAAAGCAGATTAGTGGATATTTGGTATGGGATTAATATAATTCCCTGTCATTTACTCTAATAATCTTCTAAGTCAGATATATAGATGTTATGTAGCCTTTACTATTTATTTTTAACTTCAAATCAATCTTATAGCTAACTGTCAGGTTAAATTTAAGCAGGAGGTCCAAAATTTCTTGGATAGAAAGATGGAGGAAATATAGAAGGATTCTTTTATAGCCTACCAGAGTGGTAAGTAGCTGGCTTCTAGACCACACATTATTCTCCCTTTTAGCAGTGCAGCAAATATTACTATTTAAAGTTTAAAACAAAACAAATAAATTTCCCTTTAGTTCGTATTAAAGCATGCTTTTAAAAAAGGAAAATAGTCATATATTCCTTAATGCGATTTAAATCTTGATGCATAGTGCATTTCAAGCTATATCACAAATGATAGAATAAAAAGTTTTGTCTCATATAAAGAAAGTTTAAGGATTAGCATCTTAAGAGGGGAAAGAGCTTTCTTTGTAATGATGATGTTATATATGTTGGTGATGTTTCATGTAAACTCTAAACGTGAAGTTCCTACATTTTAGTCTTTGATTTAAATAAGATAATCAGCAAACTGGGCTCATTCATTCATTTATTCATTCAATTATTCACCAAACATTTATTGAGTTTTTCCTACATGTAATAAAGCTACATGATTCACATTTGCCTTGGGTGTCATGGCAAATCTTATGCATAAGACCGATCCCTTTTGATTTGCACAATCTGTGAGCTGGGCAGGCAAGTCTTTCTAGTCCTCTTTCTTGCAGAAAGAAACCGTGTCAAAGGATGATGGATATAAGTGACCTACCTCCTCCTAATCCAACTAGGTATTTAGTGGAGCTGGAATTCAAACCCTCAACACTGTGACTTTTAGTTTGGGCCAGATCTGCTAAAGCCACATTGCTTTTGGCCATGACAGATCACGATTCAGGATACAAGAAACTGAGGGATTCTCACTCTTAATTCTCAATTTCTGTCCTACATTACTTACTATCCTTCTCAGTTTTTCCTACTTTTAATTAACTGTGTTTTCAAAGTCTCCCCACTCCCACTTTAATTAAAAAGTTCCAAGTACTGATACCCATACCCTAACTTCCAACTCCTCAACTATTCTTTTACCAACTAAAACCAAAAGAAGAGAGTGAAGAGAAGACAGGGATTAATAGAGGAAAGAGAGGATGGTATTTGATTTAAATATATAGACATTGTTCTTTATTCTTGTGTTTACTTATTTAAAAAACATTTATTATGCACCTACTATATACTGAGTGTTATGTCAGCTTTGGAGGGAAGAAATACAAAACTTGATTTTGACTCTTCAGTTTCTCACATGTTGGTTGCAGTTCAGTAGAGGAGACAATCAAGAAAATAGACGAAAACAATACAGTGTAAAAAGTGCTATCATAGAAAAATAGACAAAATGCCATGGGAACAATGATGATAAATTCGTTTGAAGAAAAACCTCGGAAAGACTTTGAGGGGTATAACATTTGAACTCTCTATAAAGGATGAGCGGGGGTTTGTTAGACAAAGAAAAAAATGGGGAGGCATTAAAATGGAGGCATTAGGGGAAAGAGTGTGAGAAGAGCTGAGAACATAGGCCTTGGTGTATTCACGGAATTGATGACAAGGAATTGGGAAACGAACTTGGAATAAGACAATTTTTGTTCTTTATTTTAATTATAGAAGTACTTTTTTCAGTTATAGTTGCATTTGGCTGCAAATAACAGAAAGCCCATTGAACCATGACTTAAGCAGATAGAAGTTATTCAGCTACACAGAAATAAATCCAAGGTTGCAAAGTTCAGGGATCTTTTTATCTTCTCTCTGTGTTATTTTAGGCTTTAAACTTGTGATATTTTGTCACAACACTAATAGGAAACTAATAGAGTACCTAATTAGCAACTCTGTGTCTATAACTTTTTCCATATTTTAGATTATTTGGGGGGATAAATTTGTCTGTTGCCAGATTGAGATAATCCTATTGAGCCATGCTAAAATAATTTGAATTTTATCCTAAAACGTTGTGGAGCCACGAAAAAATTTTAAGCAAGGTAGAAAATTTTATTTAAAAAGTCTCCTAAATTTTCTTATAAGACTTTTGTTTGTTTTTACATCCAAGTCTTCAATCCATCTGGTATTTATTTTTGCATGTTGTATGGGATAGGCACCCTTTCATAGTCTATACTTCTACAACATTTTGTTGGTCCCTCCTACAGCTCTTCCTTTCACTTAATCATCCATTCGATAATTGTTTAGTGACTAATGACTTGTACTAGGCCTTTTATTACACACAAAGGATAAAAAGAGAATATCCTTATCATAAAGAATAAGAAGAGAATAATGACAGAGCTTCTGGGCCCTAGGTCTGGAGAAGAACTAAATATATTTAGAGAAGCGGACGTGAATGGAGAAATGACAGCTTAACAAGGCTAAGTTTTAATGATGCATGATAGTGATAAGCTTCTGGAATTCTGGCAAAGAATATGTTTTCATTCATTCGAATCTCTCAAAGTTTGTAGCACTGTGTCCTACCCACTGAAATCACTTAATAAATACTTAAGCAATTAATTTGAGGGTAATTTATTTTTTTAGAGATGCCAATTATAACATTATTGGAAAAATAAAGTAAAACGTGTGACAAATCAAAATTCAGTTTTTTTTATTCAAGAGTAGTTCTTTCTTATATTTTTAAAATTTTAATTAATTTACAAGTATACAGTACATTGGTTAGACATTTATATAGTTAGTAAAATGATCCCCTCAATTGCTCCCTCCCTCCCCTGACCCTCCACCTAGCCAATGTGTTAATGCCAACTGCATTCCTCATGCTGTTTCCCATCTCTGTGACTATCCATCGACTACTAATTTGTACTTCTTTAACTCTTCACCCCATTCTCCCAGTCCCACAAACCCCTTTCCTCTCTGTCTGTCACCAAATTGTCCACTGTATTTGTGAGTCTGTTTTTGATTAGTTTGTTCATTTTATTCCTCAAATTCCACATATAAGTGAAATCATATAGTGTTTATCACTCTCTGTCTGACTTAAATACCTTCTCGGTTCATCACAGCAAGATCTTTTTCCATTTCCTTCCTTTTCATATGTAGGGGTCTTGTTTTCTTATCCTTTTAGCCACTCCATCCCTTGGTTGGAGCACTTAATTCTTTTCCATTTGAAGTACTTATTAATAGGAATGTAGTTGTTACTATTCTTTATTCCTGTTTTTGTTACATGTATTTTCTTCTTAAAGAAGTCCCTCCAACATTTCCTGTAATTTTGCTTGGTGGCGAAGCTCTATATCTGTCCTTCAAATCTAAATGATAACTTTGCTGGATAAATTATTCTTGATTGTATATCCTGGGTCTTCATCCTGTCGAATATTTTTTGCCAAGCCCTACTGTCCTGCATAGTCTCTTGAAAAAATCAGCTACCAGTCGTATAGGTGTTCCCTTATATGTGATTATTTGTTTTTCTCTTGCAGCTTTTAAAATTCTTTCTTCGTATTTAACCTTTGGCATTTTAACTATGATGTGTCTTGGTGTGGGCCTTTTTGGATCTCTGATTTTTGGAATCCTCTGAGCTTCCTGGGGTTTTATGTCCATTTCTTTCACCAGGTTAGGGAAGTTTTCCATCATTATTTCCTCAAACAGCTGTTCAACATCTTGATTTTCTTCACTTACACCAATCAGATGAATATTTGGAGCCTTAATAGTATCTCATATTCTCCTTACATCATCTTTATAGTCTTGGACTCTTTTTTCTTGCCATTCTGTTTGAGTGTCCTGATTGGCTTTCTTGTCCTCTAGCTAGGGCATGTGTTCCTCTTCTTTTTCACTTTGTTTATCCCTTTGTTTATTCCATTTGATATACCTCTCATCTCAGATGATGTATTCTCCATTTCAGACTGGTTCTCTCTTATAATCTCCATTTCCATTTTTATCTCTATTGAAGTTCTCTACATTTCCCAAAAGTTCATTGAGCATCTTTATAACCAGTGTTTTGAACTCCGCATCTGTTAGATTACTTGACTCCATTATATCTGGATTTCTGTTCTCCTCTCTCATATGGTTTCTGCTTCTTCGTCTTCCCATCTTGGCTGCCTTTCCATGTCTGTTTCTATGTACTAAGCAAAGCTCCCAAGTTTCCCGGTCTTATTAGTGTGGATTTGTAAAGTAGGTGTCCTGAAAGGGGTTCAGCTGCAGGCCAAATTTAGCCCAAGCCTCTAACCCTCCGGGGCCACCTGTCAAGATTCAGCAAGCAATCCACAGATGCTGTGCCTATTGCCTCAAAAGGCCACACCAAAAACCGAGGCCAGCTGCCTCCAATGTGAGTCTAGGCACTGCTCAACAAGGCACATCTGACTCACTGAGGATACACCTGGATGTGGCTTGGGTGGGGCCCGAGTTGGGGTAGGCGGGGTTTCAAGGAATCCTCTGGGCGGAGCGACCTCTGTTATCCAGTTTGATGATGTCACAGCTATGGCGGCGCTGTGTCCATGAACTTGGAGTGGGGAGGGCTCAACAGGGAACAATGGATACCGCCAGCACTTCTGTACCGAGTAAATCTCACCTCCACCCTCACGCCAACAGTATCTCCCTGTAAGTCCCTCATGCCCTTTGCGTACAGCCGAAGGAACACTGGTGTTCAGAGCGAACAGGTCCATCACCGCGAAAATCTGCTCTCAGCCCCTTTAAGAGGCGTCTGCCGCTGCCACTGACACAACCTTCATCTCACTCAGCGGCTCAGGACTGGGTTGCCCTGGGTCCTCACCCTGTCCTACCTTCTGCTGTTTCAGGGTGATTTCTTGGATTTCTTCTTAGTCGTATGGCTTATTTATCTAGATCCAAGGTGATTTTTCCTTGCTGCTGCTCCTTGTTTCCATCATAACTTTGATTTAGTCACCAGACGAATGAATAGAGCCTCTATTATCTACACTATTTTTTTTTCTTTTCCGTAAAATATATTTTTTAAGCTTTCACTTTTCTCCAAAGTTCCAAACACATGTTCAACTATTTACTAGGTATTTCTACTGAGATACTCTATGAGCATTTCCAACTCAAGATGTTCTAAACAGAATTCTTCCCTCCAAAACCTACTCCTCTTTTATTCTTCACCTCTGTTGTCTGAGATAGAAGCTCAGAAATATTCTCAATGCCACCTTCTCTCTATTCCCACATCCAATCGGTCACCAAGTTTTGTCTATTCTAGATCATAGTTTGTGACTCATTTTCTTACTCTTACTGTCTTGAGGTGAACCTTCATTATCTGTTATCTGAATTGGTAACAACAAAAAAGAAAAAAGAAAAAAAAAAGCATTTCAACAGAGCTATTTGCCTGTTTCTTTTCTCTACAATTTTGTAGTTGCCATGGATGAGTAAGTGAAAAGAAGAGCTGTAGGAGGGTCCAGCAAAGTGTTGTAGAAGTATAGACTGTGAAAGGGTGCCTATCCTATACGACATACAAAAACACATACCAGATAGATTGAAGACTTAGATGTAAAAACAAATAAAAATCTTATAAGAAAATCTAGGAAACTTTTTAAATAAAATTTTCTACCTTAGTAAATTTTAAAATGTGACTGCTATGAAAGAGGAGTCCAGGGTTCTCTCAAGGAGAGTAACAAAGGGAGATTGTTTTAGATAGGGTGGTTGGCCTGCTGAAGAAGTGGTATTTAAGATAAGATCTGAAGGGTAGAAGGAGTTGCCAGAATAAGAGTTAAGAAAGTGTCAGGTTGCAGGCAATGGAAAGGACAGAATTCAAACTTAAGAACAGAGCAGGGCTTATTATTATTTGAGAAAGGGAAAGGAGGCCCTAGAGACAGAGAAGTGCCATGGAATCAGTGACCTGAAGAGATATGAGAGAGTAGATTGGCAAGGTGGGTGAGGTCAAATCAGGCAGAACCTTGTAGAGTCTAATAAAACACCAATGACTTCGTTTATTATGTCTTGGTGGATTGAAGTGTGCCTGGGTTTGCTGAGGTCCTGACCTTTATTCTTTCTCCTCTTCAGACTCTGTCTACTTTTCCATCAGCTCATTACTCAAACCAACACTTGGCAACTCAGCCATGGGCAAACCTGGCAAATGGACTGTCTTGGTCAAACTGGAAAAACAGGTTCTAGAATATCTTGAGCAACAGTGGTGAGGCTACTAGTAATGTCATCAATTCCAGGGCCCAGCAAAGAGCTTTCTTCCTATTTCTTCCTTTTTCCCAGATCATGCCTTTCAAATAGGCATTGGCTGTTAAAACTTCATGAACTTGTCAACATATCCAAGCCTCTCTAACATTCAAAAAATAAACTCTGTGACAAAATCTCCCCTCTCTTTGTGTATTTCTATCTCTCTACTCTTCTCAGCAAAGGTTTTTCTTGCATCATTCAAGATTCCAACAGGATAAGAATAGTATGCTCAAATTAGGATGATTCAAGGAAAAGTTAATAAAAAACTCTTTGTAAAGATGTTGGAAGTATGTAGAGAAACACAGAAGTGGTAGACAACCCCAGGACTAGTAAAGCAGAGCTATTACCACTCCAAGGCCTGAGAAGAGGCAGGAGGGAGTGGTTATCTAAGCCCTGCTGAAGAGAATCATGACCTTTGGTTGAGTGAATGCAGCAGATTCTGTAAGGAGGGAACTGGGGGGACTATGTAACTCCATCTCACTCTTCTTCCCTCCAATCTCCTCCCAGGGCTCACTGTTGACCGAACTCAATGGAGTCATGGGAATCTGTCGATGTTGCCTAATACCTGGGAAAGAGAGCAGAACGGTGAAGGGTATAGATCTGGAGGGACAAAGGGGAGACACCTGGTACATTCCCTCACTCTTTGACTTCACTCTGCATTTAAGACCTGACTTCTTTTTATCCCACTCAACTGAAATTGCACTAGCCGACTTCATCATTTGGTAATTGACAAATCTACTGAATACTTCTGAAGCCCTTCTGCTGCCTTTAACAGAACTGGCCATTCCCTTATTCTTGAACCATTTCTCCTTTCTCTTCTGTGTTATCACTGTCTGCTTCTTAAATGGCTCATTCTCAGAACCCCTGGCTGGCTCCAATTCCTCCTTTTCTGATAAAGGTTGATGTCCCTCAGTGGTCCATCCTCAGCACTCTTCCTTCATAGTTTTAATACCCTGATGGTTCTCAAAAATATTTGTCCAGTCTTGAGCTCCCCTTAGCTACAAACTCAATATAATCTTCATGTCAACTGAGTATCGCCACTTAAATGTGTCACAGACCCTTGAATTCATCATGTTCTAAACTAAGCTCATTATCTATGTACATAAGGAGCTAAGTAGACTTACCATTCAAGTCTACTCCTCCCCCTGTGTTTCTGTGTCATTTAGCTGTACCACCAACTCTACTACACAGGCTAGAAATCAGGCAATCATTCTGGATTATTATCTAGGCCAACATCAAACCAATCACTGATCCTATCAATTCTACCTGCTAAGTGGTTTTCAAATCTGTTCTCTTCTCTCTATAACCCTGACAATTGCCTTATTTCCGGTCTTTGTCAATTTCGCCTGGACTTTGCAGTAGCACATTAACTGGGCATCCTGTCTCCAGTTACTTCCCTTTCTATTCCATCTTTTTCATCACTGCCAAACTGATCTTGTCCCTTTTAAATGGCTAACTAAATATCTACAATTTGGATAAAGCCCAACTTAATATGATACAACGGAGATTAAAAATGTATATATATGTACTTTCTTTTCTGATGCTCTAGTAAAAGATATTTCTTCATTCACTCTAAGAGTGTAAATTATTTTTTTGGCATAGAAAGTAACCGGTCTATTATCTCTTATAAGAGAAGGAATCAGACATTTTCTGTTGTGTCTGAAACCTCTGGGAGAAATTGGAGTCTTCATCATGAGAAGAGATATAGAAATAAGACTGTTAGTGTTTGGTAAAAAAAAAAAAAAAAAGGAGCAAAGCTACATTTCCACTCTGGGCATGTGACTCTGGGCATCTGAACTAGATATGTATCCTCATTTGAGACCTTGGATCTTAAAGTTTATATGAAAGAATGAATACTAAAAACCAGCAGCCAAGAAATATATACAAAAAGAGACTGTGAGGGAAACTTGTCTGAGAAGATATTAGAGGCTATGATAAGCAAATAAAATTAGGATAAGGCTAAGAATAGATAAAAGCAAACAAACAACAAAATCAGTACAAATGAACTGAGAATTCAGAAATGGAGCTCAGTGTAAATGAGAATTTAATACATGACAATGAAAGTAGTTCAAATCAGTGGGGAAAGTCTATTAAAAATATATATAAATTAGACCTCTCTGTTAAATAAGACACAAACATTAATTCAAAATGGATTACAGACTTAAATGTAAAAACAAAATCAAACAATATAAATCCTGTTAAAAAAAAGTAGGAGGACATCAGCAAGATGGTAGAATAGAAGGTCTCCTACTCAGATTCCCCCTAAGCAATAATAATTTCGCAGCCATTCACAGACAAAAGTGCCTTTATAGGAACATTGTAGGATCCAGATAGAAGATTATAAAACCCTGGTGGAGCCCAAGGCCAAACACAGCCATTTTGAGAAGGCGGGCACATGTCCAAGTGACAAACTCACCAACTGTGGTCCTGGCTACAGACCTGGAAATAGCTCCTGTGAACTTGTCTGCAGCCCCTATTTAGCAGTGGCCCTGCCATCAGCACCATCTACCAAGGGACCCAGCAGGAGACACTCACATCCATGTCCCCAGAGGTAGGCCTGTCATTCTCAGTCTGATTGTAAATCCTGAAATGGCCTGGTCCTTGGCTCCAGCTCCTCTCAGAAACACTCCTGTCTGCTTAGGGACCCACCAGGAGACATTCTTATCCATCTATGTCCCTTGAGGTAGACCCTCTTTCTTCAGTCTGACCACAATCCTGAAGCAGGCCTATGACTCGATTCTTGTCCCTTTCAACTGCAATCCAGGAGCAGTCCTGCCTGCCCAGAAACCAGGTTGTCTCCCACCTGGTGTCCCTAAAGGCAGGCCTGTCAACCTTGGTCTGAATGAAGATTCTAAAGCAGCCCTGTTACTTGATTCTAGCCTCTCTCAGCCATGGTCTGGGGCCACTCCTGTCTGCCCAATGACTTTGCACCTCAGAAGCTAGAAAAAGAAGAGCAAGTTAAGTGCATAGTTAGCAGAAGGAAGGAAATAACAAAGATTAAAGCAAAAATAAATGAAATAGAGACTAGAAAGACAATTTAAAAAGTCAACAAAACTAAGAATTGGTATTTTGAAAAGAAACAAAATTGACAGACTTTTAGATTATCCAAGAAAAAAAAGAGGACTTAAATGAATAAAATTATAAATGAAGGAGGATACATTACAACTGATACTACAGAAAAAAAAGTCTCATAAGAGACTAATACGAACAATTATATACCAACAAATTGAACAACCTATAAGAAACAGATAAGTTCCTAGAAACATACAATCTACTAAGACTGAATCCTGAAGAAACAGATAATTTTAAATGACTAATAATAGGTAAGACAATTGAATCACTAATTAAAAACCTCCCAACAAAGAAGGCCCAGGAACAGATGGCTTCACTGGTAAATTACACCAAACATTTAAAGAAGAATTAATATCAATCCTTTTCACACTCTTCTAAAAAAATGAAAAGAGTACTTTCAAACTTATTTTATGAGGTCAACATTACCTTCATACCAGAGCCAGATAAGAACACTGCAAGAAAAGAAAATTACAGGCCAATATCCCTGATGAACATAGATACAAAAAATCTTCAACAAAATAACTGGCAAACTGAATTCAGCAGTACATTTTAAGGATCATATATCATGATCAAGTGGGGTTTATCACTGGGATGCAAATTAATAAACATGATATATCACATTAACAGGATGAAGAACTAAAACTTTCATAACAAGAGTTCTCACCCCCGCCCCCAACACACACACACACCGGTAACTATGTGTGGGGATGGATGTGTTAATTAACTTAATTGTGATAATCATTTCACAAGGTGTACGAATACTAAATCTTCACTTGGCACATCTTAAAAATCATGTTATATTACCTAAATATACAAAATTTTTACTTGTTAATCATGCAATAAATAAAATGGGGGAAAAAAGAAATTTTATGTGGCTATATGTAAGTGGCAGAGGGGATTATTTTAATTGAGGTATAATTGACATATAACATTATATTAGTTTCAGGTATACAACATAGTGATTCTATATTTCTATAGATTACAAGATGATCACCACAATAAATCTAGTTAACATCTATCGCCATAGTTACAAACTGTTTTTTCGTGTGATGAGAACATCTAAGATCTACTCTCTTAGCAACTTTCAAATATGCAATATGGTATTATTAACTATAGTCACTATAACTTATTTATTGAGATCTTCTTAACATAACCTAGAAATCAGAAGCTATAAAAGAAAAGATAGACACATGTAATTACATAAAAACTAAAAATTTTGTATGACAAAAGTATAATAAATATAGTAAACGAAAAAAACCAAATAATAAATAATAGACTTGGATGTATCATCAATATTGCCAATATTTGAAAAACACTCTTATAAACTGATCAAAATGTAAACAATCCAATCAAAACATGAGCAAACAATATGAAAAAAATTAACAAATAAACAAATTGATATGGCTAAAAAGATAGTCCAGGAAATACAAATTAAAGGAATGCTATGTCATTTTTTATCCAGCTGGCTGACGAATATTAAAAAAGATCTTGACATCTATGGCTGGTGAGACTGTGTAGGGGAGAGGAGGCTACTATCATACACCACAAGTGGAAATGTGAAGTGTTATAATATTTTTGGAAAACGTCCTGGCAACATTTTAAAATATTAAAAGTACATCCTTTGCCACAAAATCTCACTTCTGTGAACTAGCCCACAGAAATAGAAGCAGCAGCAAGCAAAAATATATGCCAAAAGATGTCTTGCAACAATGCTTATAATGCTCATCAATGGGGAAATGATTAGATAAAATGTGGTACACTTATAAGCTGGAATGTTATGTATTCTATAAAAAGAATGATTTAGAACTATATTGACTAAAGTGGAAGGTTTTCTATAAGGTTTTGTTGAGAAAAGAAAAATACATAAAATATCTACAATATGATCACATTTTTGTAAATAAACAATGACAAAATTTATATGTATATGAATATGATTGTTTACTTAAGCTTGGAGAAAAATATGGAAAAATATATACCAGAGTATTTATTTTTAACTAAAGTAGAGAAGTGCTGATTGATATGGGTTGAAAAGGACGGAGAGAAAGCCGAGAGCCAAACAAAACAGGAAGAAAAGATTCATTTAAAAAGTCCAGTTCTTCTGTATACAAAGAAAAAATTTTAAAGATTTTTAAAAACTCATATATTTTTTTGAAAAGCTTCTTTCAATTTGTTATTTACTCTTTGATGTTGTCTCTATGAGTATGTAAAAATTTCTATATTTACACTTATGATACGCTGAGAATTTGTTATTTAAAAATGCCCACAGCTATGGCCATGCCACCCTAAACAAGCCTGGTCCCGTCTGATCTCAGAAGCTAAGCAGGGTCAGGCCTGGTTTAGTACTTGGATGGGAGATCACCAAGGAAGACCAGATGCCGTAGACATAAAAAATAAAAAATAAGGCATTGTAAGCTGACAAGGTCCTTGCAATCTGTGAGGTCAATCAAGGATTGCCTTGCCAAATACATACATACATACATACTAAAAATGTCCATAGCTGTGTTCTCTCTTAGACTGTGAGGACCTTGGCGACAAGAATTACATCTTACTTATCTTTTCTATCTCATCATCAAGGGCTGCTATAACAAAGTATCACAAAGTGGGTGGCGTAAAACTGTATTGTCTCACAGTTCTAGAGTCTAGAAATAAAAAAAATAACGTACTTGCAGGGCCATGCTGTCTCTGAAGTTTCTAGGGGAGAATCCTTCTCCAGTTTCTGGTGGTTGGCCACCATCCCTGGCATTTTTTGTCTTGTAGCTACAGTACTCCAATCTCTGCCTCTGTCTTCATTTGGTGTTCTCTCTGCATGCCTCTGTCTCTGTATTCAAACGTCTCTCTTCCTATAAAGACACCAGTCATTGGGTTTTAGGGCCCACCCTAATTCAGTGTGACCTCATCTTAATTCGACTGCATCTGCAGAGACCTTATACAAATAAGGTTACACTCACAGGTATGGGGGTTAAGACTTCAACATATCTTTTAAGGGAATATAATTTAACTGATGAGAGGCAAGTAGTAGATACTTGATGAAATAATTTTTTAATTTAAATTTAAATGAAATCATAGAATCTTCATATCATTTTTTTGAAAATTTTATTTTTCAATTAGAGTTGACATTCGATATTATTTTATATTAGTTTCAGGTGTACAGCATAATGGTTTGACATTGATATAATTTGCTAAGTGATTCCCCCCAATTAGTCTAGTACCCACCTGGCACTATGTAGAGTTATTACAATATTATTGACTATATTCCTTTGCTGTACTTAGAATCTTCATATTAAAAGAAAAATTCATAAAACAAGCAATAAAGTTTTAATGATTTAAAGGAAAGTATAATAAAAGAAAAATGAGTACTGATTTGTTGCCAATAATTCATGTCAATTGGGGAGAATAAAGTAATAATAATAAAATAAGTAAATTTGAAAGAAGTAGGATGGAGATGGGGATTGAGAGATGTAATAAAAGATCTCTTTCTTTTGTACATGTTTCCTTATCCAGGTCAGAGAAATCCAAATATAATTAAATTTCTACTCTACACAGTATGTACCTTAATCACACTTAGAAATAAATGACCCGCCACAGGCTGCAAGTGCAAGGATTAGGATTATTCAAGACTAGAGCACACATCCTCATATGGGGAAGGGCCTAACCTCCAGCAAACACAGCAAAATGGAGAAGTGTCTCTGGTTCAAAAAAGATGATTCCATATAGCTATGGTTTTCATTAATTCAACTACAGGAAGCAAAACTGACTAAATCTTGGCTTGGTAGGTATACAAAAATTCCAATGTGAAAAAACTTTGAAGAGGGCCTGATTAAAAAAAAAGTTAAGAAACACTAAGTGAGAAGAATAGATAAGAAACATAATTCAGTCATAAACTATAAAACAATTCATTTTTGTCATGAATTCAATGAAAGTCTGGTTCTTTAAGTTTGAAGGGGATAGCATTTTCACAAACCTTGTCGGTGGGGTCTCCTTTCTGGCTACCAGTCGACAAAAGTTTTTCTTTGTCCTGTCTCTGGCCTAAAGACTGTGGTTGGAGCCTGCTGATTCCTGTCATTTTCAAATCAAAAACTCTATTTGCAGGTCCAAAGTTTGGAAGGTTGATATATAAACCCAAAGCACGAGAATTTCCTTGTTTCAAGATCTTGCAGTTTAGAGGCAGGGTCTCCACACACCTCTCTGAGAGTCTTGGGCTAGGGTGAAATGGATTCCAGGCCAAAGCTGATGCTATATTCCTGTTTTCTTAATTAATTCAATTATTAATTAAGTGGCTCATACCTGTAGTAGCAATTGGACAATTCCATGTCGCCTACAGGTGATCCTCTAATCCAGAAAACCAACTTATAGATGGAGATCTGTCTTGTTCTGCACCAAGTACATTGAATTCTTAATGGCTGGGTTTGTGGGAATTTATTTCAGCTGTAACACTCTCTGAGCCTTCATATGTAATTTAGCTGTACAACATGTAACAATTGAGATTTTCACATCAAATAACTGGGCCAAGGTCCAGAGACCAGCTCCTAGGCAAAGCGATAGCTACAGAATTCCAGGCATCTATCCTTTCATGGGGACCAGTTCTAACATTTGGTTCAACTCTTACTGAGAGAATTAAGCATAACTTATACTATGCTAAAGAATGTTCTACAAATAGAACGAGTGCTATAAAAAGGATTTGCAATAAGAAAGAATTAGTAGAATAGCTTTCCCTACTTTTATCAGGAAGCAAAATCTTTCCCGGAAGTCCCACCAGTGTTCCTTCTTTAACTCATTAGCCAGAACTTGGTCACATGTACATCCTTAGACCAATTACTGACAGAGGTTAGTCCATACTGTTGCATGACTGGTTTTACAACAATCTGATTTATTCCTGGGGATGGGCAAGGAGTCTACTTTCCCTCAACGCACTGCTGCATTCTCAATACCTAAACAACAACAGTAGGGTTCTGTTGGCAAGGAAGATTCTTGTTGGAAGATTCTTGTGGACCACAACGACACTGGAAAAAAATAGAAACTGGAGCATCAATTAATCCAGGTATCTACATAGTAGACAGAAATTTTGAGAAGCAAAAACTTTTCTCTGGGTCCACATATGTCCACATATGAGTAACCCAATTGCAGACTCATTCACTATGAGACCAATCAGCTAGCAATAATTAAAGCTGGTTCCTAAACCCAACTGAAAGTCATATATTAAACTCTTTACTAGTCTTTCTCAGAATTTGTCTGGTTTGATAAACTGTATAAGAACACAAAGGGAGAAAAAGAACTTTAGAAATAAAAGATATATTATGCTGACATGAAAATCAAAAAAGAAAAAAAATAAGCAAACTTAATAAATATTGAACAAGACTTGAAGCTAGCAATAAGTCATCCTCAATAACTGTGAATGACCAAATACTACCCAGTTATGTATAAAATGAAAGTATAAAATGAAAGACACTGCCACAGAGATTAAAATGTTAGGTTATGTTAAATGACAGATTAATTCCACTGCTGAACATAAAAGTATACGTGTGTGTGATGTATATAGTTCTATTAACAGAAAATCCATTTCTCCTGCTTCCACTAAAATACACAACAGACAAATATTTACTGAACATTGCTTTGAAGAGGTGCCCAACTGTTATCCTTCGTACAGCACCCAGTCCAGCCCTGCCAGTGAGGCAGCGGGATGTAAAAGACAAGGGCTTTGGCATTCGAAAAGCTGGTTTTGAACACAATCTGCAGCACTTCCACTTCTGTGAACTTTAATAGGTCCTTAATCTTGTTAATTCTCAAATACTCAGTTGTAAAATGAGCACAATCTCTCATAGTGTTCTTGTAAAGTGCCCAATTCATAGTAGATGTTCATGAGATAGTAGTTACCTTTAACTCCTTATTAGGAGCAGTGTGTTTCAATGTGTGGGCCCCAGACCAGCAGTATAACATTCTTAATAATGTGTTAGAAATGCATGTTCTGGGGTTCCACCTAAGAACTACTGAATCAGAATCTGTGAGGTGGTGTACACTCACATTTGAGAACCACTGGTAAAGAGCAAAGGCAATGAGCCGGACTGTCTAAGTTTGAAGCCAGCTCGACTTTCTACTATCTGTATTACCTGCCTTCCCTGTGCCTCAATTTCCTCATCAGTAAATGAAGATAATGGTTATATCTGTCTCATAGAGCTGCCATGAGGATTGAATGAGTTAATACACATAAAATGTTTAAAATAAGACCTAGCCCACAGTAAATGTTTAATATTATGCAGCTGGTATAATTGGTTATTAATAGTCCTATTGTAGTTCTTGTTCTGCTATTGAGCATTTCCAGGTAAAGATTCATTTGGGGTGAGGTGTCAGGCACACTGTGATGACATTTTGGCATCCCTAAACCTTCCCGCTGTTCTGTAGTTTCTGCTCCACTCCCACACAAAGTGGAGAATGGTAGGAATTTACCAAAAAATATGTCTTTGCTGAGGAATTGCTAAACCTTGTCATGTTGAGACATTCAATGAGCTGATTAAATCATGTTTGAATTGACTATTGCTGTGTATCATGCGATTTCAACCAAGCTGAACTGGTTCTTGAGTTCAGTTTTATTTTGTAAATGCTAATAGTTTTTTTCAACTTAAGGAGTAATTCAGAATACAGGGCATTGGGAAGAGCTGGAGGTGGGGGCTGGAGGGTGGTGAGAGCTGAGGGTAGTTAAATGGAATTAGGCTTTGTAGCTCATCTTAAGGTTTTGATCTTTATCTCAAAAGTAATAAAAAGTAATTCAACAGTTTTATAGTTGTTAACATGAGAAGATTTAGCTTTTTAAAAGATCACTTATGCTTCTCTGTGGAGCATTCACTTCTCCCATTGGTTCTCAGGAGGAGAGGCAAAAAGTTGACAGTTGAACAAAATTTGCCCTGAGTCATTACTGGCAGTTTATTTTCTTTGAACTTTCATGGTGTTAGGGACACACCTAGGTCTGTACCTAGGTCACACCCTAGGTCCTGTCTTTTCCCTGCATAATAAAGTTTTAAACAACAGAAACAACAAATATTAAATTTAAACAAAGTAGACCTATAGTATTGACTCTTCCATGGCTTCTACTTTGTTTAGAGTTGATATCGCTTGCTCATTGGGTTACTTGGAAAATAAACCCTTCTAATCTTTTCTTCGACTACAGTAAGCCATTTTCAGTGTTTTGTGTGAGAAAGTCCTTTCTAATGTAAAAAAATGCCCACATCTCGTTATTTATATGATGGCTAGTAATGTGTTGCTTTCTTGTGAACATCTGGCCCTGAGGACCTTTACTCTTACATAAAAGCAACTGAACTAAGACTCGCCAAGCTGTAGTGACCCCAGATTTATGCTTCCAGAAACTGGAGACTGATTGGTTTTGACAAGTTTATCTGGCATCTCCCAGCTGTTTTTGTCTTCCCTGCATTCATCCTTCCAGCCATTCATCCCTCTAGGAATGAATATATTAAGAATTTAGAAACATTGCAGTTGGATCCAAAAGGGAACTACTGCGCTAAATACATCCTGCCAACACGTGTCCACAAATTATGAGGAGGTAGTCACCAAGACTCTCAAAACCTTAAGCCACTCTTCCTCAGGCAGCTGTCATGAAACAGCTTTAGGTGCCATTTTAAACCCAAAGAGTTCATGTCGGCTTCAACCTCAGCTGCTACCTAATATTAACTCCTCACTACATGCAAAAGACAGAACCTTTGGAAAGGGCTGGAAGAAAGTATGAAATGACGAATACGCCGCAAACCCAAACGCACAGAGCCTCCAAAATAACAACGAAGGGCTAATGGGTTAAGTGAAAGGATTGTTTTAATGCTAAATGCCTTCGGGGGCGGTGCTCCTACTAATCCCCTAGCTCTCTGCACCATGCCTGGCGTGCCTTTCGCGCCCACCCACTGTGAGCACAGGGAGTGTGGGGCCTCCAGCCCACGCTCACGCCTCTACAGCTGAGCTCAGGTCTCAAGCACCTTCCTGGCTGCCTGGCTCCAGGGCGGCTACGTGACGCTCTCAGGCCCGCGGGCTGGCGGCCTGCGGCGGTTCTCCTACAAAAAAAAAAAAAAGCGTCTTTCGCTGCCCACCTGCTGCCGCCGTTAGGGAGAGAGCTGGCGGCGACCGACGGTGGAGATTCGCTGCCCTGCGCCACTTCATCTTGCACAAGCTGAAGGGAACGATCAGACAAGATCCTTTTCGCAAGGGGAACTTACAGACTTTCTACTAAGAACGCAATCTGTGTTTTAGAGAGACAGAAAGAAATATGAACGAGTGAAATAACTTGTCATTCAAAACTAAGGTATACATAATGAAACAACTTTTATTATTTCTATAGAAAAAGGGCATGTACTTGTAGAAGATATTAGAATATCAGGATTTGATGCAGCTAAGTCTCTGCCAAATAGACAAACAGCTATTGTCAACCCTTCGCCAACAGAGTATAAAATGCCAAGAAAAATGGGCTATTGACAAATCCGCTACAATATTAACAAAAAGTTGTCCTGAAGGCATTATGAAAGCATAATTTTTCCTGGCCTTTTCAACAGCCTGTGGATGCAATGAAATTCAAGTTGCCTGATTATTATGCCATTATAAGAAACCTAATGGAGAATTGTATAATTAGGTGCTTAGAACATAAATATTATATGCCGGCTTCATTCAGACTGTAAAGAAGACTTCAATACGATGCTCTCAAATTGTTCTTATGGCAGAAGCTCTAAAGAAGTTGTTTAGGCAGAAATTATCTCAGACACCATAAGAAAAGCAAGCTGTGAGTAGTAAGGAAAGAATAAATTACATTCAATGGAATGTAGCAGTTTCTTCTATTAAAGAAAAACAATCCCCTAAAGCATCAGAAAAAGTATTTCAGCAGCAAGTAATTCATTCTGTATTTTCTTAAACATCTATTTCTCCTTTAAATATGGCACTAGGTGCTCCACCCAACTCTACTTCATAAATAGTTGCCCAGGTTACCAGAGGTGTGAATAGGAAAGCAGATACAACAAATACAACTTCAGTAAAGCAAGTCGTGAATATCCCCAGCACTTTCAGAAAAAAAAAAAAAAAAAAAAAAATCAGAGAAAATGCTACCTATAAAAGAAACTATGCCAAAGAATGTTTTGCAGGATTTTCAACAACAATATAAAGTTGTAAAGAGTATTAAACTGAACAGTTAAAGCACTGTAGTGAGATTCTTAAAGAAATGCTTGCAAAAAAACACTTTTCAAATGCGTGGCCCTTTTGTCATCCTGTTGATGTTAATGTGTCGGAACTCCATAACTACTATGATTGTGAAAAGTCCAATGGATCTTGGAGCTATCAAGAGAAAAATGAACAACCAAGAATAGGAGGATGCATATGAATTTACTACAGATGTTAGATTAATGTTCATGAATTGCTACAAATACAGTCCTCCAGATTGAAGTAGTGGCAATGGCAAGAATGCTCCAGTATGTTTTTGAAATGTATTTTGCAAAGATCCCAGATGAACCTATTGAGAGTATGCCTGTATGTAACATCAAAACAGACACCACAACAACTCTTGGTAGAGAAAGCAGTTATGAGGCTTCCTTCAGAGGCAGCTTAAAGCTGCTCATCAACAAGCACAGATTCTGTCCCAAATACCTTTCCATAAGCTAAAGAAAAAGAATGAGAAGTCTAAAAAGGAAAAGAAAAAAGAAAAATTTAATAACAGAGATGAAAATCCGAGAAAAAAGTTTAAGCATATGAACTTAAAATCCAAGAGCAAACAGCCAAAGAAGAGGAAACAACAGGTCTTTGCTCTGAAATCTGAAAATGACGATAATGTTATACCTATGATGAGAAAAGGCAGTTAGGTTTGGATATAAACAGACTCCCTGGAGATAACCTTCTGGGAGTTGTTCATATAATACAATCAAGAGAGCCTTCACTGAGAAATTTCAACACTGATGAGATCGAGATAAATTCTGAAACACTGAAAGCAACACTAAGAGAACTAGAAAAATATGTTGCTGCATGTCTAAGAAAAAGGCCACTAAAACCTTATGGTGAGAAAATAAAAAGTCCAAAGAAGAACTTCATTCACAGAAATGACAGGAGTTGGAGAAGTGGTTACTAGATGTCAATAATCAGTTAAATTCCAGAAAATATCAAACAAAATCTGAGAAAACGCAATTATTCAAGGCTATTGGAAGCGGTTTCCTATTGAGTGAAAGTGGCAGTGGCAGCAGCAGCTCATTAGAATTTAAAAGTAGTGGCAGTGATTCTGAATCAGATAAGTAAATTTATTGAAGTAGAACAAAATGATTCTCCTTCTAAAGAGAAAATAAAGATACAATCTTTTATGCAAGATACAATCTCTTGTTTTACTACCCTTGTTCATCGGACTACACATTCAAGTGGTACACCACCAAATCCCTACCAGTTAGCATTTAATCAAGAATTAGAACATTTACAGAGTGTGAAAAACATTTCACCTTTACAAATCCTGCCTCCCTCAGGTGATTCTGAGCAAAATGGCCTAACGATGATGTATCGGTCTGGTGATGATTCAGTCAAGTTTCTGGGCAGGAAGACATAAAGATCAAGAATGCAGCAAACTCTTGGAAAAGTTTAGGCAAACCAGTCAAAACTTTAGGTGTACTGAAGTCCACAGACGAGCTCTTCGAACAATTTAGAAAAGCAGTAATAGAAAAGGAAGCAAAATCTCGAACACAAGAATTAATACAGAAACATCTAGAACAATACAAAGGAACCAAAAGTATTTCAAGAAAATCGAGGACTTTGGCTTCACTCTAGAATCTTTTCAAATAAGATGCAAAACAAGTGCCTTGGAGAGGAGCAGAAAGAATATCAACAGTCATTGGTAGCTCAAGATAAATGTTAACTCTGGCTTCTCAAAGACTGTATTTGGCGAGGGAAAAAGAACAAGAGTGGAGAAGGAAAGAAGCAATGGCTGATACCATTGATATGACTCCTCAAAGTGACTTTATAACAATAATGACAAAGTTTGAGAACAACTTTGATTAAAATTCGGTTTTTAAATTAACCATCAACTTAAAATAAATGATATCAAAGAGTAAAATGCATATAGCAAAGTGATTGCTTTCAGACACCAAGACACCACTCTTATGCTGTATTTTGACTGCTCTAAAACGAGTAAGCAATTTTTACTTACATTTCGAAAAAAAGTAATTCATAAAAAGGACAAATACTTTATGATCCCACTTATATGAGATACCTGAGGTACAAATTCTTAGAGAAAGAAAGTAGAATGGTGACTGCCAGTGGCTGCAGGGAAGGGAGAAGGAAAAGTTAGTGTTTAATGGTTTTGGAGTTTAATTTGGGAAGATGAAAAAAGTTCTAAACATGGATGATAGTAATGGTTGTACAACAATGTGAATGTTGTACTGAGCCATGCATTTAAAATAGTTAAAATGGTAAATTTTATGCTCTGTGCATTTTACTACAATAAAAAATGGGAAAAAAATTGATAGAAATAGTGGTACATGGATTTTGTGGGTAATGTACAAAAAAAAAGGTTCTTAAAAGAATCTCGTGATTCTGAGGTGCAGGGAATATTCTATTCTTTCACCTAGTTATATAGGTATCGATTTTGTAATATTCCATCAAGCTGTTCATTTATGTAATTTTATGTCTGTGTTGTATTTCACAATAAAAAGATGAGGCAAAGTGTGGGAATGAGAAATACTTAATCACTGTCAACTTTTGTCTGGGTCATTGTGGCAACCTTCAAACTGGTCTCCTGACTTCTGCCCTTGGAAACCTAGAATCTATTCTTAACCCAGCATGAAAATGATGCTGCTAAAATTTAATCAGTTGTTATGGGCTGAAATGTGTGTCTCCCCCTCCCCTGCTAAAGTCATTTGATGAAGTCCTAAACCTCAGTACGCTAGAATGTGACTATATTTGGAGATAGAACCTTTAAAGAGCTAATTAAGTTAAAATGAGCCACTAGAAGAGACAGAAGGGACTCATGCATACAGAGGAAAGATCATGCAAGGACATAGTGAGGAGGCAGGCATTAGCAAACCAAGGAGAGAGGCCTCAGAAGAAACCAAGCCTGCTGACACCTTGATCTTGGACTTTAAGCCTCCAGAACTGTGAGAAAATAAATTTCTGTTATGTAAGACACTCAGTCTGTGGTATTTTGTTATTAGTTTAACAAACTAATACAGATTATGCTATCCTTTACTATAGATTTGAGTTTTATTACAAGTTAAAACTGTATAATCTGGCCTTTACCTCCTTTCTCTAACCTTACTCACTTGCTCATTCACTTGCTCATTCTGTTCTATCCACTCAGCCTCTTTGCTGTTCCTTACACACAGAAGGCACATTTCTGCCTCAAGAACTTGCACATTTCTGGCATCTCTACTGAGAAGCCCTTTCCCCAGATACCTGGGTGGCTTCTCTTTTGGCTACTTACTCATCCCTGGCCTCCCCATCCTTAAGGCTCTTCCTTCCCTGGCTATATTTTTCTTTCTAACACTTATTACCATCTAACGTATTATATCTTTTACAAAAAAAAATAATATATATATATATATTTTTAATTGTCTGCCTCCCATACTAGCATGAATCTTCAGGAGGGTAGAATTTGTGTCTGCTTTGTTCACTGTTGAAGTTACAGTGTCTGAAGTGTCTTGTACATAGTATGTGCTCAATATTTATCTGTTGCATAAATAAATGAAAAAATAATTCTTATTGAGATATAACTGACAAATAACATTATATTGGTTTCAGGTATATAACATAGTGATTCAATATTTATATATAGTGAAATAATCACCACGATACGTCTAGTTAACATCCACGATGTAAAATATTTCTTCAAAAAGGCTTTTTGTCATTTGCATTTACTCCTCTATTCATGTTCTTTGGCCATTTAAAAGAATTAGAGTCCAGAAGACAATGTTTTCTCCACATTGCTATTGTTTCTTCTCCAAACATTACTAATTGGTATATAAACCCTTTGCTGTATTTTGTAACATATATTTTTAGTTTATGGTTAGCCTTTTAATGATTTTTTAAACAAAATAATTTAGATTTTTTTATATAGGTAGGTGTACTGTGAGTTCTTCCTCTGATGCAAACTTAGTCTTAAAGCAGCAGCTTTTAATAATTCTGTTCATTTCCCAGGAAGTCTCCCCTTATCTTTTTTCCAGTGACCCCTCTGATGCTCATTCATCTGAAATTCATCCATCTGGGCAGGTGACAGAAAATTGTTTTCCTGCAAGATGTTTTTATAGCAATAACCACAGATGGATTTTGCCCTCATGAAATTGTCATTGTGAGCAAACAGTCATGTGAATGTAGACTTTTTTTTTATGGTGCCATCTAGGGTCCACTTTCACTAAATAGGCTTAGGGTTATATGTCTGATGATCTATTTCAGCACCAACATATAGAGCTATCTCATTTTCTAAGATTCTCCTTATCCATCTTCGGATGCCGATTACTGCAATAAGTCGCCTTCCCTCTTCCAAGCAAAGGGATTTGTGGCCTCTGGCAAAAAGATGAAGAAACTGAGGCACAATAATGTTTAAGTAAAGGGCTAAAATTTACACACTGAGTAAGATGTTCAAAATGTTTAATGACTGGCATGGTGTTGATGGCAAACACTCAGAACCTACCGATCAGAACAAACACCAGCATGAATTCTAACGAATCAGAACAGAGACCACTGTAAACAACCCTAATGGCCCTACCACAGAGAACATACCTTTTTGTGGTAAGGTCAGGACTTGGGCTTCAGAGTCTGTACTCTTGAATATGCCCCACTTTACTGTCTCATAATCAGACTTCACAGCGATGAAGTCTGATAGCCAATTTCAAGCCCTCTAGTTCTGTTCCATAATCAACTCCTGTTCCCCCAAACTTTCATCAAACTTATCTATATTCTACTCTAGATGTACTGGAGTCATAAAGAGAGAGAACAGAATGAAGTTGTGTGTATATTAGGAAAGGGATAGTGTTTGGAGTGTTTGAGGCAATCCTCCGCTTAGAGAAAAGTTATGAGAAGGCAAGAGCAATCCATGAAGCAGCCCAGAGCAGTTGTCTATAATGAGAGTGACAGCATTCTCCATTCCCTGAGATCTTTAGAAGTATTTGGAAGGGAAATAGATTTCCTGCAAACATATAGGATGATTTCAAGATACCATTCTTATTATTCTTGTTATAATTGTGAATAAAGAAACGAATGAGTGAAAATTTGGGGAAATTTGGCACAGATACATTGAAAACTCAGGAGGAAGGTTTAGGAACACTGGTGTTTGGAGTCAGACATTGCTTTAGGAATGGGTCTGCCATTTACAGGTTGTCACCTATATCAAACCTCCTTTCCTAAATCTCCTTAATCTATAAAATGAGTGTAATAATAGTGCCCATCTAATAGGTAGAGGGTTAAATGAGGGTTAAGAGGACACATGTATCCAGTTGCTGAGCACAATGAATGGAATGTTCAGTCAATGCCAGGCATTGCTGCAGAGAACAATGGTGTCATCACCTGCATCATCATCATGATCTCTGAAGTATTTTGATTTCACACACACACACACACACACACACACGCACACACACGCGCACACGCACACCCCACAAAAGATAAATCCATGGTAGAGATGCTCACATATTTTCTCCTAATCTCCAAATGACAGAGAAAGAGAAGACAATGCTTCTGGAATGGAAGAGGCCAGATGTGAGAGCCCATAAGAAAGCAAGGAGGGAAGAACACTGGGCTTTGAGCTCAGGAGATTCCTAAGGAGTTAAAGCAGTAAAATGACAAAAAAGAGAGATAAAGAAAAAGAGAAGCCCTGGGGGCAAGTGTTTGATTGGTGAGAAATGGAGAGGTGGTTAACAATAGTTATAAAAGACCAAGGTAGATAATGAAAAGCACTTTTTTTTAAAGTAAGAGAGATCTCAATCTATCAAATTTTATCTTTTGCCTTTCATTGCATTTCTGGGAAGTTTTATGTGGCCAGAGGATAATGTCAGTTGATTTCATCTTTTTACACCATGTCTTGATTCAAATGTTTCTAAGGTGATTTTGATCAGCACTGGTGAGTTGAGGTGAAGTGAGGCCAGGTGAATGCAGGTGAGGTATATATTCTCATGCCCTGCTGGAGGGAATGTAAATTAGTACAACCTCAGTGGAAAGCAACTATGCAAGGCATCTCAAAATGCCTTAAAAATTATCATCTATTTAATGCAAACTTTGGAGCAGTATCCTAAAGAAATGATTAGAAAGTTGGCCAACAAAAGGGAGGCTATCATGTTGTTTACATGAGTAACAAAAATCACAAAGGAACACAACTATAAAAAAAAAAAACCTAAAAACTAAAAAAACTAAAAATTTGAGCAAATTTGAGCAAATGGGTAGTGGGATTATGAAAAATCGTTATTTGCTTTAATTTATTCTTAGATTTTCCTAAATTTCTTCAACGTGTTACTTACAAGAAAAATATATTTAAAAATAAATGCATTAAACAAAAATCCATTTCCTCTTTTCCATTTCTCCTTTGCCTCCCTCCCTTTGCAAACCAAAATCTAGTTATTCTGGTAATGACATGCACAGGATGACCCACTGTGGATTCTGTCCTTGATTCTCCTTTCTTCCTTTGTTGATTTTATTGTGCTTTAGACTAGGATTGCATGGCTCCCTCCAAAGTGAATGGAGCTCTACAGGGTTTGTTCTCCATGGCACTGGTCCATGAACACCCTCATGCATTGCTTCTCGCTGAAGTCAAACTGGGCAGGACACCTTGCCTGGGAAGACACTTTGGCTTAATTCAGCATATCTTGTTTCAGAGATACCAGAGTAGGGCTAGAAAAGCGGGAAGAAGAGGGAAGAGAGAGGGTGTTCTTTTTTTTTATCCACTAATATTTCTCTTCAACAAGTTAAAAGTCATACCTGATATCATCAGTTGGATATATTTTGGTTGATGATAACCCCTTTTCGTTTCTTACATGCACACACGCACAAAAAAATAGTGTGCTTGAACTGACGTTCTGCAAAAGAGAAATTCATTCATTCATCCATTCACATTTATTTATTAAGTTCCCCCTCTGTGTCAAGCACTGTTCTAAATGCTGGGAAGATAGCTGTGAACAAACCAAGAAAAATCACTGCCTAGATGGAGCTTTCATTCTACTGGGAGTTAATAGTGCAATGAAGAAAAATTAAGCAGACAGAGTAATGGAGATAGAGAATAATGGAGTGAAATGTGTGCATATGTTGCCTTAGATAGAGTACTTGAAAAAGAGATATTGGAACAGAGACCTGAAGGAAGTGGGGGAGTGAGGAATGTGGCTATCTTGAAGAAGAACTCTAGGCAGAGGGAACAGCAAGTATAAAAACACCAAGGAAGAGCTCATTTGGTGTGTTTGAGGACTGGTGAGGAAGCCCATGTGGCTGGAGATAAGGGTTGGGGAGTTATGAGAGGGTCTGTGGTATAGTAATATTGTTTCATATGACTTCAAATCTACTTCTTTATGACTTAAGTGGAGTTATTTCAATTCATTCGTTTATGGCAAAGAAAAAAGTTACTTTGATATAAGTATGAATTAAGTTGCATCTGGATATTATTATTCCTCATCTGTTGTCATTGATAAACACCTCAGCAGCCTAGCAGCTGGGGGCTTATTGATAAGAACATGTGGAGAAGCAACTATGGCAATAGGACATTTAGACTATAAATACTGAGAGTTTATGAGAACTATTCGAGAGTTTCTGTTCGGGTGAGGTGACTTTGCAAACTAAAAACTAGGGCATTTAGCTCCCACTGTGGACAAGAAGAGTCTTTGGTGGGCAGTGGCAAAAAGCCAAGCAGTGGCCTCATAAAGGAGGTGACCTGTAACTGAGCCCAAGATTGTACCGCTATCACATGACAGCAAATAAGTCAAGTGGCAAGGTGTTGGGCAAGGAAAGTGACTTTATTTGGAAAGACAGCCAACTGAGAAGATGACAGACTAGTAGTCTAAAGAACCATCCTGAGAAAGCACAGAATTCAGGCTTCTTTCGGATCAAGGGAAGGGGGAAATGAGAGGGGCAAGAGGTGATTGACAACTGCAGAAGTCTGCGAGGCAGCAGGGGTCCCAGGAAGGTTGTGAAACTTCTTTTTTCTTAGCCTGTTGACTCTAGTTCATGCGAGTCTGGTCCTGAGGTTCCTGCAAATCATTGATGAATAATCATTATTTTTGTACATACTTCCTTTTTCTACTTGAGAGAGGCACTTTCTGATAAGAGGATTTTTTTTTTTTGTAAAACTCAAGCCACAAGCATAATTCCTCTAATGATTGACATGTCCATATGCAAGACTAAGCAGAAGCTATTAACATGAAGGCCATGAGAACAAAGCAGGTTTGAGCGAGATGGAATCAGAGAGGCCAAGCATTTTGCTCTGTTACAACTCTGTGCAAAGATTTGGCCACATGGATATCTGGGTTTAGGGAAACTTTTAATTTGTTCACTTTTGTTTCTCATAAGCAAGTTCCAATATTATTACTGTAGACACTTTAAAAAGCTACGTGGGAAGATTTAGACAATGGTGGAAAATCCTTATTATCTGTTTTCAACCATCTAAAGAAGCATTCACTTCCTACAAATTTCTTCTTATTTGGCTCTGGAAAGCATTTTTCTGACTAAATTGATTTTTTTTTTTTTTAAAGGAAGAGTAGGCATTCAACCAGGCATGGTAAAAAGATCACCAGCTTTAATCTCTATGTGTGTGTGTGTGTATGCATGTGTTTATATGTGTGTATGTGTATTCTCAAAAAGAAACACTAGAAAAATAAATCGGAAATTAATAGAAATTATTTATAAGGGAGGTAGGAGATGGGAAGAAGGGACAAGGATAGAAGTGACGATTATAAAAATAAAATAAAATTTAAAAGAAGAGCACCCAATATAGAATCAGACAGACTTTGGTTCAAATTCCAATTTTGCAGCTAACTACCAATTGATCTTGGAAAAGTTACTTAGTCTTTCTCAGTTTCGGTCCCATTAATATAATGCATTGGATTCTTGGGACTATAAAGTGAGCTAACACCTGCTGAAATACTTAGCCTAATGCCTGGGGAATGTTAGCTATGGTTAGTATTGTCTTGGTTCAATGTGCAAGAACCAGGACTATGGAAACCTTGTAATGTTATTAAGCTTTGTAACTATCCCTTGGTATTTTTGTGACCCCCTGTTTGTCATAAATGCTTAGGAAGAAAATTCTTAAGAAAAGATAAATGTATATCTGTCTTGGGGGGCAGCTGGAATGAGATGTTCTTACTCTGTAGCCATTTTGGAGTGGGATGGAGGAGTGATAAAAACTCCGGGAGTGGGTAGGAGCAGCTTTAGAGAGGAAATAGAAAATAGGCATTAAAAAAAAATTTAACCAAATAAAGTTGACTATCTAATTGGTTTTATTAAGCAATTCGTGAATCAGGTAGCATCCCATCTAGTAACTAGAAGGGTGGTCCAGGGGTTATACAAAACAGAAAGTTTTTATAAAAAGAAGTATGTGGAAGAGGAGTGATTAGTTACACTGGAGCATCTTTTATTTGTTTGTTTGTTTGTTTGTTTGTTTGTAGAGGAAAAGGGAATTCAAGGGTTTTATCATACAGATTGCCTCTTCTTATGGAGTATAAAGAAGACTACATGAGAAATTACCTTACTGGTGCTTGCCCAGAAAATTCCAGACTGGTTGATTAAAACTGTATTCCTAGGAGAGGTTGGAACTGCAATTAAATCTGCTATTAAATCTAGGTTTAGTATCATGGGATTTTAGTCATTCATGAATACTGCCATTCTGAGCCTGCAGTGTTTTTTTTTGTTTGTTTTAATACAGTGTGAATTTCTGGGGCTTGTTGCAAAGAAGGAGCCGAGGGTCTGGACTTAGAAGATAGGAGCCTAACAGAAGATCGGAGGGTATTTCCCATATCTACCACGGATTTTTTCTTCTTTCTTCCTCTTTTATGATCAGCTTAGAAAAGCAGGGAGACAGTACAGCTATGTTACTTTCTCAGCACAACTTAAAAATCCTAGGGTTGTCTTCTTTGTTCCAATCAGGAAATAGCTCTCAACTCCCTCTCTTCTTCAATCAATGCCTCATTGTTTATGGAGCTGAGGAAGTCCGTGGTACAGGTTGTACAATCTAGACCAGACCTTTAGCACCTAATGCTTCTTTATAAAAGGAATCAAAGCCTCTTTTCTTTCTGACATTTCAAAGCTCAGTTGAACACAGCAGCTTCTAAGCATTCTGCCACTTGGCTACCCGTGTGACCCTGGGCAAGTTTCTAAACCTCCAACTTGAGTGTGGGTTTGTCCCTAATGGAGGGCAGCACTGGAAAGACTGGCCCAATCTCTCCTCCAGCATCATATAAATAGTTTTAGCAAGTACAACAGATGTTTTCACCGGTTTGTTTCCTCAGTGTGTGATTCCACCGTGAAGCTTTTTATCTTCCGTTATGCTTTGACATTTTCTGCCTTTGTAAAATTTCACAACTGAGCTGAGCCATAATAGCTTTCTAAAACTTCTCCTGTTACAGGTGAGGAATGGTCCCTGTGTTAGCCAGGTATCTATAGTTGGATGCTGGCCAAGAATGACAGAAAATAAATTAATGAAATGCATCCAGGATGCCACCATTATTTCCAACCATGGTTACTATCCTCGGACATCGATTTTAATAATAGACTACCTCAGCTGCCACCATGGATCCAACATCACCATTTCTATGACTTTGCATAGTTCAGAATCCTTGGTGGTAGTGACTTAGAACCTGTGGGGTCTCTGGCAGTTGAGGACAAGAAGGGCAAGGATTTCTGCCTTTTCGCCTCTGTGCTATGCAGGCATTGGCTAACGGTCAGAAGATACAGCATAGTTACCCTAGATTCATATCCTCTAGTTAACTTTTAGATGCTGGTGCCAGAAGAATGCTCTGACTCACAGTGGGGATTTTTCAACATCAGGGAGGGGGATTTAGATGTTGGGAAGCAAGGGAAAAGAAAAAAAAGATTATCCATTGACGTGCCAGACTCTTGGATAGTGTTGTAAAGTGTAAAGTGAGATTTTTTAACCGAGCCCTTTGCTCTGCCCTCCTGCATCCTCTATCCTGTTGGGGTAGGGCTTGCCCAAGTCCTGTCATGCTTCGATACCTGAACAGGTGCATTTGTCTCCTTCCAGTACCTGGAGTTCTGGCCGCAGTTCCTGGAGTTAAGCTTCTTTGCATGAAGCTGCAAGTTGCCAGCTAACCAATTACAGAACTTGGGACTTGGATAGAAATTATCTTTGTTTGTTTTTTCTTGGCTCTTCCCTCTAATCCATGGGTATGGAAAGAGGGCTAAATGGAAGCCGGGAGACCCAGATTTGTTAACTGTGGATTTGGGCAAGTAATCTGACTTTATGAGTCTCAGTTTCCTTATCTGGAAAATCAGTGGAGGTGGGGAGGGGAGTAGTTGCTGCAAAGATTCCTTGAGCTGCTGAATCACAATGATTATGATTCTAGCTCCAGTGTCTTTTTCTCAATTATACTTTCTAGGTCCCTGACTTCCATGGATCTCCCATCCCTAATTCTAGTCTCCATTATTTCTACCCCTGTCCTTCATTTTAAACACACCAGTTATGGAGCCACAATAAAAATGGGAATTTTTTATTCTTCATTCAACCTACAGTCCTCCCACTCAGTATCATGCATCAATTGCCCCAAATCACTCAGCCTGAGGATTCTGACTTTTCTGTGGTCACAAGAGAAAAGTAGAGGGGCTGAGCTTTCAGCATTTGACCCTACAGAGTGAAGTCAAATATCCTCGTTATCTTCTTGGTAGAAACCCAGATGATTCTGGTTGCATTATACTCCTTTTTGACAACATGGATCACAACTTTAGAATCATATCTTTGTTCCTTGGTTTTACTCAGAAGGAGAGGAAAAAACCATACAAAGAAATCTTTTGTTTATTTTATATGCCGGAGGATCCCCTTGCAGGTTTTTCTACACTGCCTTTCCTGTCTTGTTTCTTTTGAGGTTTCACTAAAAATAATGGCAGTTATAAAAACTGCTATCGTTTACTGACATCTTGCTATGTGGCAGGCCTTGTGCTGGGTGCTGGTTCTCTGTTATCTCATGTAACCCACTCAATAAATATAGGAGGTAGACACCAATAACCTCTTTCTACAGATGAGGAAACTGAGGCTTGGAGAAGCCACGTGATCTTTTTTTGGAGGCCTGTCTAGCAGCCCCCATAGAGTCACCAAATAGGCCCTCTGGTAAAATCGGTTCACTCTCCTCCAAATCCCCCGAGCTTCCCAATCTCCGTAGGTAAAACAAATCTCTGCAGCTTTTCTGATTTCCTTCTTCTCAGACGCTTCTGAGTCTCTTGATGTTTACTGAGCTTCAGTTGCCTTGCAGGGAAGGATTTCACAGATGCTCTTTAAAGCCAGAAACTTCTTGGCCTTACAACATTCCCACCTTCACAGAGGCCACTATGCTGAGTGTGGCCTCTTTGACTACACACATACACTGGACTCCAAAAAAGATGGCTCTAAAATCCCCTCTGAGCCATCTTGGGATTAGGAGAGGAGTGTAGTCCAGAAGACATTTGTAGGGGTCATTTAATTCATCTCTTTATCTCTGGTGCAATTATTCTTCCTTACTCCAATTCCCAAGTATGGTTACACGTTCAGCCTCTCTCAAACTGCTCAAAATAGTTTCTATTTTGATTCAACCCAAATTTTCCTTGTTGTTTCAGAGGATGATTAGTAATAACCGTCAAAATATTAATTTCTGTACCTCTTTCCCTTCCCCTTCCCTAAAAAAAAAACATTAAGCAAGTGCTTTGGGGAATTGCCTTTGCCTTTAAGAAGTACACACTGTTGTAATGGGAGGAGGGAATTATGTGCTTTCCTTTTTTGCTTTCCCCCTACTGGCTGCATGAATCCTTTTATCTGGAGAAATGAATAGAATGATTCTTGAAAGAATTCAAACAGAAAAAAAGTTAGTATTCAGTTTCTGATATTCAAAATAGGGTTTCACAGCAAGACAATAACTTGAATGCTAAGCTTAGGGTGAGAAAAGGGGTTTTTCTAAATAATCTTAGCTCTCAGTTGGTCTAGATCATAGCGTTTCTCCCATAGGACTGAGAGGATAACTTTGTTTGCAATTTAAGTTTAGCTTGGAGTCTGTAGATTGTATTTAGGTTAGAGCCAGGAAGCTATAAAGCAGTGGAAGTAAATGTTTCTTCTTGTCCAAGGGTATTGTGGGAAGAAGAGGCCATGAATGGAGGCTCTTTAGGAGGGGAAGTGGTGAGATATATGCTCTGATTTCCCTTTAAAAGGCATGTTCAACAAGCTGAGAAGTATATAGAAGATAGGCCTCTTCCCTACTCCTTGTTTAAGACTCTGAGGAAAACTCTGATAGAGTAGTCAGTTCCACTTGGCACAAAAGGTAGGCTGCATATCAGTCAGAGAGAGGTGTTCTACTCTACAGTTCCAAACCTTCTTCCATTCCCACTGTACGAGGATGGCAGAGGGAGCCTGGAGCAGAGCTCTGAATGGTCCACAGCTTCAGAAGGAGCTAAGGTAAGGTGAGGAGCCAAGGAACAAGTGATAGGAAGCCCAGACCAGGAGCTATTCCAGTTGCAGACAGAAGTCGGGGCCAACTGAACCCCTAGAGACAAGGATTCACATAAGGCCCTGCATAAAGCTAAGGTACATTGTTTTCTCTAATGACGCCATAGACAAAAGGCTCAGACACTCCCTTAGGGAGAATCAGGGAGCAGCCAGCAGAAATAGAAGGCCCTGAGCAGGATCCAAAAGGAGCAAATTAAATAATTGATTTGGACTAAGGTTGAAGCTGAATTGTGCATTCAGTTACATTTCTCCTCTTTACCTAGCAAATAACAACAAATAAGATGAAAACACCAAGAAAATATTTTCCCTGCACATCCAAGTTGTATGGTGAGCATATTTAAGCCTACCATCCTATGTTCCAATAAAAGAAAATCAGCCTTTTCTATTTAGGCCTAATGACATGAGTTCTTTTAACTTTTCTTCTTATTTTACATTCTTGGTTCTAGCTGCTTACCTCTGGATAGTTTCTGAATGTTTGTATTCCTCTGAAATTTTAGAGTATGTTCTCCTCTTCCTCCTCCCCTCGGCAATAACCAAAAGAAAGAAAGAAAACTCACTTTATGGGCTGAAATGTGTCCCCTTAAAATTCATATGGTAAAGCCATAGCTCTCAGTACCTCAGAATGTGATCGTATTTGGAGGTTGGGACTTTAAAGAGGCAATTAAGTTAAAGTGAGACATTAAAGTGGGCCTAAATACAATTTGACCGGTATCCTTATAAGAAGACAATTTGGACACACCAGGAAACACTAGGGATGCACAAGTACAGCATAAAAGTCATGTGAAGACACAGCGTTCTACAAGGAGAGAGCCCACAGGAGAAACTGACCAGCTAACACCTTGATCATGAACTTCTGGCCTCCAAAACTGTGAGAAATAAATTCTGTTGTTTAAGCCACTCAGTCTATGACAGCCTTAGCAACCCAATACACTCGCCTTTCTTTGTTTTTGCCCAGATAACAGAATTGTGCAAATGAGGTTCCCATGGTTAAAGAGAGCACCACAATCTTGGAGCTCACTGTGTGGGTACACTTTTTTAAAAATTAAATTTATTGGAGTAACATTGGTTAATATTACACAATTTTCAGGTATGGCACAATTTTTTAAGTGGAAGGGTGTTCTACAAAGCCAATTGTGCTGTGCGAGGGTATGCTGCATTTATTGCCATTATTCAGCATGAAAGTGTGACTGTGGCATACTGCATCAGTGGACAGGCTGGTATTAAATGAGAACACATGCTCTCAATGGTCCATTGCAGCTCTGAGTCCAGGCAGGAGACAGAGTGACAAAGACACACAAAGATGGCAACTGCGTTGTGGCTGGATGGCGGACGGTCCTTGAGAACTCAAGCCATTTTTTGTGTGACATATGTTTCTTTCATACTGACAGGAAGGCATGGAATTAGTAGTACAAAATGAGACACAGTATAAAAAACTGAAACGTGATCTTAAAAGTTTATCACAGTATAAAACATGTAGGGAAAAACTTCTGTGTCCAAGCACTCAATCCTCCTCCCACTGTATGCCTGGGTTAAGGCCATTAAGACAGTTTGAAATATTAGGCAGGCATAGTAGCTTTTATAGGGTTCCACCTGCCTTTAACCTATTCCTCCGTTTCCTCCAACCCAGAGATGTAAGCTTTGACTTCATCCACCCATCTCTTTCTCACTTTATTATAATCATTCACAGGATTTCATTTGGGAGTGGGGTGGGGGATAGGGGATGGGGTGGGAGGGAGCTTTTGCCTCATTCAACCAGAGTCCAGAGGAAAACTTTTTTCTGAAAGTAGAGAGGTCTCATCTACCTTCCACCACCACTTATTTTAGGAGTAGAGTCCCAGAAGATGGCGCTAGATCCCTAAGCAAATCTTGACATATCTGTCATGAACTCGGCCAGAGTTCAAATCTATTTCCTCCTCTAGGTAGCATTTTGAGGGCATTGTTTTCATTATACCTAGGTCCTGCTGCCTAGCACCATGTCCCCTCTTCTAATCCTGTGTTTAGAGAAACGCCCTAGTTTGCTCTTTGTTCCAGAACCTTAGAGCTCTGTTCAAGAGGAGGAGGGAACAAGCTTTCTCAGTTGTCAAAGGTGTTTGGTATCTGAGCACTGCAACAGCAAAAGCAAATGGTCTAATCTTTTGCTATAGATAGGCAGGGCCAGAGGTGAGGCAAGAATCTTGTTTGTTAAGAAATAATACCAGAGATGCCTCCAAGGTCTTCTGGCCCACATATGCAAATGAGGAAAATAAGACCCAGAAAGATAACTTGTCTAAGTTCACACAGGCAGTAGGAATACACCCGTTGCTACAATTTTTTGAGCACCTACTACATTATCTACCACTGGACAAAGCATTTAACTTGCATCATGTCTCCCCACAACAACCTTGCAAGGTAGGTACTATTATCTCTGATTTACAGAAAGGATATGAAAGCCTAGAGAACTCAGGTGACTTGTCCAGGGACCCTCAGCTGAGCACAAAGCCAGGTTTCCCAACATACTCTTGGCCACCATTCTCCAAAGTAAGACCCTGTTTTGGGGGGTTGTTAGACTGCTGGATGTTACATACCTAAAACATGATTGACAGGTTGCAACTGCTCTTTCATAAGTGACCAGCACCTGGACTCCCCAGGGTGAAAGGATTATACCTCTTGGTTCATCTTTTCACAGGCCTCTCCAAAGAGGCTTTGAAATGTTGACAAACGAGTTGAAGGTGGGTCAGGTGCCAGCCACTTGCATTTACTTCCTGATTAACTGTATGGCTGGCATTTGCGGTTGAGGACACAGAAAAGTGAAGAGGATGTTAGCTTTCTCATGGGGGTGGTGTGAAATCAGAGGCCCTAGCAGCTCTGAGAGGTGGGGCAGAACCGGTTTTGTGCCTCTTTTTGACCTTTTCCACTCAGCGCTGCTTGGTATCTTTTCTTTCCTCCATGTCCCAACAGCCTCCAGCAAAGCCTTACTTCAAGCTAGAACCTTTGCCCCCGTCCTCCCTTCCATAATGACATACCTGCCCTATGTGACGTTTCTCTGGGGCCCTGCTCTCTGCCCTGCAAGCTGACTGATAAGCTGACTCTTGTGATGTGCTCAGGGCAAACCCTCGCTCCCTTTAGGTAACACATTTGAAATGTAAAGGGTAGAATTGTCAAGATTCTGAGCAGTCTGTTAGGAATATATTTAGGGAATCAGAAAGGGCTTTTAGGGGTTTTCACATAATCGCAGTCTGATCCCTCATTTTCTAGGATTACTTTGCTGGGCTTCTCCTCCTCCAGGGCAAGATTTCCAAGGCTCTGCCTATGCAAAGTGTATAATTCATAAAACTTACTTGAATCTGTGTCTTCACACAAGTGATATACCTAATGTTGGATTGGTAACTCCCAATTGTACCCTGGGTGACTCTCAAGTGTCTTTATGTGTACAAAGAAAAATTGAAGCTTATGCTTAAAGCTATGGAAAAAATAATATTAAACTAGCATTTGACTAAATATTTATCTTTAATTTTTATAATAACCTTTGGAAATAACTATTATCATCCCACTTATTTGATGAAGAAACTCTGAGATTCAGTGATTTTCCCAAATTGTCATAGGAAGTCAGTTTGAGAAAGATTTGTCTGACCTCATTGCCCATGCTCTGCTGTTTGTGCAAGGATGTGTGTCCCTTAGTTCAAAGTGTGCCTCTAGCCCAGGATGTAGCTGACTTGTGTTAACTCCTGAGAGCTGATTGTTTAATTTTCATTTTTGTGAACCAATTATTAAGCATAGACATTGTTAAAAGTTAAAGTTATAATGAAACAAATTATATTAAAAACAAAAGTAAAAATACTCAAACCCTGCAACTATTATTTATGCTGTTAAGTTTATTTACACTTATTTTATCTGAATGATGGGAATACTAAATAAAGCTGGACTATTGCATACTTCCCAACTCTGCATTTGGTGTTAGCTTCTTGGTACCTTGAAATTAGCCAATAGTGGAACTATTTATACCACAGAAATTGGCAAAGGTTAAAAATAAGGGTGTTTTTTTGTTTGTTTGTTTGTTTGTTTGTTTTTTGCCAGAGAGCCGGTTGTTAAAACAATTACTAGCAAACTACTGCCCTAGCCTATTACCTTCTCATCACAGACACCAAACCTTTAAATCTTTGGATTAAAAGAACACATCAATCTAATTTAAATTTATTTTATATTGGGCAAAATTATTTTGTCAAATACCAACCAAGCAGATGCCTAGTACATAAAACGAAGAAAAGCAGAGATGTCCTAGTTGTTGTTTTAAGCCTTAAGCTTCGTAGTAGATTTTGACATAGCAACAAATAAGGAAACAGTTTCCCTCGTACTTCTCTGACTGTGACTTCGGAGATGTGTGTATCTCCGATTTTCATTTCATGTCCTCAGCTACCAAATATATGTATATCAAGTGTTATTTTCTGAAAGGGTCCCAATAAATAGCAACTCTTTTTCCTTCCATGTTCTGAATAAACTGAGAAATGAAACAAGGTGATAAAACGAATGCTAAAAACATACTAAAACCAGATATATTTTCATACAATGAACAATCCAAAAATTAAATAAACAATTCCATTTATGATAGCATTGAGGAATAAATTCAACTAATACTTGTACACTGAAAACAATAAAACACTGCTTAAATAAATGAAAAAATATCCTGTGTTCATGAATTGGAAGATTTAATTTTGTTAATATGACGATACTCTACAAAGTGATCTACAGATCCAGTACAATACTTACCAAAATCGCAATAGCTTGGTTTCTTCTTCTTTTTTTTTTTTTTTTGGTAGAAATAGAAAAAGTTGATCTTAAAATTAATACAGAATTGCAAGGGAACCCAACTGTCAAAATAATCTTGAAAAAGCAGAACAAAGTTTAAGGACTCACTCTTCCCAATTTCAAACCTAGTAAAAAAAACTATAGTAAGCAAGATGGTGTGGTACTGACATTAGGATAGACATATATATCAATGGAATAAAACTGATAATTTAGAAACAAACCCATACATATATGGCCAATTGATTTTGACAAGGGTACCAAGATTATTCATAGGGAAGGAAAAGTCTTCTCAATAAATTATGCTGGGACAATAAAATATCCAAAAGAATGAAGTTGAACCCCTACCTCAGAACATATGCAAAAATTAACTAAAATGGATCAAAGACCTAAATGTAAGAGTTAAACTAAAAAAACTCTTAGGAAAAAATAGCAGGAAAAATCTCATGACCCTAGATTTAGCAATGTATTCTTAGATATGACACCAAAAGCACAAGCAACAAAAGAAAAAAAAGTAAATTAGACTTCATCAAAATTTAAAACTTTTATTATCAAAGGATAGTTACTATCAAGGAAGTGAAAAAACAACCCATGTAATGGGAGAAAATATTTGCAAACCATGTGTCTGAAATGTGTTTAACATCAAGAATATATAAAAAACTTTTACAATTCAACAAGAAAAAGACAATTTAATTAAAAATGAGCAAAGGATTTCATTAGATATTTCTCCAAAGAAGATATAAAAATGGTCAATAAGCACATAAAAATATTCTCAACATCATTAGTCATTACGGAAATGCAAATAAAAACCACAATGACATATCACTTCATACCTACTAAGATGGCTATAATAAAAAAAGAAAACGACTGTTGGCAAGGACATGGAGAAATTAGTACCCTCATACATTGTTAGTGAGACATAAAGTGATGCTACTGTGGTGCAAAACAGTTTGGTGGTTCCTCAAAAATTAAACATAGAATTACTATATAATCCAGCAATTGCACTCCTAAGTAGTACATACCCAATATTCATAGCCTTATTCATAATAGCCAAAAAGTAGAAATAAGACAAATGTCCATTAGCTGTTGAATGGACAAATAAAATGTGGTATGTTCCTACAATGGAGTATGATTCGGGTATAAAAAGAAATAAAGTACTGATACATGTAATAACATGGATAAACTTTGAACACATGCTAAGCAAAAACATGTTATATGATTCCATTTATAGTAAATGCACAGAATAGGCAAGTCCATAGAGACAGAAAAGGTAGAGGGTATAGAGAGTGACTACCTAATGGGCATGGGTTTTTGGGGGGGGTTGGAGGGGGGTAGGGTGGGGATAAAAATTTTCTGGAATTATATAGTGATGACGGTTACATAATATTGTGAATGTAAAAGCCATTGATTGCGTACTTTAAAATAAAGTGTTGAATTTTATATTATGTTAATTTTATCCTCAATTTTTAAAATGGATGTGAAAATATCATGTTTATTACTGATGGAGGACATTGGAGGGTGTTGGAGGACTTAGCTTGGCATGAGGGCAAATGGGCCTCCCTTCTGGGAAGATTCAGGAAAGGGAAGAACAGAGGGAAACTCATTTATTGTTTGGCTCCCTCCCAAGAGGAAGAAAAATTACTTAGCCACAAAGTCCAGTTATTTCTATATTTATCAATCAGGTGTGACACTATTGCTCCAGGAATGAAAAGAACACAGGGCAGAGAGAGGCCAGGTGTCATGTCCACTGAATTCACTACACATTAAAGGAAACATCAGGAGAAGGGATCTTTTTCTCACTAATAGTATGCACTCAGATGTAAAAACAGAGTTTTCTTTGTTTCATATAATAGTTTGCCCCTTTGTTTTCCTGGCTAGCCAGAATGACAGCAACACTTGGTCATGCAATTCAAAGTACCTCGGGCTTTTTTGGTTTACATTAATCTCTTTTATATTAAAAAGTCTCTTTTAAGTAAATGTTCAATCAATTCAAAGTTTACTTTCCTGCCAGAGCTTTCTCCAGTCTCACTCCTCCTCCTTCAAAATGTCTCTATATTTGCAGGGAGCTCATATAACATCATGGCAGGAGTTGAGATCTTCTTGCTGGTCAATGACTCTGTTGGTTTCTGATGCAGTGAGCTCATTTAATCTGATCCCTCCCTGAGTGTTTTGTCCTGCTGCCAATCAATTAAGTCTGTGGCCAGTGAAGCTGTGCTTGATTTTCTTGGCCATGAACAGAAAGCTGAGCTGTGTCTAGTTCACCAGAGTATTCGATGATGCTGGACCTGCAGACCCTTAGAGTGTCAGTCACATCCTCTGCCAGCCCCCGACTTGGGGGTCCATAGCAAACTTTGCTGTGGGTCACCTAATTATGTTTTCTTCCCCACTGGGCAGGTAGGGCATGGCAGGGTGGTGCTGGAGCATGTGGGAACACATCATGATTGTGGAGAACTCAGAACCAGCATATCTGCCCAGTCATCTGCCTTCAACACACATTGCCTCTCTGCGCATGTTGGCTGTCACAGAGCACTGGTTACGAGGTCCTTTGACTCTCTTTGAACATTTATCTCATCCTGCTCCTCTGCACCAAAATATTTTAACAATCATGCTCATCCACTTGCCATTTTTTTTTTTTTTTTTGACTATTGCCCTGGACCTCTGCCACTGACTTCCTGTCCTTTCTCCTACATCTTGCCACCTCCTCCTCCTTTCCTGTTGGGCATGACACAGAATCCACCAATCAAAATGGATACTGATCAATTACAGTGACTATTGCCTTGTGCTCTTAGCTACATAATCATGACAATCCTCAATGGTCTGACTTGACAAAACTGGCCCTTGAAAGGAGAGCTGCCGCAATTCAGAAATTCCACTGTCTTTTGATAAGATGTGACTTTGAAAACTTTGTTTCACTATGGACTAAAAAGGAACTGATAGTCAAAGTTGAAAAATGACTTGGACACCTGGCTGGCAACCCACTCTTCCCTGAAGTATTGAATGACATTGACCTCATATATGGGAAATCCCAGAACACCATGACTTAAGGCAAATGAAAAATGCATCCACTGACATTTTCCAAAAGTAATACTTTGTTAGAAAGGGTCATGCTTTTAAACCCCATAGTTTTACCACAACTCCATATATCCAACTACCTTCTGGACCTTGCCCGGATCCTCTAATGGCATCTTAAGCTCAACATGTCCCAAACTGGGCTTGTCCTATGCTCAAATATGCTCAACCAAATCTGCCACTCCCTCTGTACTCTACATTTTAATAAATTTTAATCCAGTGGTACTAGTTAAACATGTGGATTCTGTGCTCAGACTGCCTTAGTCTAAATCCTGATCATGTCATTTACTAGCTGTGTGACCTTGGGCAACTTACAATCTCTGTTCCTCAAGTTCCTTGTCTATAAAATGGGACAAGAATAACATACTATCTCATGGAGTTGTTAAGAGTATTAAATGTGTCCATTAATGTAAAATGCCTATAACAGTGGCATATGATGTTAGCTATATAAAACTGCACCACTATTCACCCAATTATCTAGGCCAGATACTTAGGAGTTATTCTTTATTTCCCTTGCCCCATCACTAACTAGTCACCAGCATTTACTAACTTTAACTTAACACCTCTCGAGTCAATTCTATCACTAACCTTTTGCTAGTGCCTTAGTCTAGCCCACTATCATCTCTCACCCGTTTCCTGCAATAGCCTTCAAACTGGTCTCCCTTTTATTCTTCTATTCCTTTCTCCATGCTCTGGCCAGAAGAGTCTCTAAAATGCAATTCTGATCAAGTCACTTATCAGATGAAAATCAATTATTGACTCCCTACTGTGGTCAGGATGGAATCTCAAACCTGAGTGACCAACTCTGCACTGTGTAAACCTCCTACCCAACACACGCACACATGCAGGCACGCACACACACGCACACGCATGCACACCTCTCCCCTCAATCTTATATCACTAGCCCCAGCCCCATCTCCTATTTTAGGCTTTACTTCCTTTGTGCTATTTACAGATCCATTGCTTCCTTTATCAAGATTCTTTCTGCCCCTTCTCAGCCTGCAGAACATCACTCTGGCTGTAGTGTGGAGGGTAAATGGAAGGGGAGTAAGAATGGAGGAGGCAGGGAGATCCATGAAGAGGATGACATGTTGCAACATAGTACTACATGTTGCTGGCACACCACAGAGAAAGTAGGGGTGTTGTCTTTTCTCTCTGGATCACCAAATCAAAAGGAGCCAGACACTCCTTGTGTAATTGCCCTATGGGGGGGACTAACTTTGGGGGAAAGGGAGATACAGAAACACTCAGGTTACCAGGGGGAACATTATAAAAAGTGGGAGTGAAACCTTCAATGGCCACTCTCCCTTCCATCTCTGGTGTATCCCAGCTCTATTCAGAGAAAAGTGTTGAAATTAAGATATCAATCTATTGTGGCATGTTTATTTAAAACTTCAAATTTCAAGGGCTTTATTTCCAGTTCTGTAAGAGATGCACTGAAAGGTTTATTTAACCCAGCAAGTAAGGCTTATGCTGAGCCAATCTAGTCATTTTACAGACTCCCACAGAACCAGAGTTCCATTCACGTTGCAGATGGGCCAGTGTTACCCCCAGTTGTTGAATTTATAAGGTAATGCTTAAGCTCTAATTTCTGGAGTCAAACCAATGAGGGTCTGAATGCTGGCTCTTTCATTTGCACAGAAGGGGCAGTCATATCTTCCTCTGAACTTAAGTTTCTTTATTTGTAAAATGAGAGTTAAAAAAATAGTAACTGCCTCATAGAATCGTGAGGATTTAATGAGATACTGCACAGGGAAAACAGGCACACAATATCATTTTATTTAGAGTATCAGTGTATTCTTGGGCAAGTCTTTTATCCTTTTGGGCCTCAAATTCTGCCTTGATAAAAAGGGGATAAGGCTCATCATTGTTACTTTAGGCCCCACCACAAAGCTTGGCACACAGTAGGTGCTCAGAAAAACATTTGTTAAATAAACAAATGAATGAATGAAAGAATGAGGAGGAGAAGAATCTCTTCTATAATAACCTTAAGGATTGTCATGAGGCTCAAGTGAGACAGAGCTGAAGAAAACCTTCTGTGGACAGTGAAAGGCTACTCAAAGGTAGGCTAATAATATGATCGGTGTTTTAGAATAAAGGAAGTTCCTTGATTAAAGTGTCCTTCCAGGATTTTATTCAATACATCTCACGTTTGGGACACTGGTTGTTAACATTGTTCATTTCTCTACAGACGGTCTAATTATTTGGCCCCTGCTAACTTGGAATACTTAACCTGAGCTCCCCAGACTGGGCGGCCCTTATGGTACAATGTCATGGGCAAGTGGAGGACCTCCTGAACTCTGAAGTGGTTCCCTTTATTTGACTTGCTATTGCCTTAAATTCCAAAATTAGGGGTTTATTTCCCAATTTATTGAACAAGGGATTTGCCCTTAGCGGAAAAACACATTATTTGCCTCCGTGTGAATTAGTTTATTCCTTTTCTTCCTGAGAGCAAAGTTTGATAAAGGGGACATTAGAGCATAAGAGATTTAGAAACCACCAGAAAAAAAGAATACAGGAAGATAATCCTATAGGGCTGGAACCTCCAGGTTTTGCACCCCATGTTCTGCCATGCGTGCAGATTTTCTTTCCTTTCCAATGATTTTTATGGTAATGCAACTCCTTTAGGAGATCAGTGTAACTTCTAGAATAAACGAAGGACTTTAAACTCTTACAAAATGGGTAGATTATAATTACTCCACATCGTCATCTCCAGCTCTGGAGTTAGATAATCCAGCTTCAAATCTAGGCTTTCACTTACCAGATATATGACCTTGAGGAAGTTATAAAACCTCCCTCTGCCTCCTTGCTTTTTATCTGTAAAATGGGGGTAATAGTAGTAGCTCTCTCAAATATGAAAAAAAAATGACCTATGAAAAGCAAACCTATGTTCCCAGAAGTCAGTGGTGGTTACTCTTGGTGAGAAGCGAAGACTGAAAAGGGCCGTAGGAAAGCTTCTGGAATGATGGTCATATTTTTCATTACAAGTATGTGTTACTTTGTGAAAATTCATCAAGTTAGATGTGATATATGTATAATTCTGTCTGTATTATTTGTTAATAAAAAGCCTTTAGAAATCCATGCAAACTACTTGATATATATAGTAAGTATTCAATTGGCAATAGTAAGTTACTATTGGACATTGTTTTTATCTCCTGTTGAGTGATCACCCTCTAATGTTAATGACTTTAACATTATCCCCAGACATAAAGAAAATTAGAAACAAGCAAAGGAAATACTCACTGAAGGCAGGCTTGACTGGGCACTGTATGGTTTGGATATTTGTACTTAAGGGTTGGAAAATTATGCTGAATGGGTTATTTTTGTTATTGTTGCCAATGCTCAGAATGCTTCCTTCTATAAACACTAGATTTCATTTAGAATCAGTTGTATTTCCAGAATTTCCCTTCTTAGGGGAGCATCTCATTTAGAAAGTGGAGCTCAGAGGCTTGTCAGGAAGCTTAATTTGCATAACACTTTGCATAAGATTGAGAAAGTATCAAATGACCATATTTGAATTGGGGTGGGGGTGAGGCCACTAAGGCTGATAGAAATCCCATTCCCAGGTGCCACCACTGTTTGGAATAAAAGGGTCTGGAAAAGGAGAGGAAAAATCCCAGCAAAACCAAATAGGCAAGCACCCCTAGCAAGGTCATCTCAGAAACAATTGAGCTTCAGCAACTTGTCTTACCTGCCTCAGAATGACTAAGGCCTATTTAAATCTCGTGGCTGGTTAATCATTAATGAAGATTTTTGACAAACAAAGTAGAGCGCGCCAAGAAAGAAGGGTGGCTAAAAATTAGTTCAGGAAAGGTCATATTTCTTGCAAATGCAGGATTTGGCGTTGCTTTTGACTGTGGGTATAATTGCGTGGAATGAAGTTGCAAGGAAACATAATCTCACCGAGGGCCAGTGCACCTCTGAAGATTTTACCTGGGACCCCCTTCCGCTCTCGCAGTCATTTGGAGCACTATAGGCTTCCATCAGCTTTGCTGAGAAGCCTGAATTCCTGTAGGGCTACCAGAGGGAGAGTGAGAACATAATGACCAACAGAAGGAGCTGCAGTGTGACCCAACAGAAGGGTGGATGGTACCAGAGAATGCAACCTGGGTCTTAAGGAGGGAAGGGGTGGGAAATCCTCCCGCCTGCAAACTCTCCCTCAAAAGATCAGGGTTGGCGAGTGTCACCTGGGGCCAGCAAAGCCAAAGGCAGGGAGTTGTCCACTAGGGGGAGTACTCAGATGTGCCACGCTGTTTATCGTCTTCTGATTCAGCAGTTGAGGTAAATGCTGGCCTTCACCATTTTCTGAAACAAATGCTTAGTTCTAAGGAGGAATGATTTAGTGTTCTTCCCAGGACCCTTTTACAGGGACTAATTTTCTTTAGCAGGTAACACAGGCCCATAGACAATGTTTAATGTTGAACGGAACAAAGGTTGAGCTTCTTCACTCCACACCTTTTCTTTCTCCTTTGGAGCAGCCAAACTTCTTTCAGGTATTTGAATATACCACATGTTATCCTCTGAACCTGGCACTTCCTGTTTCCTCTTCTCCCTGTTCATCTGCACTAACTCCTGCTCATCCTGTAGATCTTTGCTCAGATGCCATTCTTCCCCAAATCCTTCTTAACCTCCTGCCCAGCCTGCGTGGGTGCCCCCTTGCATTTCACAGCACTTGCAACATTGTCTTATTTCTGGGAGTTTCTGGAGGGCAGAGATGGATTTTGTTGATTATTGTCTCACCAGTGCCTCATGCTGTGCTGGCACATAGTTGGCATTTAACAAATTGAATGAATGGAAACAAAAGAAATAAAACATAAAATGGAAAGATTTAATGAAGTTAATATAGCAGAATGAAGTCACACTATAGTTTATAAAGGGAAAGGGAAAGAAAATGTTTGAGTGCCTACAAAATATCAAGCTTTTTAAGGATTAACTCATCTGATTTTTACAATAACCTTATGCAATCAGGATTATCTCTATTTTACCATTAAGAAAGTTGCACTCAGAGAGGTGAGGTATCTTTTCCAACATCACACAGCTGGTAAGAAGCAAAGTTGGGGTTTCACTTCTCAGGCTTTCTGACTGCAAACCCAACCTTGTTCCACTCAGTCACAGTGCTTGCTCACTGTGGCATTTGGGCAATCACATTTTTTTCCAGGTGTGGTGAGTTAGAATGCTCGGTACCTAGAAAGGTTAAACTAATGAGGGAAAAGGAGAGGAAGATAGGCTAGCCTCAGTCTAATAGCTTAGAACTTGGAATTAGCAAAACACTTTGTAGATGTCTCCTGAGTCTCCTTCTGTATTTAAACTTAATCCTGCCCTTGATCTTGGGTGGTCAGAGATGGTATGGCGGGAGTGGTATGGCAAGGATAAAGTGGGTGTACCTGTATCATCCTACCCAGTAATTTTTTTAAAACTGATTTTTTTTTTTTTAGGGTCATGTTGTCAAAATGCCATTTCATGAAAACAGCCATGCACATTTCATGTGTTTTTTTTTTTTTTAAATTCTGATATAAGGCCGAGTGCCCAGAAGACTATAATAAAGACAATATCTTGTAATACTTGAGGTAATATACCATACATTTCTTTTAAATAGTCAAGTACCCTAATGCCCTTAAAACAGAGTCTGGTAAGCCAGTAAATTACAGCTAACAAAATACACCTTGCACAATGTATGCCACGTAACAGCACCTGATGGATGTTGGACTGTCCATAGGATTATCTTTCACTAGGAAAGAAAAATCAGAACTTTGTTTTCTAATTGTTCTATCTTTTGACTAAATGCTTAAGTATATTGTCATGACAGGTATTTTTTGAAATAAAAATGTAGGCATTAGTGAAGAATCAAAGAGTATAGCTGACTTTCTTTGATAGTTCTTTAGCCTCCTCCATCATTTCTGGATCAGCCATGTAAATATAACTCCCTAAATCTACCAGTGTATACATTTTTAGCCTCACTTATAGTTGCTGTCTTGTTAAGAGTAGTTCCCATCCCAAAAAAAGAAGTTGCATATGAAAACACACTTTTTAGCCAACAGAAAAGCAACTACACTTGTAGAAAAGGTTTTTTTTTTTCTTTTTTTCTTTTTCTGGGCCCTGAAGTCG